>NC_081767.1:22339332-22687832 GCF_963082965.1 Carassius carassius | reverse complement strand
CAGAGGCAAAATACACATAAAACATTGTGAAGCAGAGAAACAAATTTAGATTTCTAGCCTTTGGCCTAATGGATTCATATAATCAGTGCAAAGTGAATGCAAATTGTTCCTCTGAAGCATAAATGGGCTTTTGTATGTACATCAAATGAGTCTTTGCCTCATCCAAAAACTTTATAAAAAGACAGAATTAGTGTTAAGAAAGGAAAATGAAAAGAAACTAACAACAAAATATCAATTATAATGATTAATTAAAAAAATACATATGTGCAAGATGACTCCACCTGTAATACAAGGCTAGTTCTGCTTTAAAGGTAGCTTGTAATTTTCATTTCCACATGAAAAGTCCCATGTTACTCGAAGAACTAATCAGAAACCCGTGTGGGAAAAATACCAATGTTCTGTATCAAAGGAAACAAGTTGTTGGGACTGCTTGGGAAGTAAGGCCTCTATGTTTTGCATATGACGCCCAGATGACTCAACTGCTTCCTCTCCTTGTGTTGGCAGCCTGGTGTGCTAATGTCTCAGTGCTACAGGGTAGCCAGCACTCTGAAGAAGGAAATGATAAAAACACACAAAGACTGTCCCACTCCAAACACCAAGGCCTCCAAGGAGTACATGCTCTTCCCAGCCGCCTTATAAACTCCTGCTATGGCTGCACCTGTAATACATTTGTATAAGAAGTATAATATTTAGTGAATATTTAATCATTATATGTCCCAATAAAAGATTAAATACATTTAGTATGTCTAGATCATGGGTGTCCAATCCTGGTCCTGGAGGGCAAACCTCAACATATCTACGTGGAAGATTGTAGTAATCTGAATACCTTGAGAATGGGGAAGTCGTGGCCTAGTGGTTAGAGAGTTTGACACCTAACCCTAGGGTTGTGTGTTCGAGTCTCAGGCCAGCAATACCACGACTTAGGTGCCCTTGAACAAGGCACCGAAACCCCAACTGCTCCCTGGGTGCTGCAGCATAAATGGCTGCCCACTGTTCTGTGTGTGTGTTCAAGGTTTGTGCGTGTTCACTGCTGTGTGTGTGTGCACTTTGGACGGGTTAAATGCAGAGCATGAATTCTGAGTATGGGTCACCATACTTGGCTGTATGTAACGTCACTTATAACTTTGGTTCAGGTGGGTTTAATTGGGCTCGGAGCTAAACTCTGCCGGACAGTGGCCCTTCAAGAGCTGGACTGGACACCCCTGGTCTAGAAGCGTATCTTATTCATTATAACTAGATCTAGAAACTAGAACCAGAAAAAAAAGAAAAGCTACATACTAGTGAGAACCCCTCCAAACAGCGGGCCGATGATGCCCATGAGCAGGATGCCGACTGGGAAAAATCGTGCCATCTTATGTCTGCGGAGGGTTGCCAGAGCCAAGAGGGCAGCAGGCAGGTGGAACACCAACGAGGAGACAACGGCCCACAGAAACACCCCATACCACATCTCTGCCAAAGCAAGACATCACATTTAAAGCCTGAAGATCAGCCAACAGTCTTATCAACCCTTCCCATGATGTCAACATCTCCCACGTAACCTTATGACTGGCACTGTGGAAATTAAAGACTGTTTGTTAGTGGTGAAGCATCATCAGTTATTGTACAAGCCTGTAATATTAAATTAACTACTTAACTTCATATTTCCATCACACAACTTGAAGAAGACAGATTGACAGACAGGTAGAGAGATGGATGAAGTAATGGGTAGACAGGTAGACTCAGGTGGTTAAACAGACAATACATAGAAGGATTGATTTATAAATAGAGGGAGAGAGACAAGACAGATGGATGGAGAAGACAGAACGACAGGCCAATAGATAGACAATATCTGTCGCTCTGTCTGTCTTAGAACAACGGACAGATACATAGATATCCACCTGTAGTAATATCTGTCATTCTGTCTGTCTGTTTATCTATCTGTAGAAATACCTGTCTTCTGTCTTACTTACGGTCTGTCTGTCTATTCTTACAGACAGATAGAACTACTGGTATGAAGATAAAAACAGACAGACATTTATAACTGTGATCGCCTTCTCTGAGTTAACTTACACCATAAATTTAGCAAACACATTAGCCGGTCAAGCTAACACATTAGCATTAGTTGCTAACCCATTATCAGTCTGAAAACTTGACACCTTTTTCATTGCAATGCAAACCATAAAACACAATAATAATGTCTGATAGTAGTAGAAACATAATCCGATCGGAATGATGTGTGATGTCTGCTACAGTTAAACACTCACCGGAGAAATCGCACAGAGACGTGTCGTTCCTCCCGCAGTTGGTGACATTTTTCCTCGGCACCAAATTCAAACTTAGGATCTGTTTCACGAATCCTACTTTATATTCCTCCTGCATTTCTCTTAAGATCAACGCTGCGATCATGCGTGAGGAAAGTGTCAAATCTGAATAACAGCATTAGAAAAGGGATGTGGGGTTGAGCTGAGCGTTTGTTTTTAGCACAGATGCTAATCCATCTGCATGAACGTCTATTTGAACTGCGGAAACGCGATGAGTTCTCGGATTTACTTTCATTACACTGAAAGCACGGTCAACCTAAGAGTGTTCTACAATACCGTTCAAAACAGAGAAAAATATAGTTTTAACGACCACAACTTTGTCGGGTTTGAGATAATCTTGCTGTCACCTGCGATTTGCTTCAGGCTTATGGGCGGGGCCTGTACGGTTTGTAGAGTCTGGCCCTTCTTGGTATCCGTAAAAACAGATTCGCATGTCATATGGATAGAATGTGAAAGTTTAAACTGAAATGAATAAATTGAAAATAAGTTGTTGTTTTAATGATTTTATTTGATTTTATTTACATCTTATTTTGTGGTCTGTCCATAATCTATATAATTATCCCGTCCATTATAGTTTTTTTTTTGCATAAGGTTGGTACGTGAAAAAGATAATTGAATTAGCTTTAATAATAACCAGGTTTATATATATATATATATATGTATATGTATATATATATGTATATATACAGTACAGGCCAAAAGTTTGGACACACCTTCTCATTTAAAGAGTTTTCTTTATTTTCATGACTATGAAAATTGTAGATTCACACTGAAGGCATCAAGGGCTATTTGACCAAGAAGGAGAGTGATGGGGTGCTGCGCCAGATGACCTGGCTTCCACAGTCACCGGACCTGAACCCAATTGAGATGGTTTAGGGGTGAGCTGGACCGCAGACAGAAGGCAAACGGGCCAACAAGTGCTAAGCATCTCTCTGGGAACTCCTTCAAGACTGTTGGAAGACCATTTCAGGTGACTACCTCTTGAAGCTCATCAAGAGAATGCCAAGAGTGTGCAAAGCAGTAATCAAAGCAAAAGGTGGCTACTTTGAAGAACCCAGAATATGACATATTTTTTTGACACAGTTTTTTCACACTTTTTTGTTATGTATATAATTCCATATATAATTACAAATGTGTTAATTCATAGTTTTGATGCCTTCAGTGTGAATCTACAATTTTCATAGTTATGAAAATAAAAAAAACCTCTTTGAATGAGAAGGTGTGTCCAAACTTTTGGTCTGTACCGTGTATATATATATTGCTGATATTGTTTTTAATAAATATTTAAGAATTATTTTCTATCATTGTATTTAGCACAAATTTGGTAAGTTAAAATTTAAATATTATACAAACAAATAAAATAGTAGAGCCAGGAAGGCAGAATATAATCCATTCTTGACCGTATTTCAGTGGTCGAATTGTAAAAATATTTCAGGGGGGATGGTCAGTTTTTTCTTCATTTTTATTTTGGGGTCCTATATCTAATTTTACATAATGATTTCAATATTTGTTCCAAAAAGGTTTTTATTTAATGAAAAACTAGCCTTATTAAATGAACTGCTATTTATAAGATTTTTTTCCTCCTGGTGCCTGAAATTGAAAAAATGTTGGGCTTGTAGTGCTGGCACCTTGTCTGGTTTAGGAATGTCATGGATAAATAATGATTACAATAAATCTTCCAGGAGGTGGCAGCAAGTCCATGTTTTAATAAATGATTTGTTGAATCATTCAAACCAAACGATTGGTTCAAAACGGCTAATTTAATTAGCAACGAACCATCTGAATGGACTGTTGAATCCCTTGCTCACTCGATTCGTTTAAAATCTGATTCATTTAAAGGGTACATAACATGCACAGTTTTACCTAATCTCATGTTAATCTTGAGTACCTATAGAGTAGTACTGCATCCTTCATATACCCAAAAAGTCTTTAGTTTTATCATATTTATAAAATAAAAATACACCTCTCCGATTCTTTCCAGAAAAAGCCGAGCTGGAGGCGTGCCGTGAGCGGAGCTATAATACTGATGTTTTGTGTTGTTTCCATTAACATATATACACTTATGTGCTGATTTCCAACAAAATACAGAAATCTGATGCAATTGTACTACATAAATGGGGTCTTTTATCACAGGGACGGCTCCATGTTTTAATAGCAACGATGTGCAAATCCAGCTTCGACTTGGGCCTTGTTTATAAAACATTCGTCACTCAAATGACCAGAACACACAAAGGCACTTGATACACTCCGTTGCTGCCCCGGAAAAACTGCATCACTGTTCATGTAACGAATGGTTCTTGGGGAAGCTGAATACGGTAAACTTTCCCTCACATCCAAAAACGCACTTATTTGGAGGCATTCTCAAACAAATCCTATGCAGCGCTGCCGACGATTTTAAAACGTGTTGATGTGCGCGGTCTCGCTCCCCTTTGGTCAATGTGTGTGCGCGGGCTTGCTTTTCCGGGAGAAATGCTCATATAAGGACTTTCGTTCTCGTCTATGTCATTAGATCCACGATCAAAAAACCCAGCCGAAACTTGTACCGACCCAGTAGTAAGATTTTCGGCACAGAAATTCTCAGTCATTCTTTTAAATTATTTTTTTTAAACTTTAGCCATTTTTAGCTAAAGTTACACGAAACACCATTGTACCCCCCCTTTAAATAAACGTATATGTATAATAGAACATTTGAGCTCGCGCATAAATATTAGAAGATATTTAGAAAAGTAAATTGCTTGTGCAAGGAATATAAAAACGTAAAAACTCATACATGGGTATTTCTTTCTTTCATTGCTTGAATTACTTGAACTACCACTGGCTCTGCACCCATTTACCTAAATTTGTTACTTCAGACTTATGTGTCCTCTTTATTTGACCCTCTAACTTTAACACTCACTATTCTAATTCTATTCTTTAAAAAAAATCTTTTTGTATTCTATTTTCTTTTCATTTGCATTATGCAATTGTGTGTGTGTGTGTGTGTGTGTGTGTGTGTATATATATATATATATATATGTGTGTGTGTGTGTAAAGACCTCAAACACTAGCTCTATTCTTTTTTTATTCTATCTGTTTTCTTTTTATTTATTCTATTATTTAAAAGCCCATGCTATGTACTGTATTTTGTATTTTATTGCTGTAATTAATTTATAGCATTAAGAAAACCCGTTGAATTCAGAATTTTTGTTATTATAACCTAAAGATGCTATTTGAAAGTTTGAAACAGAAAATAGTGGTTTTCACCTTGCCACATTTTTACTCAAATGAATCAAAATGGAGATATGGCGTTTTGGAACCAAACTATTCTGTAATTTTTTATTATTATTATTATTATTATTTTTTAGCTCAAAGTTGGTACACTCTTGCTGAAAAGAAACGACAGTTCTGAATGGATGTATTTAGATGAAGCTTTTATAGATCAGATGTTGCTAGCAAGCTAACATGCTTGGAAGTGCTTCTAGCTAGCTGGTTAGCTGCATCTTTTCATCCTTTGGGTTCATGTAGTTGTTATCGGAGTCCTTTTCTGATTAAGCAGCTAATACAGCGCATCACACGGAGAAATAAAGATGAATTATTCGGATTACGATTCGGATGGTTATTCTTCAAATGAAGATGAAGACTACGTCCCTTCTGGTAAGAGATTTTAGCACGAAGTTTAGCATGATTGTGTATGAGCAACAGCCGTTGTAGCTACTGTAAGCGAAATCGTACGTTAAGTTACTTGTGCTCTGTATATGCCCAGTTTTGGCATTATATATATATATATATATATATATATATATATATATATATATATATATATATATATATATATATATATATGATATTCGAATACAAAAAGTATCATAGCTATATTATCCCAGTATTTTCGACAATGAATATATGGTATTTACTATTTGAATATAAAAGGTGTTTTATACGATCAGATCCAAGCAATAATTAATATGTTAACTTCTGTGAAATAGGTTTATTTGGCTCTGAGAGTGATGGCGATTATTTAATCAATTACTGATATAATTCACCAAGAGCCCTGCTGGTCTTTTTTGGTCCTGTATGTCTTGCACATGAACACCATATCTTTCATGGTCTTTAACTTAGACAATAAATTGATTTACATCATGAACTATATTAGGGCTCTTTAGTGGGTGGAACTGGTACAGAGAGGAAGAATTGTAGGACTAGAAGAGAGGACATTCAGCCATTAACCAATCACTTTTCATAACTAAAATATGAGATTCTCATTAGTAGAGGACTTAAGGTCAAAGAATTAGAAAACCTGCCACTACACATTTTACCGCTTCTAAGAATTTTAAAATGTATAGTTTACTTTTAAGTTATTGGAAGTATCAACAGGCAAGTTTAGTAGTATTTAGAGTTTCTTCTCTTCAGCCAACAGTGATTCAGCGACTCGTAGAGAACATTAGGCACAAATGCATCATAATTTGGTTTGTCCATTGCGGTGTTCATTTTGACTTAATGTCATATATTTCATCCATTCACATTAGTTTCATTTTTTCTTGAATTTATCAGATGATAACCTGAGCGAGGACGACATGAATGAATGTGTAAAGGAGGATGCACTGGAAGGGGAGGATCACAACGCACAGCAGTCCGAGCAAGTAAAGAAGATGAAGAAATCTAAAGCAAACATCCCCATGAGGTATCATACTACATTTGAAACCAATGTAAAATTGATTGTAAGGGGAAATGTTTCTCACTTTCTCCATATTTAAAAAGGAAAAGGAAAAAAGGAGGACTCAAACTAGAAGAAAATGATCAAGGTGGTTTAGCAGACCAACAGAAAGGTGAAGATAAGCCAGAAGAGGATAATTTCAGTCACATGCAGTCACAAGAGGACATTGAAGAGAAACATAAGAAGAAAGCAGATGATCTTTGGGCTAGTTTTTTGAGTGATGTTGGCCCTCAACCAAAAGCAGCACCTCCAAGTGTGGACTCCCAGCAGGTAACCATCAACTCAAGAAAATGAAGTAAGAAAATTTATGGTTTTCAATTTTCATGTACTCCCATTCATTTTCTGTGTTGGCTCCATTTGGGCTGATGTGAAACATTTTGGGGTGGCTTTGTGTTTTTGGTTCAGTGTCTTGGTAGTCATGATACTACAGTCAGAAGGGCAAGGCATTACATAATTTAAATTCATAAAATGAAATGTCATTTCAATTTTATGTGTTCTGTGCTTGTGTTTTATTTAAATCTCTTAGACTAATGTTTATGTTTTTGTTTGTATCTCTTATAGTTCACATCTACGACTGGTACAGATAAGACCAGTAAACCCTCGACAGCATCTCCGCAGCAGGAGGACAAACCAAAAGAATCCTCCAAAATCACAATTACCAAGGTGTTTGATTTTGCAGGAGAAGAGGTTCGGTAAGTGGAACGGTCTTGTGAAACTGTATTACTTTCATATGGCCACCAGATGGCAGCACGTGTTCATTAGAGTGAGAGCTGAACATCTAAACAATGCATCAGAAAAACGGTAGTTTGTTCAAATAGGAAGTTTATTAAATAAGTACATGTTATTAATGAAGTAAAAAAAACATTAAGAAATATTTGGGCCATTTCAGTGAAGGCTGTCATTTTAATAATTTAATTATGACGCTGTATTCCCATCTTAGATTGTATAGCGTATTATTGCTGCTTTTCAATAATTCATTCCAATTCATACTCCAAACATATTTGGAGACTTTTGATTCTTACAATTTAACTGCATAAATGACAAAAAAAATGTATCTAGTGCCATCTGCAAATAAATGAAGCCAGTTGTAGGTTCACTAATATTGTATTGTATTGTATATGAAAATCTGGAATACTGAGAAAATCTGGAAAAAAATCTAAATACTGAGAAAATCACCTTTGAAGTTGTCCATATGAATTCTTAGCAATGTATATTACTAATCAAATATTAAGTCTTGATATAGTTACGGTAGGAAATTTACAAAATATCTTCATGGAACATGATCTTTACTTAATATCCTAATGATTTTTGGAATTAAAGAAAAATCTATAATTCTGACCCATACAAAGTTTTTTTTTTGGCTATTGCTAAAAATATACTCCAGCAACTTAAGACTGATTTTGTGTTCCAGGGTCACATATATACTCTCTCTCTCTCTTTTTCTATATTTTTCTCTCTCTCTCTTTATATATATACCAGTTTTGTTTTTGAAGAATTTAAAATGCATAGTGAGTATTTTGAGCATTATATCTTATGCTGTGGTCCGCAGGGTCACCAAAGAGGTGGACGCAGACTCACGAGAGGCCAAGAGTTTTCTGAAGAAGGAGGATAAAGTCCTAAAGGAGAAAGAAGAGTCCTCTGTGCCACAGCCATCCGTATCGCTCTCCTCTGGTTTCAGGTACCACCCCGGTGCATCCCTTTAGTCCTGCGTTTGTTGTTCTGATCCTTCTCAGTATATGCAAAATTACAGTTTACAACCATTGTGTCAGTTAATTAATGAAACAAAGTGGTTTTTAATGGTTGTGTTTTGTGTTTCACTGACGCAGAAGTGAATAACTCATTAGCGCCTAGACCATAATTAATTCTTTGTTATTGATGTTGTTATATTACAGTAATTAGATGTGATCTCCTTCAGTGTGGTTGGAGCTGGTAAATGGATGGAGACGTCTGTGTGTGTTTGCCGTGCATGGCTAGAGGGAATGTCAGACGTGTCATTGATCTCTGACAGCTATGATTGCGAGTCTTTGATCCTCTGTAATTCCATATCTGCCTGTAGGGGAAAGCAGCGATGAAACACAAATATGTTTGAGCCGCAGTGTGCACAGATGTGTGCATACAGGTTGCATTTCCTCTAAAGTTCTACTAAACCAGTCAGAAATGGCCACTGTAGTCCAGACCACTTCACCACTCCTCACATAGGGTTATTTTGGACAGACACTCTCGTCTGTCCTCTGAGACTGTGAATGTTTGCTGAACAGGAAGTCATATTTTTCCTTGCACAGGATATAGAGTATGGGGCGTTGGCTTGCGGAGCAGGAAAGCAGCTTGAACCCCACCTCTCTCATCCCTTTATCATCCGAATAACTATCACTTAATGTCCACGCTAAAAATACTCAATATTCACTCGGCCTCTGCTAAACTGTCCGTGTCTGTTTTTGATTCTATGGCTTATAAGTGCTTGCATATCATTGATCAGTCAGTGTGACTTTAAATCAGGCCTCTTCAAATTCCAATGGCTGTTTAGCTCCAACACAGCAGGGTTTCCGCTTAAACTAGGCACTGCAGGAGCCTAAACACAAAGGGTACCTTTCTCCAGTATTCACTCGCTTCTCCTTCTCTTCCTTTAAGCCTGTTTTGTGTGATTTGAGGTTAGAGGGCTTGAGTCAGCACTGTGGTGCTCTTTCTCACATACAGGCACAGTGGCTCTCTGTTTCTTTACTTAACAGTGTCATACTACGCCTCAATGCAGAACTGTTGATGATGGTAATACATACGCTTCTTCCTTCTTCTGCATTTAGTTTCCTGCCCTTTCCTTACGCACAGATCTTACTTTTTTAGCTTTGGTTGGCATAATTAAAAATGAAAGAAAGTGACATTGACGTGACGTGCAGCCAAGTATGATGTACCAAACTTGGAATTTGTGCTCTGCATTTAACCCATCCAAGAGCACACACACAGCAGTGAGTAGTGAACAAACACACACCCGGAGCAGTGGAAAAAAGGGTTACCTTCATTATGTAAAATGGTAACCCTTTACAGTAAAGATTAACATTTAAAGTATTAGTTATCACAAAGCACAAAGCATTTATTATTCTAGGTTAAAATTACTTGAAAGAAAATTTTATTTTGGAAAAATAACATTCTATTTCAATAATTGCTGACATCAAGTCATTTACGCACGATGTTGGTTTGGACAATCAAGACTTGCACACAAATTTTGACTATCAGTAGAAAATTCCCCAAAGTGTAATACTTCTACTCCTGTGAGAAACTGTTTTATTCTGTTAAATACTTTTGAAAAGTTAAACATCTTATTTGGTTTTAATTTTGAATAACTAAACCTGGATCTCGCCATGAACATAGCCATAGAAGCTGACATGGCATTCAAAAATGAAAGAAAAAAATATTCTAGGTTACCTTTAATTTCTATGCTTTGTTTATAAACATGATAAATATTATACATTTTACATATTGTTAAGAGATAAAAATATATTATTATACACCACCATTCTAAATCCAAAACAAAAACGATCAAATGTGAAAGGAGAGACTTTTACATTTAGTGTTACAACTTCCTGAAAAAATCCTGAAAAAAAATATGTCACATTAAAACAAAAATATTAGGCAGCACATCTGTGTTCAACATTGATAATAATAAGAAATGTTTCTTGAGCATAGAATAATTTGTAAAACACCATGTGACACTGAAGACTGGAGTAATGGGTGCTGAAAATTCAGCTTTGCATTCACAGGAATAAATTACATTTAGATGTAGTAGAATAGAAAACAGTTATTTAACATTGTAACAGTATTTTATTCTTTTGATCAAATAAATGCAGCCTTGGTGAGACTTCTTTAAAAAACATTTAAAAAATCGTAACCAGCTTCAAACGTTTGAACAATAGCATGTGTAGATCTAATATCTAGATATATCTAATATCTACGGTAGTGTGTATAGTTAATGTGCTAATTACTGTCGATTAATTGATTACTATTGTAAAGTGTTTCCAAAAAAAAAACTAGAACTAACTGAAACTGACAACTATTTTGATTATCAGTTAATGTTGATTAACCGATTAGATTGATTCTTGTTTGATCAATCGGATAAAAATGCCAAATTTAACGCTCAGTATTTTATTAAAAACTTTTTTATATACGATGGGCTTCATTGATAAAACATTAAAGAACAAATTTTAGTGTGAATCGTTTGTAGAGCCATTCTTGCGTAAATTGAAATTTGATGGAATTAGAACAAATCGTTCTGTTTTTTTTTCGTGAATAAACCCAGTGGTTGCCAAAAAAATATGAAAATGTTATAAGAACGCAGAGCCAGTGATTTTGTCAGCAATTCACATTATTGAAATGATGCTAAACAGATCTTCAGTCTTTTTCTCCCTCCACACACACTGACTCACCTCATCCCTCCATCTGTTGATTCTTCCCAGCAGCCCACTGGTGTGTGAACAGGGATCAAAATGAACTCTCACCAAGTGCCAAAATGCAAGTAAAAATTGGATTTGGCTAGTAAATGGAATGCATTTCATTACCAGTTGGCTAGTAACTTTATTAGGAACTGCAACATTGCTAGGTTTAATTGAACTGTAAAATGTTAGTCTAACCTGTTTTGCTTAGTGAAATATGTACTGTTATAGTTTATTTAGGAGACCTAGACTTTTTTGTTTTATTGTAATGACAGTAAATGGCAAAAAATATTGAGTAGATTTTCATGGTTGGTAAGAAATATTCAAGACCACCTGTGCATTTTCTTTGGCAGGTGAAGTGGCAAAAGTGGGCAGTGTGTAAGTTTGGATGAACGTGTGAATATTAACCTTTAGGGCATGCCAGATATGGACACCACAAACTGATTTAACCTCACTGCTAGTGGTCCAAGTGTGGAGTAGCGTTGTGTAATTCTGTGTTGTCTAAGTGCTATCGATCACAGAACCAGCCTGATTTACTGATGCTTGTTCTGAGCTCCAGTGATTGCTTGATTGATTGTCTAGTGTCTCTGTGGTCTTATCACAGAACTTGACTGATGCTCCATGTGAGCGTCCAAAAGCACACAAACAAATCTGTACTTTAAGGACAATGGATGCTTCATCAAAGCTTACGTATTCACTAGGGCTGCTCTCGACTAAAGATTTTTATGGTTGACTAGTAGTTGTTCATTTTAAGCATTAGTCGACTAATCACACGTTTATTTTTTATATTTATGTATTTATTTTTTATTTTTGCTAATGAGCCTTTAATTGCCTACATTGCCGAATAAACGCTCAAAAGCACACATGAAGCTTGCCACAGCACACTGGCAGTAGTAGTGATGATGTATGTGTCAGGAAAAAACAGTAAGATTAAGATGCATTAAGTGTTTTCGGCTTAAGAGATGAATTCAGAGACACTGACTCATCATCTCCACATTGGATGCATCTGAATGCTAATTTCGTATGGATTAGATTCCTGTTTTTTTTCTTTATTTTACAAAAGTGCAATGTTTTGTTGTTATAGTGAGTGCACATAAATAAATGTAGAGGGTTTACAGATTCGAAAAATGTATTACTCTTATCTGTATGACAAAAATTACGGAGTATTTTAAGAGCAAGTGACAGATACTTGAACAGCGCACATTTTCTAGGTTGACATTAGATTGAGCGGCCATGTAAAGTTGCTACTACTTATATATTTCAGATGATAAGCAATATTTGAGGTAGATAAATTATAGGCGAGTGTTTGGATGTAATGTTACAGTATTACCACAAAATCCAGCCATAAACGATTTGTCTTGTCAAGGAATGCATAACCTCACCACTTCCTGTAGAATCTTTTTTTTTTTTTTTGTAACTAACAAAATTTGGGTCGACCAAGCCTCTTCTCGTTGACTAAAGGTTAATCGACTATTTGGGGTCAGCCCTAGTATTTACATACCTTTATAAGTCTGGAATTAAACAACGCCATGCTAGTTTCTTCTGGCCAGAGGAGAACTGGCCCCCAAACTGAGCTTGGTTTCTCCCAAGGTTTTTTCTCCATTTCTGTCACTGATGGAGTTTTGGTTCTTTGCCACTGTCACCTTTGGCTTGCTTAGTTTGGGACGGTTGACTTTTTGCACAGACACCATTGAAAGAGAACTGAACTGGATGATGACATCACTGACACATCTTCTTGCATCACTGACAAACTATGTCCCTGTTTGACTCTGTAAAACTGCTTTGACACAAGCAGTATTGTATAAAGCACTACACAAATAAAGGTGATAAGTGCACGCACTCACAGGAAGTTCTCAAAGAGTTGCAGAGAACTCTGCCCTCTGTCTTCCTGTTTCTGTTCCACTTGGCTTCCCGTCAGCTTGCTGTATGTGAATGAGTAACACAACATAAAGAGGTTCTGGGAAACCTTTGTGTACGTCCACTTAAACTAATGATTTCCACATGCGCCAGTCACAGCTCTGGTTTTCTAATTATAGAGCCTCATCTCTAGGACCCTAAAAACGGTCTTGCTCTCCATTTATTACAGGACAGTCACAAACCTTGTACTTCGTCGGGACAAGCCATGTGTAGTTCAACAGTTTTGGTCATATGTATGTGTATATAGATATATATATATATATATATTTAAGGTTGACACAAACAAAGAAAGAAACATTGTTGTTTAAGAAGTAATATTAGTAGTTGTGTGTTGTGGTTTGGTTAGTCCTTTCTAGTTCTCAATTTTCTCACGCTCAGGGCAATATTCTAAGTATTAGTGAATAATTTCTTCCATGCTGATGAGTAAAACTAAGCTGTTCTGCAGTAGTCCATACAGCAGGGACTTTAAGCAATGTTATCCCTGCCATCATAAAGTCAATACGTCATGTGTTCTTGGGCTGTGTTTAGAAACAGCCTTTCTCAAAGGCACAATAGTCATGACTGATGCTGTCTTTATGGGGCTTGAATCAAGAACCAGTTCCATTTTAGAACTGGTTCCAAGTTTTCATGAATCGTAAATTCAATAAGACATGCATTTCAATTTCACATATCGATTCATGTGTGTGCATTTTAATGCGATTTTTATACCATTCAAGTACTAGAAGATGCTAAAGACAAATATATATTTTCTGCCTTTTTATTTTCGAAAGAATCATATTTGGGGGTCCTATGCATCAAATAGTTTGAAAACCCTGCTTTAACCAACTGAGCTAATGATTCTCTCAGTGTGGAGTTCAAACTAACAATCTTTCTGTTACCAGCTCAGATTATTAACCACTTTAACAAACCATTTATAATGAGGTAAAAGTGAGCAGAGGGAAGCTTGTTCTGGGTCTAAATGGGGAAGGCTTCAGGATTTCATTAGCAGACCTGAAATGACCTGTTACCTGTCTCCTCACAGCTGGATGCCTTGTCCTCACACTTTAATGAATGCATGTTAACTGAAGTGAAGGTTCGATATCACGCCCCCTAACCACTGGACACATCAGAGTGCCGCTGCTTTGTGTTCCGTCTCCCAGCTAATGCTTCTGGCAAAACCAGGCCACTCTTCACTCCCCTGGCATCTAAAAATGTGCCGTGGCCCAAAAGAGATCAGGCCACACAGTTTCTTGTATGTCAGTGTGTGTGCTCCTGCCAAAACAGATACAGATCCCCCAAGTGGCTCCCTGTTCAACAACAGATCACAGAAAGGCATCGTCTCAGGAGGTGGTAAATATGTGGCAACAAACTGCGGTTGCATCTGACAGTACTGTATCGACACAGAGATTCAGGTGATGTATATTTAATATATCTTTTTAATATTTGCTGCAACACTCCTAAAAATTGTTCTTTATTGGCATCTATGCTTACACGAAGAACCTTTAAAATGGTTCTTCTGTGAAACTGCTGTGAAAACCCCCTTGTGGAAACTTTTTTATTAGTGAAGGGTTTCAACGGTTGTGATGACCTACAATCAAGCTTCAGCTCTGAATGTAGAATCGCACATGAAATATTAAGTGTGCTTACTTCAATATCCAAAGTAGCGCTTAATATTTCTTGGAGGAATTCACCACAGACACTTTGAAAATATCAAATCAGCTCTTGCCGTTTAGACACTTTGCCACCTTCCAGTTTCTCTGCGGTTCCTGACAGCTCCATCAGCCTCTATTCAGCCTGTCAATGAGACACAACTAGACTACTTCAGTCCTCGTCAGGCCTCATCTTCAAACACCAGGGTTTGAGACGGCTCCTGCTTGTGCCAGGAAGTGTATTTCCATACTCACTGAAGTGCAGCTGTGGAACTTCAATAGTCTAAACGTTGAGGGGGAAAGTTGGTTGATGCTTTCCACTGCAAAATTGTGGGAACAGATGGGGAGCGTCAGTTTGGGGTCCACTCAAGACCCCTTCCACATTTTACTGCCCCTGCCGGTTTCCCTTGAAGCACAAAACCCTTTCAGGAAGGAAATTAGCTTTGTTTGACACAAAATGGCTGGAAGTGATTATAGTAACTCGCTCTTATCAGTTCTGCAGATATAATGAGACCGTAATTAGCTAAGGAAAGCTTTATGGATTTGTGCAACTACCAATCTGGACTTTTCATAAAAGTATGGTAATATGTGAGTGGAATGAGGATCGAAGCAGTACAGTACGTGAGTGAGAAAAGAAATGCAGAGCAAGGAGCAGGCATTGGCTCTGAAGATGGGAAATGTACTGACACCTTGGAACTGGGACACTTGTAATGTGAACAAAGTGTGACAGCCTTGTGTTCACGGGGCAGAAACAGACAAATGACAGCTACACGCACATACAGCACTCTCAATGCTGATTTAATAAGAAATTATTGGTGTTTTCAGTAGATTTACTGTTGCTCACAGATTGCTCACAGCCTATTAACGGACAAATTATAAGTTATGCAATAGATTTTAAACTTTATTTGTTGATGTGAAAACATACGTGTATTAGAATGATTGGGAAAGATCACGTTACATTTAAACAGCCTTCTGTCTGTACTGCCTTCATTCACATGCTTGTTTTCATCACTTTTGCTTTCATTCTCTGCACTGACTCCTTAGATAAACTGAACATCCAATAGGAGCTCTCATTCTCGCCGACAGCCTCGACGTCACCAATGCCAATTCAACAAGTTGATTCGGGCAAACTGCCAAAGATGTGAGCCCTCCGGGTGGAACACACCAAAAGAACTAGCGCAACCGTCACTCGCGGCCGGCCCAATGATGGCAAATGGCCGATGGTTTTTTTTTGCATTATACACATACTGTTTTTAAACAAATACACACCTCAACTGTAATTGTATTATGTGGATTGTGGGTAATATTGGGACCATTGCTCACAGCAGGAGGATTAAATTCTTGACAGTAATTGTCTTGAAATGTATAGTTAAATGTGGCGAATTTGTTACAACTGGTGCTCTGATGTAGTACCAGCTGTGCTTAATGGAATTAGAGAGACAACTTCTCTGAGACTGTTTTAGCTTTCTGTTAGCAGTTCTGGCAACCCTGACCCTGTAACCCTGTCTCAAAATTCAACATTGATGTACTGCCACTGGGAATATTAAAGCTAAAATGATTATGAAACAAATCGTGATAACATTACTAGTCAGCCTCACTAACTGGCTTGGTACACCAGACAATTGGTCGGCTTGGTCTTAATGATTAGCATGTTCCATGACAGCACCATCTGGCTGCAAAAGCGATTAAAAATGAAAGTGTATTGTTACAGAATAATGCTATAAAAATAATGCAAATACACTGATGTTCTAATGTCCGGGGTCAGTAAGACTTTTTTATACTTTAATTCAGCAAGGACATAATAATTGAATCAAAAGTAACAGTGAAGACATTTATAATTTTACAAAAGATTTATTATTTTTAAAATAATCAGGAAAAAAATTTACACAAAAATGTTAAGCAGCACAACCATTTTAAAAATTCTTCAGCACCAAATCAGCATTTTTGATTGTTTTCTAAAGGATCATGTGATACTGAAGACAGGAATACATTTTTTAAAAATATGTAAAAATAGAAAAAAATATATTTTAATTTGTAGTGATCCTTCTCATTTTTTTTTTACTGTATTTTGATCAAATAAATGTAGCTTGGTTAACTAAGGGACTTAAAAAAAAACTGTCACTCATGAGCAAAGATGGCTGATTTCAGATCATGTAATTCTGGGAATCCTTGCACCAGTTATCACTGATGAATGGGAATTTTAACACATCTCCAGGTATTTTAGACATTTTTGTTCCTTGTGGAAGTTTTTGTCAGTAACTGTCAGTTTTTGTCTGTAATCTAACTATACATATTATACTATAAATAGTTGACTATACATATGTATAACCTAAGACAGACTATACAAGTACTTATAATAACTGTACATGATATTGGGCAAAAGAGGTATTTAAGGTTAAGAAGCAAGTAGTGCAATATGATTTGGAGTAAACGTTATATCTTATTAAGTCCTTGTAACATGGAGTGTTTATAAGAAAGTGTCTGGTGCATATAGAGAGAAAGGAGTGTGTTTCTACAGGTGGTTTGTCCAGCCCACTCACCTGTGCCTTCTTGGAGAGTGATGTAGTGTTGGTGGTCCAGGTGAGGTCTTCTGTTACGTGCACCTCCAGGAATTTAATGTTGCTGACTCTCTCCACAGTCGAGCTGTCGATGGTCAGTGAGGGGTGGTTAGCAGAGTTTCTCCTGAAGTGCATCACAACCTCCTTTGCCTTACTCACATTGAGGGACAGGTTGTTTTTGCACCACACCATTCAACCAGTTGTGCCACTTCCTTTCTGTAGGGTGTTTCATCATTGTTGCTGATGAGACCTACCACAGTTGTGTCATCAGCAAATTTGATGATGTGGTTGGAGCTAAACTTGGCAGTGCAGTCGTGGGTCAGCAACGTGAAGAGCAGCGGGCTGAGCACACAGCCCTGTGGGGCACCTGTGCTCAGTCTGGTAGTGGTGGAGGTGCTGTGGCCTGCACAGACTGACAGGTCTTCTGGTTAGAATGTCCAGGATCCAATTACAGAGGGAGGTATTTATTAACTTCTTTAATCTGTTGAAATATGCACACATCGTATTGCGTGTGAATGCTGTGTGATTTGATGTGTATTGTGTAACCCAGCTGTCTCTCTTTCTGGCTGTTCTTCCAGCTTCTGTCTGTCAGACAGAATGTGGCTCAATTATGCTGCGATGGGGTCCTATGGAGAATGTGTGAGCTGGGTTTATAGCTGTGGTTCCCAGGCCCACGCCTGTACATTCTCGTGCTAGTCTGCAACTAGGCCAGTGTCAGCGCTTCAGGTGGCAAAAGATTTATTAGATCAATCCGAGCAAGCTACTGAGATAATGGAGTGAAGCATTCTGGATTAGTTGGCGTCCGTCTCCCATGATGCCTTGTTGTGCCTTCTCTTATGATGTCACAAAGGCTGTAATTACTCAGAGAGGAGATGGAAAGACTTGTCAACCAACTGCGGGTCGATGCAGAGTTTATGAGCCGCTCTGTGAACTTGCGATGACATAAACCGATATAATGAGGTGGGGAAATCTACTTCCTGTCTTGAAAGGAGTCAGAATAGGATGTTCCAGGCTTTTCCTCCCCCTACACAGAGTCCTGGGACACGTTGACTCTGTTTGTGCTTTTAAACAAGACTTCAGTCATGGGAGAATTCTGACTGCAAATAAACAACTGAATTCACAGACTGCACTATGGGTGATGAGGCAGGATACAGTCACCTTGGCTATGCCTTTAGCATTCTGCTCCAGACTTGTGTACTGTGGTCTGGCTCCCAGCCCAATGTTCCCTGCTCACATCGACACTGCCGCATAGCACACAGGATTAACTATCAGTTGAGCCCTGATTGTATATTGATTCCCTGTCAGGATGGGTTTAAGCAGTGTTCCTTTTAGGGGTGGGTGATATGACCAAAATCTTATATCACGATATTAATAATTTTATTTCACGATAAAGATATATATCACACTATACTTGTTTTTTGCTTTAAATAAGGTTTTTATGATGTCAGCATTTTTAATACCATAGAATTTCATAATTCTAGTCACCAGTGTCAATATCACAAAAAACAAATACTAGCCTAAATTAAAAAAAAAAAAAATCTCAAGTTCACTGCAGACAAGTAAACAGTCAGTGATTAAATAAGAATAAGAAACTAAATACAAGCAATAGGACATAAAAACAACAGTAGACCAAGTATATGCTACATACATTGTATAAAGTTATCATATGTATAAAACCCCTGCATATTCTTCACTGTGAAAATTATATATATATTTCCTATTGATTAAAGTTACAAAAGTGATTTAGTCAAGAGTAGTGCGAGATTTTCTCTCTTTTGTTGTTTGATTAACATGAATGACAGAGAGCAGGAATATTAGAATGCTATCACTTTAAGAGCTACCCAGATCCAGTATACTGTTGCACGTGTTCTCTTTCGCTGCTAATTGCGTTTCAACGGCTTAAAATCACTTGTTTTTAAACCGCAATGCTTAAAAACGCATGCAAACAATACTTTTTCATGACTGCGTAGCACAGCAACGTCATGTGAATGTGTAACCATGATAGATATGATATGCTGCATTCACACCATGTCGTAATTACTGTAATTTTGAAATGACAACACGTGACATTCTACTTGGAGCTGTTCACACCCTTGGACTCAAAACTATTGCACTATCAATTCCTAAACATAGTGTCTGATAAATATGAGGTGGCCAAGTGGTAACTAATATTAACTAGTAGGACTTATTTTAAAGTGTCACCATGATTTTCAGGTTTTTGACCCAATTGTCTCTTCACACTTGAAGTAGAAATATTAGCTAATCAGAAGAAACAGAACATTTGATCTATAATATTTAGATACATGTAACATAATTTTTTACCAATGAGATTCCATTGTGCACAGGGCTGCTGCTTTGAGACAGTTTTGAAAGAGTTATTCTTCATATGAAAATCTTTGTGGTCGTTTTCCATGTGACTTTAATAAGGTTTCAGTCGTGCAGCAGTCAGGTGAGCTTTCCTCATATGAAATGTGTTTGTGGATGCAGCTGTAATGGAGGGAATATAATTATAGTATTGATTAGACCATTATTGATTTTTACTTTTTGCTGCCTTTTTTGCATATCAACAATATTTTTGTCTGTGTTGTTTGGCCAGACTGTTACTATCAAGGGAACAGCACTGCAATAAAACAGCTGGCACAAAGATGTATGTAATCATGGGCTTCATTATTTGACGTTTCGGTTTGCTGGAGTGCATGAATATATATGTGCAGTTCTAAGTCGTCCATATAACAATCCAATATTAAATATATATATATATATATATATATATATTCACACACATACACACACACACACATATATATATATATATATATTATTTATATATATATATATATATATATATATATATATATATATATATATATATATATTTATATATATATATATTTATATATATATATATATATATATATATATATATATATATATAAAATTGGAAAAATAGAACAGAATATAATAAACAAGTACAGAGCCAATGAAGTGCAGTTAGCATCTAACGAAGTGCAAATAGCTATAGTGTATAGTAAGTGTAACTAAATATATATGTGTGTATATACATTTATAGTATATTACAATTTTTACTTACTTATGGATGAATATGACCAGATATTTTAAGGCAATAGTCAAAGAATGTGGAAAATATTATTAATAAACAGAGTAGTTTACCTTCAGTGTCTTCTCTTACCTTCAGTAGTGTACCTTCAGATGTTAAAACATTCTTCGTTTCCATTTTGCATTTTTCACCATCCTGCTTTCTTCCTTGAATAATGTTGACAGTTCTTGCACAGATGGCAGATGCATTTTGTCAGACCTTTAGACATTAGTCATGTTTGACTGTTTGTGGGTCGCCTCATTCCTCTGTGCACGTGCACACTGTGTGTTGAACACACAAGTCCTGCTAAATCGATTCGATTACAGTGAGGAAACTGTGACTTGCAGTTCATTAAGAAACTAATGAAATCTTTTTACCCTGCAGTGAAGTAATACAAGTTCATAGCATTCATTTTAATTGAGCTAGAAGCAAGACTGAGACAGAGCGTTAACAGATTTATATAAAAAAGATTAAATGATGTGATGCAGTTTTGTTCTCTTTGTTCTCTCTTAAACCGATATCGCAATACCTTCCTACCCAAATCGTTTTGTTTATTTAGATTTTATATTCATTTCATATTCTGAAATCAATTGTACCATCTTCCACGTACACACAATTTTCCTTCTCGTTCCTCATGGCAGACTTTGTCCTATGACTCGCCTGAGCGTGAAACCATGTGTCCTTGGACACCCCAGCACCTCCTAATGCACCCCAAGGTCCTATTGCCTCCCCCCATTCCCCCTGCAGACCCCCAGCCCACTCACTCCCCCTGGCACTCACATGCAAGAGGGAGGGCCGCTGGTCTGGACTCTTCAGCTCTTTCATTCCACAGATCGTTTAACATTTCATTACTGCAGCCAAGCGCAACCTGTCAAGATGACTTTAGTAATGTTCAAAACACATCTTTGTTTCTGGCTACATGTTGCGAGAAACATGTTATCGTCAGCATCGGATTGCCTCTCCTTCCACTTTGGATCATCATTTAATTTTTTTATAAATAATTCAAATCATAATACTTTTGTAATAAGAAATAAGAAATATAGTTTGAATGACAGAAATGATGTGAGAAGTGAAAAAAAAAATAATAGTAATGGTAATTATAGTAATCATATTTATACTGTAGGTGGTGTAATGATTTTTATACTGTACAAACTGTATTTTCTGTCGCCTAAACCTACCACTCAGAGAAAATTTTCTGCATTTTTACAATCTCAAAAAAATAATTCTGTATGATTTATAAGCTTCTGAACCCAGTTTAGGTCCTCATGGTGACACAAGTCCCCATGAGTTGGTGTGTATTCAGGTTTAAGTCCCACCAGGGTAGAAAAACATGTATATCTACACACACACACTTGCATTTGTGGTTTACGGCAAATCCTCATAGGCGTAATGGTTTTTATACTGTACAAACTGTATTTTCTATCCTCATAAACCATGTTTATGTTGTAGTACCCATGTCATTATACACACTGGTGTCCTCATAAACCATTTATACCAGCACACACACACACACACACACACACACACACACACACACACACACACACACACACACACACACACACACACACACACACACACACACACACTTATTTTATGTGCATGTTTTTAGCCCCTCTCAGTTTAGAACAGCATTCGAAATTCCTGATCCAAAATATGTTTTATGATCTTCTTTCCTCTAGTGTGAAGAGGCCAGCAGGCATGGGGAGCATCCTGAATCGCATTGGAGCCAAAAAGCAGAAGATGAGCACTTTGGAGAAGTCCAAGATGGACTGGAATGCCTTTAAAACAGAAGAGGGCATTACAGATGAGCTGGCAATCCATAATCGAGGCAAAGAAGGGTATGTTTAAGCATTATTAATGACCCAGACAAACACATCACACTCGCTTCTGAGATTTTCATCATAGCTGAATAAATATCATTACGTGTCGTAAGTGCTTAAAGTCACAGTGTGCTGGTGTACTGTATTTCAGTGCAATTTTTATAATACATTACAATTCATTAATTATGCACTGAAGTTAACTGGACAGTAAAATGAATGTATTTGGGTTAAAAACCATATGCCGCGCATGCATTTGAATAACATTCTGACCTTCGCAGTTGCTCTTAGCACTAGGGATGAGCATTTCTAGATATTTTGTAGTGCGTACAAAAAGTTAGTTGATTCTGTTCTGGCTAAATTATGAGTCATTCCTTACTGTTTCTCTGTCGAAAGATCTGTGCTGTTTTTTGTTGGATTTTCTGCATAAGTACATGTGTAGGAGAGATGTGGGTGTTAAATATGTGGCCTCACAATGCAGGTGACTGCTCGCCTCACTTCTGATTGGTTGATTGGGGATGAACTACATGAAAAAATATACAATAGAATTTAAATGAGTCCACTTGTGAAAGTTTTTAATTCACTTTTTTAATGTAAAACTTTTTTATTATGTCATAGCAATAGGTGAAAAGTTGAATAGAAAAGAATAGAATAGACAAAAACTTTTTTTATTGACTCAGTATTTTGTCACATCATATTAATTCATTTTAGTCAGTTCATATTAAATTTGTATCTTTTTTATTATAATTTTTTTTTTAGTTGATTCATTTGGGTGAGCTAATAAACCCACCAGTAAAGTGTTTCCGGTTTACTGGTGTACATTTAGTGTTCATTCACCGACATTATTGATTCTGATTAAGTTATTGAAACAGCTTTGTTTTAATTTTTTTATATTTTAGATTTTTCTTGAATTATTGTAAGTGCACTGCTAACTTCTTGCTGTATATTTCTTTTTGTATGTTTGTTTTAATTAAAATGATTTAATTTTCGTCATGATGCACACTCTCTGTGTCATCTTCACAATTGTTAATGAAATAAAAAATTTTTTAGATTAACTTTGCCCTTAAGATCGTTTTCAGTAAATCAGCAGAATGAATGGAGTGGGAGCTAAGCCAATAGCACTTCATTTAAACCTGCTTATCTTGGCCTTGATGGCTACCTTGAGGAGAAAGAGGTGAAGAATAAGACTCAAAAGCTGATGATGTAAAGCTGTACCAAAAAAGCTTATGTTAACCAGGGTCACAAGGTTAACGTAATGTTTGCAGGAAGTGAATGAAATATTGCAGTATTGACTTCTCGCTTTTATTAGAGAAGTTTCATCAAGGTTCTCCTTTGAGCTGGAATTGAAACAGGGTGTAGCTTAGTGGGATTTAAAACCGGAGAAATATTATGAAGTAAACTGTTTAATAGGTATTTTATGATTCTGCACTATTTCCTGGTCACTAATCAAATAGATACATTTGTGACAATCATATGACACTTTGTATAGAAAGTCAGAAGTTTACTCTTTGAATCATCTCAACATCATGTTTTACACAAATCTGTGGAGTTCATGCAGCTCAAGATCTGCTGCCATTAATGCAAAAGGATGACGAGCCACACACTACCACATTTTGAAATTCATGTAAACTTTTCAGTTCAACATTTGCAATGGATAAAGCTATCTTTTAAATGAGAAAAATACAAATTAGAAGCTTTGTCACAAGTGGACTCTTTTGAACGCCTTTTAGTATATTTTTGGCTGATTCCTAATTGACCAATCAGAAGTGTGCAGGACATTCCTGCTCACATCTCTTCTATACGAGAAAATATGCAACACATGAACGGGCCTCCATTTCATTCCATCAAAGTAATAAATAAAAGATGCAAGAGTAAAGTCATATTATAAATGCAGGATTAGAAATGCTGTTCTTTCCCTCCTTTCCCTAATAAATGGGGATGGGGATTCTGAAAGAGGTTTTCATTTGAGTAATATCTGATCCAAGAGATATACCCCTTTATCGATTCCATCATCATACCTCATTCATCTCAAATGTATAATTAATACCTAAAAGTCAACAGTGAAAAGGTTTATGCCTGCTGTAATGGAGACTAAGTACATATAGAGATGCTAGAGAGTGAACCATACACTGTACAGATGGTTTCTTTACATAGCAAGCTAGTTTTTGCTTGTCCCCATCGTTTCTACCACAAACCTAAATTCATGGTCTTTTCTGGCAAATTACAACATTAAGATACAAATGATTATGTTTAAGGGATTCAGAACCGACTGTAGTTTCTAGTAATCTACAGATCAGTTTAAAGACTTCAAAAGGCTCTGAAATTAAACAAGGCCATAATTGAGATCAACACACACAATGTCTGTCTTTCCACTCCATGATCATGATTAGATTTCATTCATGGTGAGTATAGGAGGAAGTGAAATCTTTAGGCGGAACATTTGTTGGGTTTGTTTTGGGAGCTGAGTAATTGTGAGGTCTCTTGGGTTTCGTGCCACAGCAATATATATTTAGCAATATATTATATAATATATGTATAATCAATATATTATTCAATGTATTCAAATATATAATATATTAGAAAATAAAAAGGGAAAATAATATATTACAATATATTACAATATATTTTAAGAAATATATTGGTAAATATATTTTCCTTTCATAACGGTCATGTTGTTCAAACCTTATTGATAGACTTCTTATTTATTATTTTATTTTATTATTATTATTAGTATTATTTTTTTTTTTAATATCTTTTAGTTTTTTTCTCCATTTATACAATGATAGTCACCTGATGGGACCCTACTGACTTTTATTATATGGACAAAAACAGAAAACTAAAAAAACGAAGAATGCCAGACAGGTTTGCAATAAGTGATTAAATGATGACAGAATTGACATTTTTGGGTAAGCTTTCCATTTAAATCTCACTGCACCCTAAGCACTGATGCTGTGGCTTTCCTAAAAGGGCCTGATGCTCCTCATTTTTAATATATGGATGAAAAGAACTGTGTTGGTTCTCTATCAGACAGTTGTAGGGAGTGGAACTGTTACTAAATTAAAAACCTGGCCTGGGGGTTTAAAAAAAAACAGCAAAAATGATGGTCTGCCACTGATTCCATATTTCTGTTCCTCTGAGAGGGATGTGGTTTAAGAGGAGGATCGCTGAAGGGTGTGGAGGACGCACAGACCAGAGAAAAGCATAGTGCACAGGCCACTAGGCAAAACTGTATGCCCACAGGACTGTAAAGGCTGTTTTCAGTGTGAGACTGATGGTTGAAGGTCTTATAATATTTTAGGAAAATGTAGGATGACAAATACACCCAGATCTGTCAGAGCTAACGCAGCTGGTAAACCCTGGGCCTCAAATCTCTGGAGGCAAAGGGTTGGTTGGGAATCAGAGCTTCCAGAGAATCAAGGGATTGAGACACAGGTTAGAGTGACCCTTTGATGGGATGTAGGGGGAACAGAGCAGACCTCTGACAGATTGTGCTCTTCAAACACTGCAGGCAGGAAGCACAATGTTTGATTCAACATTACTCAAAAGTATCTAGTTAAATTGGTAAACAAAACATTTAAATAGCTTTTAAATGGTTCATATCATGAAAAATAAGCTGTTCCTTAATTTAAAAGTAATTTAGTGCAGTATTGAATTATTAAAACATTTCATTAAAAATGGGGCAGCACCCAACAGCAAACCTTTAGCCCATGTGTAAGTGCAGCAAATTGTAGTGCAATTGTAATGGTCAGATATGAGGGGAAAATGGTCACAAACTAATTTATGACTGTTATGATGCAAAAAATAGGGGATATCGAAAAAGAAAATATGTAGAGAGGGGTCTTTAATCCATCGGTTGTTTTTCTCTGCTTTAAGATTTCAGCATTGCACTCATTATGTTCTTTCACAACTTGATGAAGAAGCATCACCTTCAACTCAACCTTGCCAAGACAGTACTGCTTGGGGTTCCAGCAAACCCTTCGTTTCATCACAATTTCACTATCCAGTTAGGCACATCAACCATAACTCCTTCAAAAATAGCCAGAAACCTTGGAGTTATGGTTGATGATCAGCTGACTTTCTCAGACCACACTGCTAAAACTGTCCGATCCTGCAGATTTACTTTATTCAACATCAATAAGATCAGACCCTTTCTTTTGGAAAATGCTGCACAACTCCTTGTTCAAGCTCTTGTTCTGTCCAGGCTGGACTATTGCAATGCTTTCTTGGCAGGTCTTCCAGCCAGTTCTATCAAACCTTTACAATTAATTCAGAACGCGGCAGCCAGATTAATTTTTAATGAGCCAAAAAGAATACACGTCACACCTCTGTTTATCCATTTGCACTGGCTACCAATAGCTGCTCGTATAAAATTCAAGGCATTGATGTTTGCCTACAAAACCACCACTGGCTCTAGCCTGGTAATACCAAACTCTGCTGCTTCGCTTTGCTACGTAGACAGAATCTGGAAGGGAATAATTGACAAGCATTTACTTTCTTGTGGGAGGGGGGGTGCTTGTCTGAAATTTAAAATCATTGGTTACCCGTAAGCCAATTAGATAACATTTGGTTATGATGTGTGTTATGTGCCAGCTCAGCTGCCTCGAACTTCCGAAAACAAAACCATCGAGCGAGTTTCGCTGCCTCTTTAACCTGATCCTCCGTGAGAGCAACCAAGGGGGACAATTATTTCCTTGCTGGACTTTTCCCTTGCCAGTTTCTTCTCTGACGATCGGTAACAGTTGATAAATTAAACTTTTCCCAAAACCGGTCGGGAGTAGGGCCACAACTTCACCTCCATTCAAAATGTGAAACAAACACTCTTCTTGTTCGGACTTCAGTTGGCAAATGCCAGGAATATTCTTCACAACAGAGCGAATAGCATCCCGTGTCTGCATGTCCGCTGTCGTTTTCGATTTCCCTAACCTAAACTACAATCTTAAATTCGGTGCTTAGCACGGCTCTCAGCCCACCCTCTGTTCGTTGATTGGCCGGCTGTTTTGGAGTCGGTGGGAAACTGGGAGATGGTTTGCTATCTCAGACTGAGTACAGAAGCATGAAGTCTGATATAGGCAGGCTACACTGGCTCTGCACTCCTTTACCTAAAATAATTACTTCAGACTTATGTGCCCGCTAGAAGCTTGCGTTCTGCAAGTGAACGTTGCTTGATGGTGCCATCCCAAAGAAGCACAGTTACTTTTACGGACTTTTAAATACAATAAAAATTGATAAAAGCGTCTGCTAAATCACTAAATGACAATATGTGGTGGCAGATGAATGAACTGTAAAGCTACAGTGTTTGGATTTATTCAAACTTTACTAAAAGCGAAATAAAAATAAATTACAGCTGAATAGAAATATCTAAATAAAACTAATAAGTGACAAAGGGTAAAAATTTAATAAAAAAAAATAAATAATAAAACATGCATGGAATCATCCACAACAAGAGCAATTAAAATTCTA
Source organism: Carassius carassius (assembly GCF_963082965.1). Taxonomy (NCBI): domain Eukaryota; kingdom Metazoa; phylum Chordata; class Actinopteri; order Cypriniformes; family Cyprinidae; genus Carassius; species Carassius carassius. The sequence continues at coordinate 22,659,938 of NC_081767.1, read as the reverse complement.
TAATTTCATGCCAACTGTAAAATAAAACCATGATATGACCCATTTAAACTTAGATTGTTGCTTAAGCCAGATTGTGTTTGTGAGTATGTGGGTATTTGTGTGATTTTTCACAGAGATCCCATTAGGACTTCAAACAAGACACAGGCAGTCAGTTTTTGCTCTCTGTTTTCTTTTCATCATTGGCAGGGGCGTGATGTGACATCTAATAAAATGTTCGGTCTCTGCTTTGTAGCCTCACATGACTGCGTAGCAGCTGCTTCCAGGGTTTTCCTAGTGTGCACAGTACTCTTCATTTAGACCACACATAAAGCTTTGTGAAGGAGATGCCCTACACATTGCATTTTATGCAATATAAATATTTAACCTGTGTGAGTTTCTTTCCTCTGTGAAACTCAAGAGAATAGTGACTTTCAATAGGTTTGGAGCGACATGAGGGCGAGTAAATGTTTCAAAACCTGAACTGAGCATGTCAAAATGTGGAATTCTGTGGTCCTTCACAAATATGAACCACTTGTGACCGGTAATAGCATTGGGAAACCAGCATGCCTAAAAAAAGAAACAAATGTGTGTTTGAAATCACTTTACCACCTAAGTGCTGACATTTACCAACACCCCACTGTCCCAACCCCACTTCATTCCAGGACACAATGGGAAACAGCAACAAAAGCACTGAAAGAATGCTTTAGAAAAGCATCACTGGAGATGCAGTGTATAACGGTTGCAAAAAGATGAATTTCAGTGTATGTAGTCATTGAACTCACACAGACACAAGGAACAGAGAAAGACCCAGACCCAGTTTTTTGTGTCACTATCATTCTTGCCAAGGGCTTGTTTACAAGTGCTTTATTTCATCCACCATTATCTCAGTGTCCTCTCTTGTCTCTGCTCTCTGTGTCTGTAGGTACGTGGAGCGAACGAACTTCCTAGAGCGGGTGGACCAGCGGCAGTTTGAGTTGGAGAAGAGTGTGCGTCTGAGCAACATGAAACGGTGACAAGAGGAGAGAGCAGACATATTCACTGATCAAAACACAGACTGTCCCATATTCACACACACCCTGCATACACTCTCTGTTTTCCTTGTCACATAGATCCCTGACCTGTAGCTCCCCAAAACAAAAACTGGACTGCCTTCACAATCTAATGTACAGCTGCCATATTGTCTTTTCCTTCCTCCGCTCTTACTTTGTCCAATATTGCATGTCCACTTTTATCAGGGCTTTTTTAACATGAAAGAGGAACAGCTCAAGATGTTTTTCTTCTCTAGGATTTCTTCTTGCACAGGCTTGAATCCTTCCCCTTTTCAAAACTATAATAATCTGTGAGATTGTTTTCGGACAATGAAAGTTATGTAGTTGCAGACTTTATCATCTTGAAAAAATGTGAGTGCTGCTTGACTGTATAAAAGGTGTTTTGAATGGTTTTTTTAGTGCATTGCTAAGCTGTTGAGGGGGCGTTATGTGTGATCGCTCAACCCCAAAAGTGCATGCCATAATCTTTATGATATTTTCATCTCTGTGTTATTATTATTTTTTTTTTCATTCGTTGTCTATTAGATTTTTCACTCATTTCAGCATCCTCTAGCTAAAATGGTAAGCCATATAGCATAGAAAAGTAATAGCACACTTCTCTTGCACGATTTGAGGCTATACCACAAATGGGACAAGTTAAATTGATGCATCACTCTTTTTTGTTTGAAAGAAATTAATACTTTTATTCAGCAAGGATGCATTAAATTAATCAAAAGCTGCATTAAAAACATATATAATCTGACAAAAGATTTTTTTTTGTATCTCTTTATTCATCAATGTATGGAAAAAATTCAGCTTTACCATCACAGGAATAAATTACATTAGAATAGAAAATGGTTATTTCAAATAATTTTGTGTGCATTTTTTAATCAAATATATGCAACCTTGGTAAGCATAAAAGACTTCTTTGACAACAAATAACACAAAATTGAATCGACAACAAACTTCTGAAAGATAGTGTAAATTATGAGCAATATCAGTAGTGCCATTAATGATGTCAAGCGTTATTATAATGGCTGTGTAAATCTATAATGTATATTTCAGACTAAATTGCAGTACTGTTTGTTTCTGATGTGTCAATTCTTAATTTGTTATTTTTCCTGATAAACCATGCTGGGGCTTTTGATAGCATGGGCGGTAACTTGTTCATCCTTTTACTTGAAGATAATGGTCTTGTTTACATAATTCAATCTTCCCTCTCCCTGTGCGTAGGCCTGTGTGGGCACAACATTTGTTTACTGCCATTTCCTGCTGCTTGACTTCCATTTAGAAGGATGTTCGGCATGCTCCACGCATCTCTCCAGATTTCTGTAATGGCTGACCCTCACAGCAGTCCACTGCCTCACTGCTGCATTGCTTATTTCCCAAATGGAGATGAGTAGCTGTTCTCTGCTCTGATTTTGTCCTGTGCAAACATCAGACTCTGCAGGTGGGAATTTGAATGATGCTGGCATAATTCCCTCACTTAATCAATGTTCTCGAAGCTAAGCACTGTGGGCTTTTTGTGTTTCACACCAATAAACTGGTACATTCTAAGCCGAAATAAATAAATGTGCCTGCATGAGCATACAGAAACAATCATATCACAGAGTGCGTCATTTGCAGATACTCCATGCATAGCTGTACTCTTAAAGAAACAGTTCACCCCAAATGAAAATTGTCATTATTAACTCCTGTCTTTACAAACTTGTTTAACTTTGTCTTCTTTGAAACCAAAAGGGTACATTTTTAAGTACATTGTTGCCACTCTTTTCAGTATAATGAATGAAGATGTGAGCTGCAGAATTTCCAAAATGACAAAACGGCAACATAAGTTTAGTATAAAAAATACTTCATGAGAGTATTCAGATTCATGAGTGAGCTCTTTTCAGTCAGATCTATTCAATTTATATTTTGACTGTTAAACATTTACATTTATAATGCTATACTTTGCTTTCTTACATTGGCATTAAATTCCATAAAACTATTTGTTGCTATATATATATATTATATGTTTTGTAATATAATGGAAAATTGACTTCATTCTCTATTTTAACCAATGTAATAAATGCCACCAACATTTTTGAGTGAAGTGATCCTTTAAACATGCACGTAATGCATTTCACCCTTTCCATGTGAAGGTATAGTGGGAGGATAGTGAGGTAGCCACATTTTTATTCATGTCCTCCCCCGTCCACTCAAAGTCGATGGTAAGTGTGGGGTATTCAGGAGTGGAGAGGAGCCTGTCGCCCTCATCTTTATTCAAATGCACCTGTCCTCTCCTGATTTTACTTTCTCTCTTGGGTTTGAACACTGCTGTTAGCTCCTAAATAATGCCTTCATCCCTTTCCTTCTGTCACTTTTTCAATTTTTTTAGCGCTTTCATCTTGCATTACACTTAGATGTGTTGATGACGCGAGTCTGATTTTCCCTTTGCAATTGTCTCTGCCATTATCATTAACTTTGACTTCCACTTCACAAGACTTTTTTTTCCTTTCCTGCCATTCTATACTTGCATTTCCTCTCTCTATTTCCTTCTTACTTCATAAGATATCTTACTTCACATCTTGGGTACATTTCTTGAGTGATTCCACAGTAGTAACAAACTGTTGGTTATTAATATTAATTAGAATGCGTTATGTACAGTATAGAGTCAGATAAGCAGGCCAAAATGGATCTGATCCAGTGCATCCACAGATCCAACACTGTGATGTAGACCCTTAGCAGTTTCCTATATTAAAAGACCTCTATGGGGCAACAGGGTCTTAGGCGTCTACTCGGAATCCCTGTAGCGTATATATATATATATATATAACGCAAACTTCACCTCCAGGCATGTGTATCTGTCTGTCACCAAGTGCATGACTTCAAACAGGGGCAGAAACCTTAAAAATAGACGGCGCTGTTGAGAGCACAATTATAAACAATCACTGTGATGAGAACCTAAAATAACAGCTGACTAAAATGTTCCAAATGCCTCTTACCTCCAGGTCGTCAGAGTTAAGAGGAGCTTTAAAGGACTCCTGGCTATTTACTACTCCCTATGTGTGAGCTACAATAAAATGATTTACTTCTACATTTTCAGTGCATTGCCTTTTGAACTTTATGGTATGCTTTTAAGGTTAGTATGTGCTGCACTTTTTATGGTACACTTGCTGGAGTGATTTTGCTGAAAAATTAGTCAACTCTTGCTGAATGGAATTAGAAATGGGTAAAATGTGTAAAAAAAGAGCTGAGACTACTACTGTATTTGAAAACAAGATTAAATTACCTAAAATATTTAATTGACAAACAAGAGGTGTCAGATGTACAGTAACTTGATGAATGAGGGGTGTTCCAAATCTGTTTTGCCCACACAGATTCCATACGGGCCGGCTCAGTGGCTAATATCCAATTGCAGACCACAAGAGAGAGGTTTATTTTCCCCATCTTTGCAGTAAATTCAACATGGACTTCTTTGGCTGCCCACCAAAAAGATTTCCTTCTGAAGGTCTTCTTTCCTGTATCTAAGCCCTTTCAACATTAGCCAATGTTGGCAGATGAAGGGAGGGAGTGCCAAGACACCAATTTAACAGACATTTGAAGATAAGAAGAGGACCTTTGACTTCTTTCACGCAGCTGCCCTGTGTAATTAAAAGCCATTGACAGTGCTCATGGCATAGCTGTCAGTGAGAGCATTGGGAATGATACTGCTTGTAAACTAATTGTCCTCCACAACACATATTTCTATCTGCTGTCTGACAAATAACACACAGTTTTTTCCTTAAAGTGAAAATTAAATTGAAACCTTTTTTAAAGACGTGCTTAATCTTTGTTAGTAACCCCCAGCCCCAGAATATCGTTCAGGATCAGCTAATTTAAAGGGCCAAACATTTTGTTGGTATCATCATCTTTTGGCAAATCTGTGTTATTAATGTTTTTTTCTTTCAGAGTCAAATGCTAGAATGTTTGCAGCCAGTTTCATCATGTTAATGGGTAACTGCTACATTTAATGCTAAATATATACTATATATTTTTGTTGTCAAGGAGATTGTGTTCCTGCAGATATGGTAGTTTCTAAACTATGCCTCAGGATGCCATAAATCGGTAATAAAGTTTAAAAGAGGATTACACATAATTAGTTATTTTTAAACCAAACAGGGGTGTCAAACTCAATTTATGGAGGGCCGGAGCCCTGCAGAGTTTAGATTCAAATTAAACACACCTTATCCAACTAATCAAGTCCTTCAGGCTTATTTGAAAACTACATGGTATGTGTGTTGGAACTAAAGGGCTTGGGCCCTCCAGGAATTGAGTTTGGCACCCCTTGTCTATATCATCCATTGTTATGTACAATGAAATTATAGTTTGGTATAGTTCCTTTTTGTGTTAAAGTTTTACTCATTGAATTGAGATCCATCAAGATGTTATTTGATTGGTCTCAAAGGAGCATCTTAAGCAGTTTGTTAAATGTGTCTTTTACTTTTAACATAATTGAAAACTGGATATGCAGCCACAACACCTTTTTGGGTGAAAAAGTGTTCGGTGAATGTAATAGCCTAGTGTATTTTAAAGCAATGAATAATAGTGTAAAGCTTCATTCACACAGTCAGTGACTTGACAATGTGGCCTTAACTTATTTATTTTCATTAAGAGCTGGTGACTTCCACAACATGAATGACTGTTGTTGACTATATGTGGGCATGTCCAGTGAACTCGAAAAAGCTGAGAAAAACTTTATGCAAATATGGAGCGACTTAGAGACAGTACAGCCCATGTAAACCTGTCAGCTACTGTGTTGAAGAAGGATGACATGTTGTGTTAAGATGTAATGACATATCAACAAATCACAGGTTTTATTGTTGCTGACGTTGTGAATGGGGCTTTCAGAACCTTTCTGACATTTTCCATTTGATACAAAGTTACCACATTTTTTATTATAGCAACAATAAAGGTCTCTTCACAGTGACAATAGTTTGAGTGACAAAAACATCATTCAGTATAGACAAATTTCAATCCACACAAGTTTGCATCTAAATTCTACAACATTTCTAAATTCAGAACATAATTGGTCATAAGTGTGGGTGTCTATTATTGTTGCACCTACAGTGGTTTATCCTTACTGTTCCTCTCCTACATCTAGCCTATTTTAAACTTTAAAACAAGGACACAGGACTGTGTTGGCGCTTTGTACAAACTCTTTAGTGCAAAATAAATAAAAAATTCAAGGCACATACTGAATATGAAATTTACATCATGCGCACTGTAGCCTACTAGTTTGGGTTTGAGCGTGAACAGATTTTTGTCTAACTGGACGTATGCTCACAGATATTATTTTCCCAGTGAGAGGGGAAAATAAAACAGTATAAAGAACATTTAACAGCACAGTAGCTCGAGACTAGCATCAACGCATCGAATGTAAACACCGTTAACAGCGTATAATATAAACCATGCCGTGTTTATCCACACCGAGGTAACAGGAGAGTATCCCTTTAAACAGGACTTGACGATTCCATCAGAGAGAGAGAGAGAGAGAGAGAGAGAGAGACCAGCGTTCTGGTTCGCTGTGCTGTGAAGTGTCAGTGTACGCCACCGCAGTACAGACATACAGAAGCCAGGTCATTCCTTACTTTATACGGCGGAATAAGAGAAGCGTTTTAATTCAAACATAGCCATATTAATAGTAGCCCAACAGCAGCTCTCTGCCTCTGGAGAGAGAGGAGAAGTGAAACTGCGCAGCGCTGCCCGTGCGAGGTGGAGCGAGACACATCTAAAACATTCACATCAAACTTATCACCCCATCGAGACCCGGATTGCACCCTTACTACATACAACATGGAATAGAAGGTCTCTGAGAGAAGCCTAACAACACAAATTGATGTTTTCTGCTGAAAACCCGTTGGAGGGGAAGAAACTGGTCCATTAAAATCAGCATCAGTTTTGTAGTGGATTGAAAGAAGGCGCTCAAGATGTCTGTACCGGTAGGTTCTTCAATTTAACCTTTGAAATGATTCATCGCGACGTGGAAAAGTTACGGAACGGCTTGATAGTAACCTGCATGCTTTGTGCCGGACGCCCAGATGTTGGTTTGAAAGAATAGGCTGTTTGCTATCGCTGTGGTGATGCACACTGTGGTCATTTAGTATAAAGCGGCTGTTCAGGACTGTAGTGGAACTGTTATTTTTGTAGTTCCCTCAAGTCAATGCATTTTTTCTACCGATACAGCGTTTTTGGGCATCTTGGCGTGTTCCAAGGATGCCCGAAATGGTGCGCGTGCCAAAAATGCCCAAAAATGCGTTTTCTCTATATGCAGCTCATGAGGTTTTGACACACAACCTCGGAATCCATGAGCTGAAATATAGAAAATAGGCGCACAAATAGGATGGAGAATTTCTTCAAGAAATATTTCACGTTTCTGTTGGCTTCAGGTATTTTGATTTGTTGGAGGAAAACAACAACAAGATTTATTACATTGTCAATACTAATAATAATAGAAAATAAAAATAAAAATGTTTTTTTTTATTATTAGTTTTTTTTTATTTATTGGGTGTTACATTGCATTATGATTAACCCTTTTATGAAGAACCTTATGACCTTATAGAGCAGAAGGCCCTTGAAAGTAATTTCCGTTTGCAGCATTTCAAAACTATCAATACCAATGGATTTTTTTCATTGGATGGTCAAACCGGGACAGTTTCTGTCACAAATTCAGAATTATTTGTTACTTGTGTTAACATGATACTGTAATCAAGACTTGATAAATATTACTAATACTGTGCATTTTCACAAGTAAACATGGTTGACCCTGAGGCAAAATCTGTTCTTGTACCATGGACCTGGTTCCAAAAAAGTCCCAGCTCAAGAGCTCTCCATCGAGTCCCAACCTGTAAGACCTGTGTTCTGCCTCCCTACTGCTTTTGGCATCTCATTTCATCATACTGCAACACGATTTAATGTTTGCACTCGCTGACTGAAGTTAAGTAGAAGTCAGTGGATTGCTAATACAGGGCTGTGGAGGATGCGCAGTTCTGCAAAACGTCATTGTGGATCCCTGTGGGAGGAATGGAGTTAATTTGCATGTCTTGGGAGCTTGGCACCTATATATTTTCCCACTGCTGATTTTAGGAGAACTGGCATCTTGATGATGTTACGAATAAATAATAAAATCACTTCTGCTCTTTGCATTCAAGTAAGAAAATGGCCTCGGAAGGCCACCAGTGGTCTGTGCATTGTTCAGTTTAACTCTATAAGAAAATGCTCAGTGCCAGTGACAAAGAATGGTGTATGTTTTGAGTACCGATGTCCCATGCCAGAAGCCAGATTGCTGTTTTTGCCCGGTGTGAACGAGCATGATCGCAGCAGCTGTTCTACCACAATGACGAGAGTATGGTTTGCTTGTCTTGTGCCTCGTTTTCCACACAACCAGTGAGATTCATTTACCTTAGACCAACAGATGTCACCAAAAAGTGAAAAATCAACAAGTGTAATGGCTAATGCATTTTAATGTAGTGTTTGCATCAGTAGGAAAGCTGCAGGAGTGTAAGGATTGCAACCCACATTGGTTTATTCATTGGTTTTAATCCAAACTTCCTCATTTGTTTTTAATTCGATTCTTCTTTTGATTCAGATCAGTTTGGGCATATTTCAGTTAACAGGATGCATTTTGCTTGCACAGAAAATTAATTTCATATAGGAATCTCCTAACTTGGTATATTACGAAAATCTTAACATTTGCTCCAACTATGCAGTTCATTTGATATTTAACAAATATAATAATCTCAAAAAAACAATATGTGGATAGTTTGAGTATTTGTTGTATAAAACATTTATTATAACATTATGCAAAATTAATAAAAATAATACATTTTGGCTCAAACCTCAGTTATAAAAAAAAATTGATTGTTTGCTTGCTATATTCTTATCACAGAAATTTGGACTTTAAACACAGGTAAAATATTACTTGATTTTTTTTCTACCCATATTGTTTATGCTATCATATTTTCAGTCAGAAAGTGAAATTAACCCAATCAGTGTAGAAACAATGCCATTTTAGTATTATTTATATACAAGTACTACTGTAATTTTTATTAATATTTTGAATTAACTTTTACTTTTTTTTATTTTTTAAGTTTTAGTCATTTTGTATGTCATTGCATATTTGTTTTATATTTCTATATAGCTTTATTTTTATTCGAGTGTAAGGTTTAGTAATGTTAGTATTGAATTATAATATATTTTGTTAAATGTAAAAGTTTGAGTTCAGTTTTGTTTTCTAATATTTAGATTTTATTTTACTTTATTTCAGCTTTATTTCATAGATTCAGTTTTAGATTTGGTTAACAATATGAAGACACTACCCCACTGACGCTTTACCAACATGTGTCCAGACTTGCATATCTCCATTCACTTTCATTTGAATTCTGCAAGCATGTATGAATGCATACATACTTCCTGTAATACATAAATACATAAATTCATAAGTTTGAGTTCTACACATGCTCTCCTTCATACATATTGACTTATTCCCCCCCACCGTCCCTCTGAGTTTTACCACGAGAGGTTAAATGCGATGCCAACAGGGAACGAGCTTGCTAGATCACTGTCACATGCCTGGCATTTGGTGCTTGTCATAGATGATACTCCACATACATATTAATAATGTTGGCTTAGGTGAGCTGTCCCATTTCAATCACCCAATAAAGACCTTTTGCTATTTGTATGCGTTGCCCTGGCAACTACAGGCCACCAGCCTTCCACATAGGAGTTTCGTTGGCAGCGTAACTCTTAGTAAACAGTGTATAATGCTAAACATAACATGTATGAACAAGCACAACTCCAAAGACGAATTGTGACATGGATTTGAAAATACTTCTATGATTTCCTCTCTGAAATCATACTATTCAGTGTCTCATCCCATAGACATTCTTTCCTTTATGCAGTCACACATCAGTGGTCCCTGCTTTGCCACTCCCGGCAGGCATCTTTATCCATTTTTAGTGATTAAGGATGGCCATTTTTTGCTCAAATACATACACTATTACACTGGATGCATCTTAATCCAGAGAACAGCTGGCACACTCATTAGTTTATTTCTTGTCAGCTCAAAAGAAAAATAGGAATGCTAGAAGCAGCTGCAGGTGAACATATGATGAATATGAATGTAAATATTAAAGTTTATGTCACCTCAGGAGTCTTTTGACAAACAGCTATTCATATTCATCTGATTTTAATATCATTCACATTAGTATGCAGTGTTGTGTTATCTTATAGGCTGCGTGTGTGTTTAGCAGGATGTTTTCTGTAGTTGTATGTAAAGCATGAAAATTGAATTACCTTGGACTGCGCTCACATTCTTCATCTATCTATCTATCTATCTATCTGTCTGTCTGTCTGTCTGTCTGTCTGTCTGTCTGTCTGTCTGTCTGTGTCTGTCTGTCTGTCTGTCTGTCTGTGTCTGTCTGTCTTTCTATAATTTTGTTCTATTGTTTGTTCTATCATTCTGTCTTTCTATCATCCTGTTGTTTTGTCATACTATTATTCTTTGTTGTTCTCTTTCTGTTCTAGCTACTGTATCTATCATTCTGTAGTTTTTTTTCTGTTTTTTTCATGCAAGCATGTGCCTCTTTTTCTGCTTTTCTGTCATTCTTGCTTATTGTATCATTCATTTGTTGTTTGTTCTATTTATCTGACATTGTTGTATCATTCTATCTATTAATCTGTAATTTTCTCTCCTTCAAGGCTATAGACCTTCAAACTTCAATACTTTGTCAAGCCAGTATTGGTTTACATTTACTTTGCTAATTAAAAATTACAGTGATATGAATTTCTTAGATTTTTGTAGAACTCATTTTATTTCTACTTCATAGCATATACGTAGATCTGAATTACATTTTTTTCATCACATTTGCTACCTCAGTTCAGTTTCATTTATGATTCAGGAATATCATTTCTTTGAATATCATCAAAAGTCGTTCTATATTAATGTCTGATCATTCTCTATTCAGTTATGTTTATGAGCACAAAAACTGTATATTCACACGATGGAGTAAAGCATGTGTCTGTCTGATATAGTGTAGGAATGCAGTGTATAGAATTTGTGTGCAGCGATAGTCTGCAGACTGGCAAACAAACAGATCACTCCAAAAAGATACTCTCTGACTGGTTTTCTTTGTCTGAATATAGCCTCACATACTTCCACATTGCTTTTCATCCTTTTTCTTATTCATCGGTTTTTCTATGTCCTTCATCTTTTGTCACTCTGAAGGTTCACATGTTTTTTTTTTGTTTTAATTTTAGTTTCCTTGCTTTTAACAGTGTGTGTGTGTGTGTGCGCACATGCTTGCTTTTGTTTTGCAGAGCTCTTTTGCTTTTATATTTGTAGCAGTGGGGGACATACTCAGTGTGAAATCCAAGTAGGCCCCTTATGATTTCAAAAGCTGGTGTCGTTTTACTCACCCTGGCATTGACTGTCGTGCAGACGACTGCTCTCAGCTGGTTGGGATGACACATGCCAGTCCTCACGGGACCTAAAAGAGTCACGTAAACACGTCTCCTCTAAACAAGTCACAATACTTGACTTCTTGACCTCTTGAACCCAGGGTGTTTAAAGAAGCATGTTGTTTTCTGTGTGTCAGACTGGCAGGACTGACTTATGAATGTGTGGCCCTCTCTAGAGTTGTGTTTATGCTGCTGTTTAACTCATATGTGTTTATCAACGTGGCTTGGTTGTGCTGAGTTGCTAATGAAATGCAGGACTTTTTCACCATGTGATGATTTGTCTCAGTGTAACCCGCTCTTTTGTTCTACTGCCCTGTACATCTCCTTCGTCAGTATTAGAAAGGGGGAGAGGTGTGTGTGTGTGCACATCTTTGGATGGAGATTATGTTGAGTATGTATGTGTAAAATTTGCATGCCTCATGTTCATGTTTTGTGTTCAGTGATTGTGTTGGTAGACAAAGAGAGAGAGAAACTGTTGCACATATTTGTTTTGCATCCACATCCACATCAGCATCCACATCCTCATTATAGTGCAGCAAAGGGAGATAGAAAAGTGAGTGAGTGTAGTTGTGTGCATGTGTCTGTTTTTGCCACTGCCTGTGCCAAATCGTCCCGTCGCCAGCGTCGTAAATCTGCTAGCTGATGTGCGTCGTGGTCATATTAATGGAGCGCCACCGATTACACCGGGCTGTCTGAGATTACACTGTATGTGCAGGATAAGATGTGGGAGGGAACTGTACATACAAGTGAACCTGACAGAGACATCTGTTTAGACAATACAAATTCAGCTAAGACCAGTCCACATGAACTCAGCATATAGCCCAATACTGTCTTCTCCAATTTAGCATGCCCATTCCAGTTTATCTGTTTAGTCCAGCTCAATCCAGTTCAGTTTAGCTAAACCCAGTCAATAAAACTTGGATAAGCCCAGACCAGATTAGCTAAAGCCAATCCAGTTGTACTCAGCTAAACTCAGCCTAGTCCAATCGGATTTAGCATGCCCAGTTCAGTACAGGTTAGCTAAGACCATTACAGTTGTACTTTGCTAAATGGAGCCTAGATCAGTCCAGTTTAGCTAAATTCATTCATGTCAAGTTTATCATGCCAGGTTCAGTGCAGAGTAGATAAGGCCAGCCGTGTTGATGAACTAAAACCAACCCAGTCAGGTCCAGTTTAGCATGTTCAGTTCAGTCCAGATTAGCTAAGGCAAATCCAGTTTATCTCAACTAAAGCTGACCCAGTAAACTCTAGTTTTTTTTAAACTCAGTCAGGTCCAGTATAGTGTGCCCAGTTTTTAGTTCAGATAATCTGAGACAAATCCAGTTTATTTAGCTAATCCCAACCCAGTTCAGTGCATTTTTAGCTAAACAGGTCCAGTTTATTTCAGCTGAGGACAGCCCAGGAAAGTCCAGTTTAAACTAAGGCCAATCCAGTTCAACTCAGATGAGCCCAAATGAGACTAGAACTAGAAGAGTCCAGTGTAATGGCCTATAGAGACCAGAAAATCCTGTGAAAGTTGAAAAGTAAAAGACATAATGGCAACACAAGAGCAGGGTTGCAGTGAAAGACATAGTGAGAAGAAGAGGAAAGACACCACAAGAGGCTTGGGAAAAGATAATAGTAAGCACAGAGAGTGAACAATAGAAATTTTGAGGTAGAGCATGGAGATAAAGAAGAGGAGAAGATTACAGAAGATGCTGTATGTGGACAACAGGCAGAAGACCATCAGTTTGTATATTCCGAGCCCACCATCCTTTTCAATATGTTTGATACGCTTGAATAACCCTCATCCTAACTTGAGATAAATTAGTGAGTTGCTATTTGTCCTGTCCAGTGTTATTTTTAGTACTATTCATGTACTGTAATAGTATTTATTAATATTTTGAATTAAATTTTATTTTAGATTTTTTTAGAAGTTTTAGTAATTCTGTTATGCTGTTTTGTACCCCTTATTTTAACTTATAACTTATTTTAATTTCAGTTTCCGTAATTTTTATTTTAACAACTCTAACTTATTTCAATTGGTTGCCAAAGCACCATTTAAAAAAAATAAAAAAAAATAAAACTAAAGCTATTAAAATTCGCTAATTGAAATAGTTAATAATAACAACACTGCTTCTGTCCTTATCAACCTCTCCACAGGGCTTGAGCATGACATCATCAGCATCCGCCTGTGTTTTAATGAACCTCTCTGTCTGGATGCTCATTAAGGATGTGTGAGTGTAGAGCACCTCAATCACATCTTCTCAGCAGTGTGTCCGTATGAGTGTGTACATGAAATATCATATTTAATATGCACATAGGAACTCTTAATGCTATTGAGCATGCTTGAGTGAGTGTGTGGCACTGACATGCAAGCATGTGCCTCTTATTTGATGTGCCTAAGCCACACTGCAGCAGAATAAAGAGGCTGTAATCTTTAGTGTGTAATGTGAAGTTTAAAACTGCAATGCATGTTGCATTCCTTAAATTAAAGCAACAGTTATTGGGATGTATGCTTTGGAATGCCAGAATTCAGTTTCATAATTGATGGATTAGGTAAATTAATCAACTTCTCAATGTATTAAATACATTCCAGGTTTCTATATCCGACCTCTGGGACAATCCGGAGTCTTTTAGTGGCATGCACATAAATGTACAGTCAATGTTAACACTCTTGAAGCTATAATGATCAGTCCCATGGATAAACAGCAAGCATAATGCATAATTAATGTAATTTATTTCACTCTGGTGATGGTGCTGGAATAGATTAGGTGCCCTTTCTGATTTGGCTTGACCACCACCATCACCTTTCCATGGCCCTCCTTGAGGAAATGTCTCATTGGAAGTCATTGTGGATGCGTTCTTGCTCCTGTTGACCTTTTCAATGATGGGAACTTGTGAGCCGTGATTGGGGATTTAGGGAGAGAGAGCACAAGACTGATAGGAGAGGGAGGAGGTGATGGGGAGAGTGAGACAAAATAAGAGACGGTTTTGAAGTGGACGACTCCATTTCACACAGCTGCTATAATGTGACCTTTCTGGAGACCGTTGTCCCACTTCCTCATCAATGTAGTGCAGCGGATTAAAGTTGCATCAACTGCAGCATGGCGCTAACCCAATGTTGCATCTCTCATTTTTCCGCTAGAGAGGTGACCTTTAAGCAGCTTGTTGCTTTTTTAATGCTGACGCCAGTGAGCCATGCTTGCATGAGGACAATAAAGGGATGTTGCACGTTATTACTGCAGTTTTACGGTAAAAGAAAAAGTCATTTGTAGGCATCAAAGAAGCTTGATGTGAAAGAAATTTTATTTTGAAGATTGGTTTTTGATCTTTTCGTAGGACTTTGCTGCTCTTGGTTTCGTAGTGGCCAGCGAAAGCTGGGATTTAGCTTTTGTACCACTGTTTGGAGATTAGCATTGGTTCATTAATTATAGTCCCATTACAACTTGCGTACACTGTCAAACACACGTACAGCATACTTAGAATATTCACTCTCTGACTTGAAAGATGTGGTCAAAAATCTGGCATCTGGAAACCTGTTTCTGTCTCAGAGTTAAAAAAGTTATTTGTGACTGTATTGCAGTTTCAACTTTTTAAAATCTTTCTGTCATCATTGTCAGATTATATCTCTCAATGTTTTGTTTCTCCTTAATGTGACTATCAAAATGTGACTTTATTTTGAATGGTGAATTCATATCTCACAGTTGCAATTTATTTCTTTTGTTTCTTTCAAATTGACTGTTTATCATAGTTTAAGCTGTTGTTTTTCAATGTGACTTGTCAGTTGCTATTTGTCTCATAATTGCCACTTAATTGTCATAATGTTGTGGCTTGTAAAATTGTGACTATCGTTGTTGCAAGGCATCTATTTTTTACTTTTCAGTTTATCTCGCAATGTTTTTTGTTTCTCGTAATTGTGACTTTTAATCTAAAAATGAGACTATTTTGCATTGTGACTTAATATCTTAACTCTTGTAATTGTGGCTTTGTAGTTGTAAAATGTTCAATGTGACCTTTTTATTTCTAAAAATGACTCTATTTCCTTTTTTTAATTTTAATCTGTCAGTTATCAGTGGTATTTTTTGCTCTGAAATGGAAACTTCTGTTGGTATCAATTTCATGATTTACGAGCTGATGTTTTTGCTGTTGTTTTTCTTTTTTTTATAGGGTCCTTGTGTGTGTGTTAGTGTGTTGGTCTCAAGAGGGTGTAGCTATTACAAAGTTTATGTGTTATAGGAATGCTGTACTTCCTGTAGCACACTCAGAGTGCTGTATAAGAATCCCAGCACGACCTCCGGAACGCTTCAAGCCAACTACTGCAAACTCATCAGTTAACATTAATGAACCACAGCTGGCTTTTATAGATATACCTGCTGGACATTCATATTCTCACAGCCTAGTTCTTCTCTCACAGATTCTTACAAACTTTTATACTTAAACTAATGCATCTTTATTAGAGTTGCTCATGTGTGCTGATGTTAAACTAGTTTGGGTCTAAAAGGAAGACTTTAGTTCCACAGTAAGGGACAGTAGTCATTTTTCAAATTACAGTATATTCTTTTAGATATGCGAATGTATTGACTGAGTCCACTGAATTGGTCTCTTGGGTGATAAGTAGGATGTTCATGCTTTGTTGAATGCATAGACGTTCGTCACTACAGGTGGCTAGTAGATCTAGCTATCTAGTGAAGCAGGTAAATTATGGGTTTCAGGCAGAGGCAGCGTTTATCAAGGTCTTTAATTTGCATAGCGGGTGGAGATCCCGTGATCATCCCCATGGCTCATGGATCATTGCTAGACTTGGCAACAAATGGTAACCAATGTGGCTAAATCCAGACTGGTTAAACAAGACCTTGTTCTTCATGACATGAAAGGTTTGCCATCTGGACCCCCTACCTGGATTTTTCCTGGTTTCTGAATTTAGCTACATGGCTGAGGGACTCCTAGTGTTCCTGGAGGTCTGCTCTGGATTGGACCAGAAAGTCTGGAAAGCTTATTGTGTGTTTGGTCCCATTTAAAACAAAATTTATGCACAAGAACCTTTTGAACTTGGGTTGGTCTGACTGATATGCATTAAGGAGATGAATGTTAATGGACAGATGAACCAATCTACATTGTTCAAAGCTTTTGTTCTTGTCCTGTTCCCCTTTGCCCTGTTGGCTGGGCAAGTAATCTGCTCAACTGCCATGTGAATTGGGTTTGAACTGGGAGGGCAGGCAATTTACTACTCATTTACAGACCGTTCCCCAGCTTATGAGAAAAAAAGAGGGGGATGGGGTTGAGGAAGATGAAGAGGAAAAACATTGATTGGATAGAAGTGGAGAGTAAAAGAGGATGAGATGAGAAACACAGAAAGACATCAGGAGAAAGAATGAGTAGGTGAAATACGAAGCGATAAGAAGGGATTGTGAAGAAGAAATATATGGAATTAGGAGAAGTCAAGCAACATGTGAAACAGAAGGCTGTATGATCTGGTTGTATGAGAGAGAAAGAGGCTCAAAGCTTAGTTGATATGATGGTTGTACCACCTGTAATGGTTCCAAGATTCCAAATGTTTTTCCAGTATTACATTACATACACTTTTCGGTGCATAAACAACCTTTGAGTCATCAGTAGTTTTTTTATTATGCATAATTCCTTTGACATTTCTACTGCAAAACAGTATCCATTAAATGTTTTTGCAATGTTAATAAAATGTTGTGTATAGGTACTGTGACTGATTTTTTTTTGGAAAGCTATTTTGCAGACTTTTGGACCGCCACACTGGAATGCAGTCTTCCGTTCCTTTCTTTCTCACTTTTTCTCTCTCTGCCAATTCCTTTCTTTTCTTTTCCAGACTGTGTTCAGGAGTTCTGGGCCTGGAAACTCCCAGAAGCCAAAGTGAGTCTGGGCTAGACTGCTGTCTTGTCAACAGCCACTGTGCTACTAATATACACAGGCACATCGGCACTTGATCATTTGCTCATCCAGGAGAGCCCCTAATGCCACAAGCTTCACCCCAGCACTCAGGATAGCTGTTGTGTCATGGAACAGTTTCCTGTGTCACATATCAGCTTCCCAAGGCACAATCCCAGTTTTTTTTTATTTCTTTTTATAATTTGTAGCATTTTAGTAGTGCAGAGAATCTTCTTACTTTATATGATAATATCTTTCCAGAGATGAATTGCAAAGCTGTCATAGTCGGAAAGGATAATATGATAAAACTGCAGCATTAGTACTAGCAGGCAACACGTTAAAAGAGAATAATCTGGAAAATATTTACTTAGAGAAAGATGTTTACAGTAATGGGGCTGTGGGCACTTTTTGTCAGAGCGTAGACAAAAACAGGCTTGCCTTGACAAAGTCCTTGGTAGATGTCCAGAGATAGAGCAAACAGCAGAATTACACACAGTTTGCATTCTTGCATTTAAAAACAGCTAGCGAAGTGTGTGCAGGGATCTTAACATTTTTGAACTGTTTTAACTAGACAGCCTCATGCTAAGAAAACATTTAGAAAGGAAGAGTTACTGTTTTCCTGTTTTCATAACTACAGTATACTTGTCATATGCCAGCTTGTTTTTGGTTATTGTTTACTTTTGATGGCCATGTGTCTGTAGCACCTAGCTTATTCTCCTATACTTCCATAAAGCTTCATAACGCAGGATCATACCTCTTCAGCATTTGGTTTCAGTGCTGCTGGATAAGGACACATGCTATTCTGATATTATTTGTACCTATACGATCACACTACAGAAGATATTACTCTGGAATTGATAGATACAGCAGCCAGTACACATTGTTTCCATATTGTGGGATGTCTTAAAGGATTGTCCTGAGAGAGGAAAGGCATTGAGTGAAAATTAAATTAACTTTCCTCACACTTTCACACCATATATACCTCCCTCTGCCTCTTTTTATGATGGATTTAACTTGTGGCTTCAAACCAAGTATAATTAACCAATGAATTAACCATGAATAACCATCACCATGAATCACTATTGAGTTAAATTTAACAAAATACAGAACTTTGGTTTTCTACCACAGGGTCCATTATTTTATATTTTATTTAAAAAAATTCTCTGTGAACAGGTTTTGTACAGTCCCTTTCTCTTCAGTTTAGCAAGCGGTCACTCTCACCAGATGAATACGGCCTTCGAACTGTCTATTTGATGGCAGACTGATGCCGTGTGTTAGGATGTGCTTTACATCTGACTGATGTGCTTGTCAGTGAAGGTGCTAAAGCTCTCACACTCACACACACACACACACACACACACACACACACACACACACACACACACACACACACACACAGCTGGGAAGAGGTATTGTTCTGTCTCCTGCATGTTTCCTCTTCCAGCTCGCTGAGCTGGCCATTTTACCCTCTGTCATGTGTGTGTATGTGTTGAAATAAATGGATTGTAAATATTTATTGGCGATGAATGCAGCGAGAGTCTCTGAATCGCTGTCTGTGTGCTGCAGACCTGTCATCGCTCTTAATAGTCTCTCAATGGTACCGAGAGCCTCAGAGGAACTTTTAAAAACCACTATGTGATTCGGCTGTCTTTTGCAGAGTATCACTAGACTATATGATTTTGATGAAACTGCACATAATGTATGAGATACAGGAGTAGAGGAAGAAAAGTAATTGAATTCTCAATTCAAGTACTTCTGTTCTCCAAAAAATATATATAAAATAAATATATATATATATATATATATATATATATATATATATATATATGTATACAATTTTTGTTCACTTTCAAGCACAAATAGCTATATTGTGATACAGCATATACAATTACCATGATATAAAATTACTCTGATGTATGTGATATGATTTTGTGATTTTGATCATACCGCCCACCCTTGTGTGCTTGTGTGTCTTGCTCAGATCATACAGTCTTTGCATGATATTATATCATATTCATTACGTTTTCTCATTTATCCACGTCAATCATGAACTGAGCTTTGGATCTGAGTGTTGTGGTTGGCTTGCAGAACTTCCTCCAATCATTTGGCTCCTTATCAGGATTTTATCTCCTGTTCTCAAGGAGGGAATCAGACAGACCTTAGACAGTCTTGCAACTTCGATTATCTAGGACAGGGACCACAGGGAAATGTTCCTCCACTGGATTACTGCACAGAGGTCGTTCATTGCTCATCTGTGGACAAAGCAGGAAACAGCAGTGCAGAACAAACACTAAGATGGCCTTACCTTCATATCACTTGAATGTTGAGGTTGATAAGCTAACAACATCCATCCATCCATCCACTACTGTTCAGAAGTTTGGGATTGGTGAAACATATTCTGGTGAGAATATGGTGAGAGCTTTTGCAGCTTTGCAAATGGAATGTTTATAAATCTTGATATACCATGCAGGGACGCTAAAACAATATATATAAAACTGTCTTCAAACAAATGTTGTTGTGAAGCATCTAATATACTTAAGACTTTTGCATAGTACTGTATATACAGAATAATATAGTAAAATATATAACATCGTAAGTTTAGCACCCTCAAATATAATCATAGTTGTAGAAATAAGACATTTTTTTTATGTGGAGGCTGACAACCTCTGTGTCTTTGTCATTTTAAGAGTTTAATGAAAGTCAGTTACCACTCTGTTACAAAATCAACTGAGCATTAGCAGAATTTCATGTGCACTTTGAAAAGCACTATTTGTGTGATGCACATCCTTCTACCATTAAGAGAGTTGCCTATGCAGAGTCATTTATTAGGCTTCTGTGATGGTTAGGCTGCTGCCTAGCCTACAGTATGTAGGAAGAGGCAACGCAATTGTTGTTTCAAGGTTTGAGTGTATATGCAGGCGCGTGTATGTGTGCGTACGTGGTGTTTTGTTATGCGTGTGTTTGTGTGTTGAGACGAGGGCTAGTTAAGGGAATTTTGCTGGAATGCTAATCACATGCTCACTAATGGACAGGGAGAAGAGTAGGCAATGCCCCGTTGACTACAGAATAGCTAGATAAACAAATGCAGAGAGAGATTAAGAGGCCAGCTAATGTGCAATGCTTAATTCAAAGTCTGAAAATACTTTTTAAAAATACAACCATAATGTTATTAAAGGAATTGCAAGTGTACTGTAAATACAAGTGTTTTTGAAGCATCTGTGATCATTTACTTTGTCTGTAATATTAAAACTTATGTCATGGTAAACCAGGTTACTTCTGCATATTAGATGTACCACAACTATCTGCAGTACTGTTTACAAAAACTCCATTCTCAGGAATGATCTGTACTCTGTAATTAGTGATAATTTTCCTGGGTAAATACAAACATTACAAATGTTGTCGACGAGATCTGTGGCAAGCTGTTGATTAAAACAGGAAACAATTTCAATTTGTCTCTAAGTTTGTAAAAACAACCAATAATCATATTTTTAGTAACACATGGAAAATCTGTGGGACAATGAGCACTTGAATAAACATTATTGTGCTGTTTTAAGAGAATAGCCATAAAATAATCACTTATAAATAATTCACATCATTTATTAACCTTGTCTTGTCAAACTTATGTCATAGCTGTGCAAACTTGATTACTTTTCAATATTAGATGTGCTATAACTATCTGCAAATACTTTTTACAGAAACTACTTTCACAGCAAACAATGTAAGTTAATAATCGCAATTACAATTTCAAGGGAATAATCCACAATTATGATTTTTATCACTATTACAGCCAAAACAATTTTTTTGGTCGGCTGACCATTTTCAGTTGACAAAATTTTGGCACATGAACTTTTGAAAGCAGAACCAGAAGTTTATGAGGCTAGGAAAGTTGTTCCACCTTTTAAATATAACAGTTTAGACAGCTTTACATAGAAATTCAATTATTTTACATTTATGTAACAACAACAACAACAACAACAAAAACATAGTTTAAAATTTATTTTTTAATAATTATTGAAAAATTGCCCCATAAATTTGGTTGTTTTAGTAATCAGACTTGCCTTGTCAATTATTTGGTTTGCCAGTATGCATGTTCACTTAGCATGAAATGCTTCAGTGGTTTGCAATCATAAATTAGAGCAGTTTTTGTTTTCAAAGTTATGATGAACAGTTGTTTCTGAGTTTTGGCTCGAGCCATTCTTAAGTTCCTTGAGTCTTGAATAGCCATAATTCTCAGACCGAAGAGCTATTGTTCAGTAGCAATCCAGTAGCGCGGACGTATGCCTCTCTAATGGAGAAACTTCAGGAGGCAGAGATTCCTAAAGATGGGGAAGTTGCTTGTGTTTGTGCATTCACATTTCACAATACTCTCACTCAACTCTCTAAATACATTATCCAAATGTAGGTCATTTTATTGAGAAGTTGTCTCATGTGCCATGACATGTTTTCCACGCTCCGCCCACTCTCAAGCCTCTAAGCTAAATGAAAAAAAAAAAATAGTCCACATACGGACACATCAAGTGGAAGGACCGGGATTGATGGTGACATTTCCATGTGGCCAGATAGTTTGAACAGTTCTTTCTTCCATCCCATCCTGACAGCAATGAGACTGAGATAGCTGCATGTGTGAAAGAGCTTTGTTTGCGTTTCATCTGATGGTGGTCACATTTCTCCTTGAGTGGACTTGGGAAAAAGACGGGGCTTATGGATCTCTCCTGGCATTTTGCTGTCAGTGGAGCATGTCTGCATATAGATTTGCGATTAAATGGTGCAGTATACTTGGATCTCTATGTGCGTGCTCATTTTGTACACACATTGGCCTCAAAAAGTATTTTTTGACACTTACGCCCCACTTTAAATGTAAGAATGTTTTTGCATTAGGCTGTATAATAAATATGAAATCAAGTAGCATTTATTTTAAAGATCATTTAGCATCATTTGTTTGCACATGCTACATGATTTGATGTTTTGTTATCTAACAGTATTATTCATATATTTCATATGTCCAAATGCATTTTGGGGCATATAACGTATCAGTATTTATTAGTATTTTAAATCAGCTTTTTATATTTTCAGTTTTCATTTTAATTTTAGTAGTTTGTATAATTTTTATATTATTAGCTTAAACTTTTTTCAGTTTTAGTAAATTTAGCTGCATGTGATGTAACTGTGATGTCCACTCCAAACTGGTCTATAGGTTTACATATTTAACCGATTTGTTTATTTGTTAATGATGACGGCAAAGGTAATCAGAATGGTTTGCACACACACACATACACACACACACACACACACACACTAAAAAGCAGTATTGGTCAATATCGATAACCAATATGGAACCAATATTGTGCATCCCTAATATTTTATTACTGTTACATTTAAAGAAGGCTGTTTATGTTCCGCGTGAAACCAAGTTTGCATAGCTACAGTAGAAGCATTTGCATTTATGTATCTGAGCATGTTTTGGGCCTTAAGGACTTTAAAAAGAGAACAGACCTGACTACAAATGTGCTACAGAATGATACACAGTGAGCGTGTGCTGAGCAATGACGACTGACACTCAATGCTAGCCAACAGGTCGGGACAAGCAGACTATCAAATAAAACATTGCCATAGGCAGTGCATTCCTGAGGTTATGCTTTCTTCTTGTGTTTTAAATCCTTCTGTCTGTTGTCTAGGCTCTAGTTTGTGTTCTTCTGTAGTTTGTGTCAGTAGGGTTGGTGGTCAGACAGTATGAATGGGAGCGTGATTATGTGCAGTATGTGTGAGATTGGCAGGAACATGAAGCCTGTCAAGGGAGCACAGTCCAGGAAATCCTGCCATGGAGACATACAGTATTCACATGCATCTCTCATTGGCAAAAACACATATCAAAGTATTGTTTATGTCCGTCTGCTGCAGGTATGCTTTTATAAATAGGTTTGTACATATTTTAGGAAGGTGCAAAACTACATATTCTAGTATTTGTGTTTCCTGGACAACTAATCGACTAATCCGTTCTAAAGAATTCATCCAAAAAATGTTTTTTACTAACTTGTAAGATATTTTGAAGATTGTTTTGGTGACCTTTGACTTCCATTGCATGGACGAAAACAAACAAACAGATAAAAAGTAGATTTGAGCTTGACCTCACTCAGATAACAAATTTTTTGTATTTGCTAGAAATTATATTCCTATTGCTCAAAAAAGTAGAGCATTGTTCTAACAACTTTGAATGCAATGTAAGTTACTTTAGACAAAAGTATTTGCCAAATATTTACATGTAATATATCAATATTATATGTAATTCAGTAGGTTCATAAACACACTTTTGCTGGAAAACGATGGACATAGATTCAAAATCATTACCGTTTGCTTTTCAGTGCATTCTTGCCGATACTTTAAAGATAATCAAAGTCATTTTTGCAAATTCAACAAAACTTAGCTACTGGATCAGTGGTTCTCAACCTTTTTGACTCCAAGGTCCCCCTTGTCCAGGACAATTTTCAAACGCTAATATATACCTCTGGTACTTTTGTAATAAAAATAAATAAATGAAAAATATAATGGCCGTTTATTTGATGCTATACTAGTTTTTTTAGTGTGTTTTTTTTTTTTACAGCATTTTAATTAAGATTATGTTAATATAACCGATTTAAATAAATTGAGGCCCCTGGAAGCTTGCTGAGGCCCCCTAGTGGGCCCCTGCCACCTGGTTGAGCTCCACTGAACTAGATGCCATTATCTTGGTGACAATTCAGATTTTGACAGATCAGAATCATTACAGAAAACAAAAATAGATGAAAAAGATCAATGAATGTAAGAATTTAAATGGCAACCACCTACAAAAATATTGCTCCAACGGACATTTGACAGTAGTAGGTGTTTGTGTATGTTGTGTGTCCTTGTGTGTTTGCTTCCATCTGCAAGTCTAATTATGTCAGAATAAAATAGAGAAGTGTGGATAAATGAATCACACATTCTGTCCTACAGTGTCAAGATTAGGCGATATGTTGTTGTGTGTAAATTATGCTTGTAATAGCTCACAGGAGTGTGGTGTTGAGCCTTGCAGCTTGACGTGATTGGCCGATAGGAGTCTGGATGGGGTACTTTCATAGGTAAGTCGAATTCTAATGAAATTGTGTCCCTTGAGTCTAAGTTTGTATCGCTGACTCGGAAGTTGTGCAACCACGGATTTGTCATGTTACAGGTATTACATCTGGAAAGTGTTTGGCGTGTTGAGGAAAGGATTTGCACACAATAAGCTGCTGCTAGCATGCGATGTCCAACCATTTGCTTTACATCCAAGAGCTGACAGAAACAAGGATACAAGCAGTTGGCTGCATAATACCAGGCACAAAGAAAATTAACTGCTTGTCTAGGTTTGTGTTTGGGGATCATGGGAAATAGTTTCATCTGTCTGTTTGAGTACATCACTCTTTCTCTCTCTTGTCCATCAGTGAAGTGTCCATAGCCATTTAAAGTGATGGATGGAGGGTTGGTCTCTCTTTAAGCTGACTGGAGGTGACCTTCAAATTGTCGATCTTCACACACTCTCAGGAATAACCCACCCCCTTCCCTCGCTCTCACTCACTCTCAAACACACACTGCTCTCCATCAGCTGAATGAGAGATGATTGGCACTCGTTTTAGCAGTCTAAATCAGTCTTACCACAATTTCATAAGTAATGTCATAATTCCAAAAATACACACACTGCTGCATTTAGTTAAAAGGGATGATTCACCCCCCAAAAATTCTGTCATCATTCCCCCATGTTCATGCTGTTCCAAACCTACTATTTCTACTATTGCTTTACTTGCACTTAACAGGTTTTCAGAACAAAACTACAGCAAATATGCAGTGCCCAGTCACCACATTCAGACCAGAGTAAGCTGGTGATAATGTTACCAGAGCTACTGTGAATATAATTCTGTCAAGACCATTTTCGTCTAATAGTAATGGTGTGATAGGCGTTGTATTCCTATAGTTAGACATGGATTATCCATAAATAAACACGTTCATATAGCATAAAATATATGTAAATGACACTGCACATGTGCAAGGTATTTTTGAATCTGAGATAATAGTTAGATTTAAGCTTTTACATGGTAATTTTTTCCCCTGTTAATTGGATTTAATGTCTAGACTACCCCTTTCAACCTAAATGAAATTTAATTCAGATAAGCACTGTCGGATCTATTGAGGTGTTTTCATGAAGGATTTCAGTCCAGTCTGATTATAAAAACTTTAATTTGGATGCATATAAATGTAGCTAATGAGTCAGATTGAAACAACATTGGACCCAGTTGACTTTAATTTTATAGACATTCTTCATTCTTCAATCCTCTTTTGCGTTTCACAGAAAAAAAAGTCTTACAGGTTTGGAATGATGATGGCAATATTTAAATTTTTGAGTGAACTGTCCCTTTAAGAAAAGCTAGTTTGGTTTAAAACAGGAAGTGTTTTTGACCCCGCTGTATCCATGCAGGCAACATGATAAAATAGTTGTAGTAATGATGAATATGTCTGAACACTGAACTGGCCATCTGGCGTCTGACTAAGAAAGTATTTTGTGGCCCTTGAATGATTTTTCAGTTGGATTTAAAACTAGGTTTTTACAGTTTCCAGTATTGTTGGTGTTATTTAGGTTGCAAAGGTATTATGAATTGTTTCTAGTGAGTTTATAAGTATTCTGAATGGTTCATATGATATTACTCAGTGGTTGCTTACAGGTCCAAATCAAAATGTGTTGTTCTTTGTTTCATTGTAAGTCCAAGTTGCATTTTTTTATTGTGTGCTAGATGAACACTGTAAGTCTGATCACTTGAAAAAATAATTGCATTTCTTCTCTGCAATATGTCGTGCAATTGAATATATAATTAATATCTGTAGCACAAACTGTGTGGGATGAGCTGTGCCCTGAAGTTTAATTCTGAGGGTTAGTATAAGCATGAATAATGGTAATGCTTGTCTTAGCAAACACTGTTAATCTCCTGTATATCTCCTGATCATTCTTGATTAAAGTATTATTTGGAGACTGTATATTATTCTGAGCTGGGGTATCTGAAGGTTTAAGATGTGGATCTCACACATTCTCGCTTGTTCTCTGAGTGAGGTAGCATGGCTGTTATTAATATGATTTAAGTAGGCCTGCTTTTCTAATTAGCCTACTCCACTTCCGAGAGGATATAAAAAGCTTGTCTTTTCTCAGAGGAAACACTGTTCCTTCTCTTCTCATTTTTTATTTATTTATTTATTTTTTTTGGAATGATGCTCATTCCAACTGATGTGTGTGTGTGTGTGTGTGTGTGTGCCACAGACAAATGTGTGGATGTCTGTTTGTGTCTTGGTGAACTGTGCTTGAAATTAGAGTAAAACAAAACAGATTGTCTTGCTAAGGCTTATTTCATCACCAGTGCTTTATGTATCCTAATTACAATTGAATAATGTTTTCAGTAATTTCATTTTTTTTGTTACACATTACAATACAAATCTTTTTTTCATTTGAAAAGTATCAAAAACAAATGAAGGCATTACCGCTCAAAAGCTTGGAGTTTGAAAGATTTTTTATGTTTTTGATTTTTTTTAAATTAGTGATCAACCCATGAGTGTACCCATAAATGAATATATTTGTCTACATGTATGTCTTTGTATTTTTATATTTGTCATTTCCTCTGTCTACGTGTGTTTTTGTGAGTTTTTGTGGCTCTTTATAGTCAAATGTGTTGTTATTCGAGCTGCTTTTGCCCACTGGGAGAGCTTGTCTGCGAGGTAGTGGAACAAATAGCCGGAGGGTGTCTGAGATGTCAGTCTCCATGTCCTGGAGAGGAGACTCTCTATCTATCTCTCTCTCAATCTCTGTGTGTGCTTGTGTATAGGCAGAACATCTGACAGCAAACAGACAGACTGGCTCATGGTGCTATTCTCAATTCCCCAGATCCACTCAGAGGAACTCACTGTCCCCACAGCCACAGGCTCACAGGAAGTGCCACAATCAGACAAGAGCAGACAGATTTATGACCTCTGTGTTATTGATAAGACCTCAGAATTTCATAATCCAGCAGTAATCCCATCAGATGTATTGAAACCACTGCATAATGTTTTTTGGGAGGGCTGGGGTAAAATATCATATTGATATTTTCAAACTCTTTTGACTATATAGTATTTATCCTTTTTTTTTTTTGCCCTGAAAAGGCATTAATACTTTTTTAATCAGCCTTTTGGACCGAACAGAGATTGTTGTCAGTTAAGCATAAAATAATAGATAGATCTTGTTTAATCAATATAGTTTTTCAACATAAATGCTAGGTTTTCTGTGAACATTTTTACATTTAATATAATATTTTTTAAATGTAAACAAATCATTGACCTGATGAGATTTTGACAATATTGTTTACTTTTACATCAAAAATAATGTTGAATAAATCATATATTGTTTGTTTTTTCTATGCTATGCTATTGTTCAAAAGTTTGGGGTCAGTAAGATTTTCAGGAAGGCTGAAAAATTACAGATTCATCAAAGTTTACAAATTCATCTAAGAATCCTAACAAAAATATATACAGCAGTTGTTTAAGGAAATGTTTCTTGAGCAACAGATTAGCATATGATTTTGAATGATCATGTGACACTAAAGACTGCAGGAATGACTAAATAAATAAATTACATTTTAAAATATATAGTTCCCTGTCAAGGGAACTTCGAACTGCGTCCTCTTAGGGGACACTATGGGGAACACCTCGTCGTTACCCGTGTCTGAAGCATACTTTGAAAAACGCCAACGTGTTGGCCGGTGACAGCCTCTGACATCACTACCGGCGCGACTATAAATACGCGCCCGTAGGACCCATCACTTATCTTCTTCGTCTTCATTGACTGTTTTGTTTGAAGCGTGCATCTGAGAAACTACCAAAACGGTAAGAGCGATCTATCATTGTTATCATGGAATCCACTAGCAAGGCGTTTAAACAGTGTGTGCACCCATGTCAGCGTTATTTGACACCTGATGACACACACAGTCTTTGCGTCTCTTGTTTGGGCGAAGAGCACGCGTGCGATGTCCTTGAGGGGGCAATCTGCGTGCACTGCGAGCGTTTTTCTGTGAAAAAGCTCCGCTCTCGTTTGTCTCTCTTTTCGAGGAAAGAGGGACAGCCATTTGGTCCCCGTGGCTCAGGTCCCACCGTTGCCGAGGCACGGAGGAGAATGAGTTTGTGGGGATCACAGGTGGATCTCGCTGAGGAGTGTAGAGAGGGATTTTTCCTTTCACACTCTCCGGCGGCAAACGAGAGTGAACTTCAGGAGGAAGATGCATTGTCATTAACCCTTTCTGATACTGAAGTTAGTGCTCTGCTGGGTTCTACCCAGAAAGAGCAGGCGATGTCTGAGAGTGGCGAAGAAGCTGAGGCTGAGCCTTCTCAATCCTCCTGCCCTGCGTATGGGGAGCTGTTAGAGGTTATGGATCGCGCCACGGCAAAATTAGACTTGTCATGGAAGCGTGCCAGAAAGGTAACGTCGCGAGGTCGCCTCGATGAGCGTTATTTGTCTGACCATAGCCCTCCAGCCCAGGTGAGCCTTCCATTCTTGCCTGACTTACATGCGGAAGTCAAAAAGGAATGGAAGAGGCCGTTTTCCTCTCGCATCCATCGGTTTCAGCATACGAGTTATGCTAATATCGAGGGCATGCACGAAAACGGCTATGAGAGGATGCCCTCTCTAGAAGAGACGCTGGCTAGCTATCTCTCTGTGGGGGAAACATCCTCTCTTAAATCTCCCTCTTTGCCATCTAATCCCCTCCAGGATACATCCCGCTTAAATGGTAAATCATACGCAGCAGCAGGTCAGGCTGTGGCTTCGTTGCATACAATGGCAGTGCTTCAGGCTTACCAGGCTGACCTGCTGAAGGACCTGGATACAGGCGAGGGCCTTTCAGCTGACCAGGTATCCGAGCTGCGCCGCACCACAGACCTCTCTTTCCGGGCTACCAAGCAGGCTGCCTCCACCATGGGTAGGTCTATGGCGGCCATGGTGGTAACAGAGAGACATCTGTGGGTGAACCTGGCAGTCATCGGGAGGGAACAAAGGGGGTTTCTTCTCGATGCTCCGGTCTCGCCTTCTGAGCTTTTTGGTACCTCCGTCGAGATGGTGGTCGAAAAGTTCAGGGAGGCAAGGGCGCACTCAGCTGCCTTTAAATCCTTCATTCCACAAAGGTCCAGGTCCGAGCCCGAACAACAAAGGGGTCCTGGCCCATCACGATCTGAGGATCGAAGACGGGCGCAGAAGGCTAGTGTCGCGGCTCGCGCTCCTCCCCCGCCTAAGGGCAGGGGCAAGAGCAATCGCGGGTCATGAAGAGGTAAGCAGGGTCTGAGGGATGTGATTCAGACAAGGCAGCGTCCTCGTCCGGATCGGAGCGATACCTAGCAGTTACTCACTTCCTTTGGATGTTTTTAACTTCTGTTTTTATTCTGCCCTGCCCAATTCCCCCTGTAGCCACCAGGGGCACGACACCCAGCACGGAGTGAGACTCACGTGTGGGAGTCAAATGCTCTGCGGTTGTCCATCCCACACTCCCTCCCGATGAGCCTGGCTGATCGTCAGAACTGGCACAGCACTGCAGGGAATTTAATGGATGACCGGCCAGGTCACCCTGAGGGGCCGCCTGGCCGCTTGGCGCATCCGGCAGGATGTCCGCCCTGGTCACCCTGAGGGGTCTCCTGGCCGCTTAGAGATGTCCAATGGGAAGGTGGAGGTGGTAGTTACAGAAGTCTTTCTGTATGTACTGCCTCAGGTGATGCCCCCCTCACTTGAGGTTTGGAAAATTGGAGCTGGCCTCTCCCGTGCGATCCAGCGCAAGTGGTAAGTGTGCACGCAAGATTCTGTGCACTTTCTGAAATCCTGTACGGTAGGGGTTACGTGCTCCGCTTTGTTCCCTTTCTTAAGATGATTAGCCCTGGGTTCCTTGGGCTTCATTCAACCAGTGTGTATTTGTTATACACCTCAAGCATCGCTTCCCTCAACCTGAGGGGCTGTTTGGTCCATGCACTGTGTTTATCAGGTAGTAGGCCTGACTAGGCCTCCCTGAAGCTGAGCTCCCACATATTGTGGTTATCAGGTAGTAGGCTTCACCAGGCCTCCCTGGAGTTGAGGTCCAAATTACTTTCAGTTTCCACTTAAGGTGGTTATCTGGTAACAGGTAGTAGGCCTCTCTAGGCCTCTCTGTAGATGAACTCCCACATATTGTGGTTATCAGGTAGTAGGCTTCACCAGGCCTCTCTGAAGGTGAGCTCCCACATACTGTGGTTGTCAGGTAGTAGGCCTCTCCAGGTCTCCCTGAGAGTAGTTTCACAGTGGTGCTGGGTTTCGTAAGCTAGTGGCGCTTACTTTCAGTTTAGCAGTCCTTATCAGGCAGCTACCGAAGGTGAGCCTGCGCCCTGGCTCGGCTCAATTCTCGTGTTAATTTAGCAGCGCTCCCCTTTTCCAAAAAAAAGGGTCGCCTATGAGCATGCTACTCTGAGCTCGGAGTCCTCCTCTCATAGGAGACTGAATTCTCGGTTTTTTCAACAGAGCGCTCCAGTACTACATACTGTTTTTGAGACGCACTGTGAGAGCAGACATCCTGCTGAGGCAGGGGCTGAGGCTCGGGGAATGGCGCCTTAGCACCAAGGTGATGAAGTAGAGTTGGAGAGGTTGGCCAGACTTGGGTGGATTGGTTTTTGCGGCTCGAGAGAGCATCGCACTTTCCCCTCTGGCTCCACTGGGGCTGGACGCTATGGTACAGGCGTGGCCGAGGCTTCATCTGTACATTCCTTCCTCCATTTGCTCTGCTCACGAGCCATTCCATCTACGAGCTGCGATGAGAGCCCCTCCTTAGAACAGTATTTGTAAATCCATGCTATGGTAAGTGTGCACGTGAAGTCTTTGCACACTTTCTGAAATCCACACTGTGGTAAGTTCGCACGCTAGTATTCTGCATTCTTTCTAAAATCCTATATGGTGAGGGCTTCGCGCGGCTGCTTCGTGCCCTTTCTTGAGTCGGTTAAAGCCCCGTTCATCTTGGGCGCCACTCCACCCAGGTATCCTCTGAAACCTATCTAGAACAGGGCGTTGCTACTAGAGAACTGTTGGGACAGCTCTTTCGGCAAGTTTTTGCGAAAGCTAGCGGTAGCCCCTGTGTGACAGGCAAGACTTGGTAGAAGACATGCTAGGTTCTTAGCCGTATACCTTTAAAGGAATCTTTCGTGATTCCAAGCCTTCAGCTCTACCCCGGGCCGAGGCCCTACAGGTAAGTTGGGTATGTAGCTTAGGCCTTTGGCCATAAGAGATAATGTCATGGACAGCCATCGAACCGTCCCAGGGGTGACTCCCAGTGAAATGGTAGAGTTGGTACTTAGTGTTTGCCATGATTCTGGCCTGCACTCCCCTCAGCATGGCCGCGCGGGTATACTGTTCCCCATAGTGTCCCCTAAGAGGACGCAGTTCGAAGTTCCCTTGACAGTGAACGTCTCAGGTTACGAATGTAACCATGGTTCCCTGAGAGGGAACAAGACACTGCGTCCTCTAGCTCCCTGCCATGCTTCAGGACGCAAGCTTCATGAAGAAGATAAGTGAGGGGTCCTACGGGCGCGTATTTATAGTCGCGCCGGTAGTGACGTCAGAGGCTGTCGCCGGCCAACACGTTGGCGTTTTTCAAAGTATGCTTCAGACACGGGTCACGACGAGGTGTTCCCCATAGTGTCCCCTAAGAGGACGCAGTGTCTCGTTTCCTCTCAGGGAACCATGGTTACATTCGTAACCTGAGACATTATTTGTAATTGTATGGTTATTTTAAATTGTAATTATATTTATAATATATCATCTATGCCTTTCTTTCAGTTTGCCCTCTAATGAATCATCAGTAGTCATCTATGTCTGCCATCCCTCATCCTCTTCCTCCAATTTCTCAATCCTTTTTTCCCCCTTTCTTCCTGTGGATTTTAATTGCAGTGGGCTGAAATGTATAGCGTGCGGAAGGGCAGCATGTGTGGCAGCATTTTTGGCAGTGATATCAGACATTTATTCTTCCACAAAGAACTGCATTCCTCTCTGGGGCCCCTTCCATCAGCTCTGCAGCCTGATAAAGTACTTTAAAGCATTATCATCTGAAAATGAAAAGCTTTGGTTAGAGGCATCCGGGTGAATGTGTTTCAGGAGAGCAGTGTTTCAGATCTGCGTGTGTATGAGGCACAGATAAAAACTGTGTTAGCATGAGTGATGAGCAGGGTCAGAGGTGAGGATGCATGCAGGATCAGCGTTGTGTGACCCGAGCTGATGAATGGTAGCAGGAGAATGTGGAACGAGTTGTTCCGAGTCTCTTATCAGAAGAACTGGACAAGTCTGATCGGTCTCCACGCCCTTTACTGCTATTTTCCTCTCCTCCTGCACTGTCCTCTGGGACTCGCAACCATAGAAACATGGTCTGAACCTTAGGCCAGTGTCAATGTGGGGTGTATGTGCAGGAATTTTGCAGAATATAGCTTTTATAGTTATGCTGCATTCCAGTCAAATTTGGATATTGGATATTTGAATATTGACGTAAAATTTCCAACTTCCAAAGTTTAAACATTTCATAGTTAAAGGTACAGGTTGTAGGACCTGCCACTAGAGGGCGCCCTACCAAAACAATAACAATCGGGTGGTTTGATGACGCTAAAAAGGAGCGTGGAATGATGGGATTTGTTTTCTTCTACCCAACCACTGATGGCCATCAATCAGACGATACTTGTTCAACAAATATATACACTCGTGTACATTCAAACAAAATAATTGGGCATACATATCAAATGCGAGTTCAACGATTTGCGCGAGTAGATTACATACAAAGTCAATGCAAAGACGCGATCAGATTATGGATCAGACACGTCCTAGCGCGGGTCTAGAGACGCAATGCCCCGCATTTGCCGTGTATGCCCCATAATACCAATCTTGTTGATTGTTATAATAGCATACGTTTTCTGTAAAGATACGAAACAAAACAACTCACCGGTCGAGTAAAACACGAGCGAGATCGGCATCTCTTTCTAGTTGAAGTTTGTCGCGAAGCTCTCTCCATCTAGAAAATGCAACACCAATATTGATCCTCACTCTTTCTCTCCTCTTGTCCCAAACTCTTCTTGGGTCGTTTGGTTGGCCAGTACGCTTACGTTTACAGGGAGCTGTCCTTGTCGACATAACCAACGGCAGACGGTAAACGGTAATTATGTTCCATAAATAAGTAACACAATCCACCATAAAATGTGCAAGAAGAAGTAAATAAGGGACAGCTTGAATCAAGCTAGTGGTTTGCTGGACGCTAGACACTACTTCCGCATTTG
Organism: Carassius carassius; assembly: GCF_963082965.1. Classification (NCBI taxonomy): domain Eukaryota; kingdom Metazoa; phylum Chordata; class Actinopteri; order Cypriniformes; family Cyprinidae; genus Carassius; species Carassius carassius. Next base: position 22,626,258 of record NC_081767.1, on the reverse strand, counting down.
TCCACGACACTGTTGTCATGTGGTTTCTACGTCAGTAAAGGCGGTAACAAAGGGTAACTAACGTCATTGACAGGCGACTGCACTGCCCCGTGTCATTGTTTAGAATGGGAATTTTCTCATGATTTACAAGTAGTTGAAAACATTAGAGATATTGTTAGTAATCAGCTGGACAAAATATATAACACTAGCCTAGTGGTTTTTGGATATTTTACTGCAAATATCTTACAAATCGTACCTTTAAAGACTCTACAGATGATGCTTAAAGAAACTAAATGGCAATGCTAGTACATTTTTGTGTAAAAAATATGGATGAAAATGTTACATATTTTTAGAATCATCTAATCATTGAATTATCTAAACAACTAGTCGTTTTTCTGTATATGCACAACTGTACTTTTACAGTACAAGTATTCATTACAACAGAATGTCAAAATATAGATAAAATATAGACAATTTTAAAACCAAGGATGCTTTTATTTGATTAAAATACACTAAAACAGTAATATTATTCAGAGATCATTTGAATATTTAAAAAAATATATTATTATAAATGTTGAAACCATTTTGCTTACTATTTGTGGAAGTGCTGCACTACCAAGGATTGCAATACTCAAGCTCGTTTAATGCTGAGCTAATTAAAATGACCACAGCTTATCACAGTTGAAGGGCTTTGTGTGTCACTGAGAAGGTGATTAACTACATCTGATTAAGTAATTTTTTTTTTACGAGGGGAGGTTATCCTTTTTCCACCTCAGTGTTTCTGTTTTTTTTTTTTTTGGTGACATGTTGGTGTTATATCTTTCACTTGGATGTTATAAGTTGCACTGAGTACATACAGCTGAATAATAAAAAAACTGTGTCCCTCTTCAATTCAAACTGTAAAGCAACAAAATGTGATTCATAGGCCCCTGACAGTGTAGGGGATGGAGATGTAAATAGTTGTGGATGCAGTTAGTGAATAGTAAATAGTTGTGGATGCAGTCCTTTTTTACATGGCAATCATCATCTGGGCTTTTATGATCATACAGTATGCCTCAGGATAAAGCTCAAAATTGCATCTATTTATCGTTGGCTTTCTTAACCACAAAAACTACATATATATATTTAACCAAACCAAAACGTTTACAACATATCCGGATGAAAGTTTTGGCAGTGTATCTAGATTAATATAATTTGGCAAACTTTTAAAATGAACTTGATCCCTGTCATGTGGGATTACTCTGTTTCGAGTATTCAAGGATAACAAGAGAGCAAGAGAAAGAATGTGCAGCTGTGTCAACATCAGGTTGATTTGTCAAAGCCGCATCGCGTGTTTTACCTGTGCAGGCAAGAGCTGCATTGGACTGTCGCCTTGTTTCCACGGTGACCCCAATCAGAGACGCGCATTTGGTGCAGGCATGAAAACATGGAAAGCACTGGAAACACCCTGATCAGTATACTTACATCTATAACAACATATCTCTATAGGGTGAATGTATCAAGCAGACCTGTATTTTCCAAGTATGAAAACACCAGAGCCGAGAGAAAAAGTGTGGAAGGTGGAGTGTTTAGTTGTAGGAACACATAGTAATTGTTACATTGAACGAAGCGTGTCTCCAGTGAGACAGAACAGGATCCAACAGGTCAGGAATGAGCCACGGCAGAAGGGAAGCCTCAGAGGGCACACTTGCACGCGTATGTGGACACATGCCGAATATATTTGCATATGAATGCAGTTTTACAAGAGCATTCTCATTATTACTCCACAACAGATGATTTGATTTAAAATGCCTTCTAAGATTTACAGCGTCACATGAAACATGCATTCATTTAGTAGAATTAGCACCATGCATAAGGTTTAGTATAACTAACCTTGTATAACCGTAATTCCATAAATCTGTGCTTCATTATGCATTTTAAAATGGATAGTTTCAATCCTAGATGCAACATTTAATTTGTGCTAAAATATAGTAATAGCTGGCACATCTAAATCCAATGTTTGTTACTGAATAAGAATTTTAATGGACAAAAATCTGTGTGCTGTTCTTTCCACAAAACATTTGATATTTACTCCATAAAAGAATACAATTTCAGGCGCTTATATGCATAACAATGAAAATGTATGTAATTTGTGCATGTATGCATGCATGAATAGGGGTGAATTTTTTATTTCATGCCGACTTTAAACAATACAGTCAAATATCATAGTCAAATATAGTTTTGTATTTGCTTGATTAGGTCTAAACCATTGGATTTGTTCTAGATCATAAGATGTGATCTTACGGTGTTTTGAAAGTCTGTCTGAAACCACTTTTCTTAAGAGCAAACTTAATTCAAGAACTATGCCTGTAAAGTCATTCAGTGTTTAAATGCTCAACAATATGCTGATAACATTTGCATATTCTAAATGCTTATATACCATTACATTGCTCTACAATTAATGATTTAATTAATATTTCTAATATCTAATAACTATATAAAAGTAAAATTGCGACTTGAGGCAATATTGCAAATAAAATGTGAGCATGTTATAGCATTGCCCCCCATACCTTAATATTGTGTATGAGTGAGATACACCCCCAAACTGCATGGTTATCTTGAGCCTGTGTTGAAGTCTGTTGTTCTGTGTTGCGCTGTCATATTAAGGCTGATGTGATGTTTGTCAAAGCAGATGTCTCATCTCCTCCCCTCCCCTTCCAGGTGTTCTGTAAAATGTTTGACTGTCTGCAGGGGGCTTCAGCTGAGGTAGGTGCAGCATGGAGAGCAGGATATTCAGAGATGGAGAGAGGGCTGATAACTGATTGCACGACTGATCGTAAGATGGATCTAACAGCTGCTGGCTGCACGTGTTTAGCTTTTGTTTGCAGTGAGGTCTCTTGGTGTGTGGAGCATGACGGTTCTGTTTTTATATTGATGTATGTAGATTCTTGACAATTAACCACCAGTGACATCTTCTGATTCTTCTTTCCTTTCCGAACTCCTTTCCAAACACTCTTCTTTCCAGCTGATTTCTCTTAATTTCCCATCCCTTTATCTCTCTGGTTTTCATTCTCTCTCTGTTTATGGCCCGTTACCCCTCTAATCGAGGCCCTGACTGTGAGGAAACTCCCTCTTTAAATGAAACTGGAATTAGAAGCCCATCAGCAGGGCATTCTTCACTGTTTAAACAGATCTTCATTCTCCATAAAGCTTTAATGTGCTCTTGCACTGTCTGCAGCTGGTACCATATATACACTCACCTAAAGGATTATTAGGACACCATACTAATACTGTGTTTGACCCCCTTTCGCCTTCAGAATTGCCTTAATTCTAGGTGGCATTTATTCAACAAGGTGCTGAAAGCATTCTTTAGAAATGTTGGCCCATATTGATAGGATAGCATCTTGCAGTTGATGGAGATTTGTGGGATGCACATCCAGGGCACAAAGCTCCCGTTCCACCACATCCCAAAGATGCTCTATTGGGTTGAGATCTGGTCACTGTGGGGGCCATTTTAGTTCAGTGAACTCATTGTCATGTTCAAGAAACCAATTTGAAATGATTCGAGCTTTGTGACATGGTGCATTATCCTGCTGGACGTAGCCATCAGAGGATGGGTACATGGTGGTCATAAAGGGATGGACATGGTCAGAAACAATGCTCAGGTAGGCCGTGGCATTTAAACGATGCCCAATTGGCACTAAGGGGCCTAAAGTGTGCGAAGAAAACATCCCCCACACCATTACACCACCACCACCAGCCTGCACAGTGGTAACAAGGCATGATGGATCCATGTTCTCATTCTGTTTACGCCAAATTCTGACTCTACCATCTGAATGTCTCAACAGAAATCCAGACTCATCAGACCAGGCAACATTTTTCCAGTCTTCAACTGTCCAATTTTGGTGAGCTCGTGCAAATTGTTGCCTCTTTTTCCTATTTGTAGTGGAGATGTGTGGTACCTGGTGGGGTCTTCTGCTGTTGTAGCCCATCCGCCTCAAGGTTGTGCGTGTTGTGGCTTCACAAATGCTTTGCTGCATAGGTCAGTTGTCACGAGTGGTTATTTCAGTCAAAGTTGATCTTCTATCAGCTTGAATCAGTCGGCCCATTCTCCTCTGACCTCTAGCATCAACAAGGCATTTTCGCCCACAGGACTGCCACATACGGGATGTTTTTCCTTTTTCACACCATTCTTTGTAAACCCTAGAAATGGTTGTGCGTGAAAATCCCAGTAACTGAGCAGATTGTGAAATACTCAGACTGGCCCGTCTGGCACCAACAACAATGCCACACTAAAATTTACTTAAATCACCTTCCTTTCCCATTCTGACATTCAGTTTAGAGTTCAGGAGATTGTCTTGACCAGGACCACACCCCTAAATGCATTGAAGCAACTGCCATGTGATTGGTTGATTAGATAATTGCATTAATGAGAAAATGAACAGGTGTTCCTAATAATCCTTTAGGTGAGTGTATTGCTGAGTCCCAATTCGCATACTATCCGTCCTAAATAGTATGCGAAACTAGAATTAGTACGTCCCAAATCGTAGTATGTTGAAAAGAGTATTCCAAAGATACCCGGATGGTCTACTATTTCCGGTTAGAATTCGAAGTGCAGATCAATGCACACTCTAAGTGCTAATATTGCCCACAACCCATTGCGTGCAGGAGGGAGGAGCTTTGTGATGGCTTTGCGGTGATGTAAACATGGCAGCCGGATGCAGCAGCGTTTTATACTATAAACTTTAAATATTTGAACTTTAAAATAAGTAGCTTTCGTTACACACATTGCACATGAACGTTAGAACCAGCCGCCTCACAAACGACCTGCGTTTGGTTCTACGACGACGCCGCCCTGCTTCTTCACTCCTCAACTTGGTAGAAGAACACACTGTAAAATGTATTGTGAAAAAAAACGATGAGAAAAAAAGATGGGAATAAATAAAATAAATAAAATTTTACTGGACATACAAGAATGAATGAAACGTTAACAGTTGTGGTGTGCGTAACTAGGCAACCACGTTGTCGTTCACGTTGCATGACGTCATCGAAGTATGTCCCAGAAAGTGCATACTCTTTTGCTACACACTCAAAAGTATGTACTTTTTCCTCACAAAAAAAGTACATACTTTTAGGTCGTAGTATAAGTAGGCGAATTGGGACTCAGTCTATGTGTGTGCATTTGTGTATGTATTAGGGACGGGCATGAGTACCCAGAAGTGACAGCAATGATCAATAATGAAAACACAATAATTACGTGACTTGACTATACTATGTATATATGAATCTTAGGTCAGAAATTTTTTGCACCAGCAGAAAACAGTAACAGTTATACACACACCTCTTTTATAAAACTGTAGTTAATTCCGTCATAAGACATAAAGTAGTAAAGATTTTCTTATCCTTTTTTTTTTGTTGCTTTAAACAAGGTTTGGAATGAGATGCATGAATATGAAGAATTATTAGTTTGTGTGTGTCTGTGCGTTCTAAAAGTCTAGTTCATCAGCCTATTATAATGCCCTTGTTCTCCAGATCCGTGCAGTCATTTATCTCTGTCTCGCTGCTCTTTTGATAGATAGCATCTAGAAATTTAAACCCCTTATCTGCGGGATCTGGAAATCTTCTGGAGCATCACCTACTTCCTACAGAGACGCAGGTGAGGAGTGACCATCAAGGCAGAAGTGGCACCTCCTGCTGGACGTTGAAAGCACATTATTGGCATGTCGTGCATAACTCTCATTAACAACACTCCCAGCAATCAAGTCTGCCTGATCACTGCTCATCACAGCCTGATCTCATGTCTAAACAAGGTGTGAAAATAATATGAAATATGTTTTATTTGGCCTCTTGTGTTTTTAGACTGAAGCACTGGTGCCTCTCAAGGTCAAAAGGAGGCATAACTGTACTAAATTGGAGCGCAGAGTGTGAGTTTGTGCGTATGCATGCTTTGGCACCAAGCTAAATGACATGTTTGTTTTCCGCTCTCTGTTTATCTAACCACCAGCTCAGTGGGTCTGTAATGAGTTATTAGCTGCTGGTCAGGCCTTTTATTTCCAGCAATCCGGGCAGCATTAGAGTAGGAGCCTATCAGGAATTGATGGGTCTCCGAGATGATCTCTGAGAAGCGTTAAAGGCACACAGAGCATCGCAGAGCAGCACAGATACTGATCTGCTCATTAAAGGCCATTATATCTACACACCGATATACCCACACTCATTTTGGAGTGATCTACAACAATAGGTACATGTACCTTGGCGGTACTTGGGTACAAATTAATACATTTGTATTATTTATTTTCAATTTGTATTATTATTTCAATTTGATATGCATATATATATATATATATATATATAGATAGATAGATAGATAGATAGATAGATAGATAGATAGAGAGAGAGAGAGAGAGAGAGAGAGAGATAAGATTTTATCTAATTTTATTATATTTTTATTATTCAATTAAATGTTTTATTTAATTTAATAAATATGAATAAAATCTGTTAAATATATTGTATATGTAAATTGTATAGTAGAATAGTGTTGTCGAAATATACTTACAAAAATACAACTATGTTCTGGATTTTGTTTAGTTCCTTTTTTAGACAAATAAGATATGTGCAATTAATGCAAGGTTTGTACATTTGTGTGCATGACTGTAATTTTTAGTCAAAAAATAAGTGACGATAAAGGGGTACTTGAGCTTAATGATGGGGCTATTGGGATACATAAGACAGAAATGGTTTTGAAAATGTTTTGTTTAGTTATTGAATTTCAAATTTATTGAAATTTTTATTAAGTCTCTTTCCGGTTCAGACTGCATAGGGAAAAGCTCATGGGTCTGTCACGTGATGAATGAATGACTTGAAAAACCCGAAGACTCGAAATAGGTAAACTAATCTCAGTACAGAACCCAAGGAATTTGCGCATGCATGACTGAACAAATCACTCCCCGAGACGACTCGTTCGTCCCGAGTCACATTAAAGATTTGTTCAAAATGAACGAATCGTTCAAGAATAACCCATCACTACTCAACGATGTCATCATCAGAGAACCAGAAAGAACTCTGTCATTTAACCGTTTTCATTTTCTCGTGCAAAATTGCTTGCCAGGCTTCTTAAATGCCTGGTATTTGGGGGATATTTGGCTTTGCTCCATCACCCATTGAACCCCCCCCTCCAATTTCTCAGCTGCATTCCAGAGCCCCCTGATAAATGGGTGTTGTATTTCACCGGCGTTCAGAGGGGTCAGCGACCTCACGTTGCACTGTACTTCAGCCGGGGTAAAGGATGTGCCCCCAGTGGCTGGCTGGGAGGAGAGGTCAGAACCGCTGACCCTAGCACTGCCCTAACCCACAGACAATACCACAACCTTTGAGAATCAGACATCACTGTATCTCAGAAAATCTGTCCGTCTCGATGAGCGTTTGCCTTCTCCTCCAGTGGGCTAAATAAGGTGTGTCAGATATATGCTGTGGTGGATTGACACCCACATGAGCAATCCCTGCTCTCCGGTCTCACACACAGATCAATGTGATGTTTATCTGTAGGTCAGTGGAGTTAATAGTTTCATCTGACCCGCCTGAACTCTATAAGCACCACTGCACTGCAGCGAGACTGACATAACTGTCCATGTATTACATGTTGCTGCTGTCTGATGATGTTTGAAGCATGGAATTCTTTTTAAAGACTCTCAGACACTGATTCATGTTCTGAGAATTGAGATCCAGGTGTGATCTTAAAGTGCTCTCATGCATAGCTCTCTGTTCTCGCAGGAGCCTCATCAGTGTCTACTTACTGTAAGTTATGGTGTGGTGTGGTATAACAGTTGATAACAAAAAGGTTGGAGGTCCAAACTCTTCAATATGGGAGATCAATGAGCTACCATTGTTCCCTTGAAGTTCAGAACACTTAAACACAGGTTTTTCTAGGGGAACTGCTCATTGCTGAAAGTGGCTTTGGATAATGCAGTCAGATAAATTACCAGATTAAGTTTTTCAATGGATCTCATGGTTAAACCAATAACTAGAGATCTGAGGGGCTAATGACTGATATTATGGCAATATTTTATAGGCTCAGCTTAATTTTATCAAAATGAGATGCACACAAATCTTCTGAAATTAAAAATAGTATTGAGTTAATTATTTGGTGATATCTGATAATAATTACTTGATAGTAAAGTAGCTTTTCTCAGATTGCCACTCAAAAGCTATAATGTAGATTGTAAAAAGGCTGTGGATCTGAAAGTTGAGAAAATGTAGCAGTGTACTCAATGGACTGCAGAACTTGGGAGTTGAAAAAAACAGAGAATGCATTTCAGACCTCATAAGTGGACTCTGACCTCTTCCCCTTCATCTTAAGATATTTTCATTATTAGTTATTTGCTGCTATGGTTTCGCCCAGCCATAAGTTGTTTCAGCGTAAGAAGACATTTAAACAAGAGAAACACGTTTTTGTCTAAAATATTTTTTCGGGTGATGTTATACATTTATCATTTTAAAAAAATATATCTTTTTATTTCAAATAAAAGCTGTTTATTTTGTTCATGAAAGAATCCTTAAAAAGATCAAAGAAATCATATTAGAATGATCTTTGAAGGATCATGTGACACTGGAGACTGGTTGCTGAGAATTTAGCTTTCACGTAAAAATTAAATTTTTTAAAAATGGTATAATGTGTGTGTATATATATATATATATATATACAGTACACACACACACACACACACACACTTTTCTGATGTTTTCAAAATAAATGTGAACTGTTTTTTATAAATGAAGCAACATTATTTATGTTTTCAGAGAAGACATAGTTTTATGCTTTTTAAAATTAGTCAAGCATAATAACATATTCACTCAAACACATTAAATAGAAATAACATCATTTTACAGCAAAACATTTGTTCTGCTACAGTACATATAGAAATATTATATTTTTAAATGCTGATGACTGGAGCCCAAAAGCCAACAGCTTGATTGATTAAAACTTAGGAACATTCTATGTGTGATAGACTTTTTACAATTTTACATAAATGTACTATAAAAAAATTATTTAATGACTTTTTTGGGAAGCATTATATCACCCTAGTACACCTCAGTGTATCACTGAAAATCTATATTTGACAGTAAAGAGTGGCATTAAGACTAATCAGATAAAATTAGACAGGAGTCGGACGGCGGAGAGACTGATAATGAGCTAACATTAGATGGTCTGTCAGCTCTGGCTGTGGTGGTCTTATCTCAACATTTCCCCAAGACCTCTGCTTATTGCCTTATCCAGACACCTGGGACCCAGAGACTCTGTTTCTCACACTGACTCATTCATTTTCAAGGGCAGAGAGTGAAATCTTGGATGCGCGGGGCCATACACACACACATACAGTGAAACGCAGTAGACTAGAAGTAAACGAATGAAGCAGTGTATCAGGCAATTGAGTTTATATCAAACGTTTCTCATTCCCCACAGATAGCATCAAACAGCTGCCGCTTTCTGATTACAACTGTGCTTTATTGTTGGAAGCACATTTCTGAAAGTGGAAAATTGCAGCGATTTGTAAATAACCTTTCAGATAGTCAAGCTATTTGTAAGAGAGCGTACGTAGTAACACCGTTGATGTCTGGAAAGAGTATTACCTCACAATTGTCCAGACAGATTGTTTGGCGGGAGGAGCATAATTAAAGCTGTTGTTGTGGAGACCCTTGATTACTTGGGTTATAAGGATGAGGTGGGGTTCAAACAGAATGGGTTACTTGGACAACTTGGACCAAGCCCATAGGAAAACGTTCTCCTTCCTGGAAGTGATGGTCGGAGAGAGTTGCGTTCTGCTAGGTTTAGCACCACATTCCTGCATTCCACTGAGAGGGGGAGGCCGCCTAAGGCTACGTCTGTGACCGTCTGAAGGAGATTTGTAGGATTGTTGGAAGTTCTTTGGTGTCTTATAGTGTGTGTCTGAGTATCTGTGTTCATGCATATCTGCTGGGTCTCGCTCTTTAATAGTTGTTTAAGAGGTTAGTCACTCTCTAGGTGCAGTTCTCACTAGATTCATGGATTAGTGAGTGTGTGTGTGTGTGTGTGTGTGTGTGTGTGTGTGAGTGTGAGTAGACTAAGTACACAAGTTAGCTAAAGGAAACAATATTCTTAAAATTAGTATTGGTAGGCTTTGGATTAGGGTTAGCTTTATATAAAAATAAAAACAGTAATATACTCATAGAAAGCCATAAATATGAGCTCAGATGTACCCAAGTCAATCTAGCTAGTTCAAATGGCACTGCGATATTGTGGTCATATCATGATATTGGTAAGTTCAAAATATTGGATAAGGGGAGTAACACTTTCCAGTGGGATCCAGAAACCAGAGAGCATCAGAAAAACAGATTGATTAATTAATCTAATTAACCAGCAGGATGCCCAGGTTCGATTTATTGCTCTCCTTTCCTCTCGTTTTATGTGTGTGTGTATTGGGAGAGTAAAGAAGGAAGTGCTGATTGGAAGGCTTTCTGCATTATTGAGACTGTCTGAAGCAAACACACACACACACACAGATTGTGAGGAATAGTAATTTCACCAGCGCACCCTGATTATGCTCAACTCTACATAATGCCATTTACTTCCTGTCACATTAATGCTAATCTTTTTATTGCAGTGAGGATGAGAAAAGTGAGCTAGTCGTCTAGTGCTGATGTTGTTCTCTGTGTGTGTGCTTGTTTTGCTTGCTTTGCACACGCCATAAGTCTCATCCTTGCAACTTTAGATTAAAAAAGAGGAAGACTGATTCACTTTGTGGTTTTTAATCATCTTAAATTATTACCATGACTGATAAGAGGATGAATAATAATGGGGAACCCAAATCTGAAAGTAAACAAATATAATTATCTATGGAAATTAAATTTCGGTTTGCTGTGATCAACCCTGTTCCTACTGTTGTGTGTTAAGTGTGTAAAATAGGGCTGTGATTTAGATTGGGGTTGATTTTCATAGGGGCTAGGTGTTGTTTTTTCCTGTTCTGTACAGATACAGACGCTTATCCTCTGTTTGTGGATAAGGGAAGACCAAAAACACTCCAGAGGGAGTTTTGGAAAGCTGCCTGTCCACCGGTCACTGCATCTGCTGCAGTGTCCTGTAGGACGAATGATCGTCCTGTTTTGTGTAGTACATGTTTGTGTGTTTATGCATACCTGTACTTTTAAGCAAGTATGTGTGCGAGCTCTTTCAGGTGAGTGTGTGGCTGAGGATTTTCTCTCTTTTTCATCATACAGTAAGTAGTTGAAAGGCCTCGGTGGCAGACTGCGCAGCGGGCCTAACAGTCCCAACAAAGAAAGGAACTCTTTATTCCTTTGTCCTTCAAAGCTGCTTGAATATTGCTGTTGGCTGGGGGACCGGATGTCTCAATACAAGGATGTGCATTGTTTTTTCTCGGAGCAGAGTGTGGAGCAGTGCATCATGAGCAGAATGCTGCTGCCGCTGCTGTTGTTTTCAGGAGTTGCATTCGTAATTCTTGATGATGTGGCACCAAAGAATTAAGCTCCCAATACAGTCCTCATTCAGACACAGGAAATGCTTTGAGTGTTTCGTTTGACTTTGACTGGGATCTTGGCTCTAATTTTAGCCAGATTTGTCAAAGTATTCATCATAACAAGCCAGATGTAGAACTGAGATGTACTCAAGTCAATCTAGCAAGTTCAAATGGCGCTGCGATATTGTGGTCATATCATGACGTTGGTAAGTTCAAAATATTGGAGAAGGGAAGTAACACTTGTTGATTGGAGAACCTAAATTTTCAGAGCTTTTGGAGAACCTAAAAAAGTCCTATTTTTAATTTCCCACATTTTCAAACTGTTTTAAACGGATGCTTTTAGCACACAGATGCTTTTAGGTTTTCATAGGTGTTAAAGGAAAATAACTGAAAATAAATCTATTATATTTGAGGTTGCACAATATATCAGTAGCATTCTAATTATTGGACAATATTGGATTTTTTCTCAGTATTTACATACTTAATTAATTTTAGTTTTTAGTGTTATTTCTGGTGTAATATTTCAATGGTATACAATTTATCAGCCATTTATCAATATTGTAATATAACTTATTAAAGGCTTATTATTGGACATGATTTTACTTTAACATTTTAGAAAGTTAATACTTAAAATGTGTAAAACAATGTTGATTTAAAATAAATTATAATAATATAATATAAAATATACATTTTTGTTAGTTAAAATAAACATGAATTAGTATCATCTACCAGTTAAAATAGTGAAAGGAAAGGAAATAACACAGGTTTGTGTCAGATCCAACAAGGTACATTTGATATAGAAAATTAAATGTATACTTTTATGTTATATAATTTTTATTTATAAATAATAAAATAAAATAAATAATAATACAAAAATAAAAGAAATAAAATTTACTGTAATAAAGTGTGCCATTTTTACAAACCCAGTGTTTTAGATTCTGCTCATTCTTGAAGCTTGGCTGTATTTAATAAATCATCCAGTTGTTCCGAGATATATCCTAGTTCACCTTCCTACCAGAATTTTCCAGTAGATTCTTCTGGAATTTAGAGGACTGATGTAGAGAGATCCTAACGGAGATGTTTTACTTCTTGGAATGGTTCAGAAAGTTAGAGAAAAAAAATGAAACATTACCTTGATTCAGAGGAAAATGGGATTTCCATATTCACATTATCTGACTCACATCTTTAGCCCTAAATGCTTGGTCTGTTCTGGTTGCCCTGAATGTCATGACACGTGCGGCATGTGGGGGGTTACAGAGGCCACTGGGCAGCGGTCACAACTCCACGGCTGATATGCTGCCAGCTGAACAACATTGTGCGTAGGTGTGACAGCCTGACCAAACCAAGACTGGGCCGCTCAGGCACAATCAAACTACTGTTCCACACTCACTGAGCCATGAATACTCTCCAACAGAGGCTAAGGTACTGCAGACGTCACACATTTTCTAGTCAATGAATATTTAATACAGAACGAATCCATCTTTTCACAAGAGGGTGCAGTGGTCTGTTAAACTGCAAAGATTCTCATTTTCACATCTCTAGTGCTTTGTGACATGTAGTTAGACCACTCACCTCCAACATCCCCTCTTTCCAATATATAACAGGATTGTGATTAGCGGGCGCTGATGGAAGTGGGCTTATTAACTGAAGAGCAAGAGGGGGTGGGGCTCTAATTGAAATGTGATAGCCTAATCTCTACGGTGACAAAATCCACGCACACTTGCTAATTTCAATGACAGCTCTGATGTCACTCAGGCTTAGCTGATGGAAATAAATAACAAACGTCCCAGAGTCATCTCAACCATCGAAATCCATCTTGCATAGCAGCCACCCCATAGTGCAAGATGAAGTGCCACTCAATTGTCATGGAGACCAGACATGGCAACTTGTGGCCTGAGAAGACAGCCGCTGCGTGAAGATAAGGGCTTTAAATTCCTAGCCTACTTTCAATTAGGGAGAATCATGCTGATTTGACACCAATTGTGCTGTGTAATTCATGGCCCCACATTCACGGACTTCAGGGGATTGTAGTCGCTCGGGTATCAAGGGCTGTGTCTCAATTCCCGCTCTGCTGAGAAGCGTGAATCAGTATATGTGAGCATGAATGTGAGTGCTGGAAAAAGCTTGAACCACTTAACATTGGGAAATTGACAACGAATTACCTGTGACATGATTACAATTCAGGTATTAAAAGTCACTGATATTTATTTACATCATGGCTGCAATTATTTTTTTACATCATGCATCTTTTTTTCTTTACTAAGCAAGACTGACCTGTCTCCTGATCTCATCATCGGCCCATACAACAATGTCATGGCAGTTTGAGAACAGTGTTCCTCTCTTCAGTAACATCTCTTACATTTCAGCAAAAAAAAGAGAATTACTTTATGTCTCACATTTATCTGAGGTCTGGATATTCTATATCTGTTAATTACAGGAGACCGTTTATTAGGACCTACAGCTTTTGCCTATTTACCTTATTGATTTAAATGTGGATCCCAATTTGACCCCCTGACCTGGTCACTTCCTCACGGGAGAATTGGAGAAGGATGTCATGCTTTGAAATTCATTTTCCTGGAGATTTGTAAATAGAAAAAAAGCAAACCGGAACGGATTAGCTTAGTTTATTTAACAGTCATTATTTAAATGTCTTTCATTAAAAAAAAAAAAAAAAAAAAAATATATATATATATATATATATATATATATATATATATATATATATATATATAATTTTTATCATATTTTGTTTTGTTTTATTGCATTTTATTTTATTGCGTTTTATTTTATTGTGTTTTATGTCTACTGATTATCTTTAAGCTTCATGTCTGAGTTAGAAAGCAAGCTTTGTTTTTGTTTATTATGTGAAACATAGTGCAGTTTATTTGCTTCAGTGTCTTTCCATGAGTTTTTACTGCAAAAATGACTAAATTAATTTAATTTAAAATGGAGACAGAAAATAAGAGAGAACTGAGTTTTGCTTCAGTGATACGTTAAGTAAATAACAATTATTCCTCTCAGGATCCATCTCTGTCTTCCCCGTTCTTCCTTTTCTCAGTGGTACTTTAATAATTCCGGTCAGATATATACAAAAAAAAAAAGGTTTAACGTTTCAAAACACTGCAAAAGTCACTGGGATTTAGCTTTTTGTCTCCTGTCGAAGAAAAAAGGGTTGTGTGAGGGGATTTTTACTTTTAGCACAAAAGCACAAACAAAATCAGCAGAAGAGAGAAGACAGAAGGTCTGAGACTTAAGGAAAGAGTCTAGACAAAGCTGTGTGTTTGTGTGTGAGGGGTACAGCGGATGGCCAAAAAACCAATGTCTATGTCTTTCTCAGGTCTACAGAGGTTCACTAAATATTCCTCACAGGCAGGGGGAGGAAGAGGGTAAGCTTATTAACATAAGAACAGAGTCCTCAGCCAATCGGAAGCAGGGAGAGGGAATGTCAGGATTGAGAAGAAACTGGGAGGGTGTCAGGTTACCCTATGCATTCTTCCCTCCTCCTTTTGCCGGAGAGGGAGGGAGAAAAAGAGCACAGGACAGACACAGAGAGAGTGAGTGCGTTAAAGATAGAGAAGTATATTGGACAATCTCATTCTTGCCTTCTGACATCACGGAATTGGAGAATGTGTTAGGAGCTGCCCGGACTTTCTGCCCGACGGAAACGCAGAGAGATTTGACAAAGACCTGGACGGTCTGAGGGAGTTTTCATCGGGGGTCAGATATCAGGCAGTTAAGTGCTGTCTGGAGTCCCAGAGACTCACACAGCAGGGCTGAAAATGAATTATCTGGTGAGTGTGTTTGCTGTTCTCATTGTTGTGTGAACGCTTTAAGTTGGTTATGCTAAATGCCCTCGGGGAATGGATGGTGAAGTTGGGTCTAAGTTGACAGAAGAAAAAAAAAGTGACACATTTAACATATCTTTTTTTTCTTAGCTTTTCTACTTATGACTTTTTAAACATTTTAACAGTTATCATTTTTAAGGTGTTTATGACAGCAACAAATCAGAACAAGTAGACTAGAAGCTTAAAAATCTCTAAAAAGCAATAATATTTGTTGTCACACTTCACACAAAGTCCAGCATAATATATATGTGCGTAGTCTAGGGTTTTTAAAAATGTCCTTTTCTTGAGGAGCAGTGTGTTTTGAAAGCTTAGTAGAGAGTGTGAGAAAGCAGGCATAACGGGGGGAAGAGTGAAAGGAAAAGGAGCCCAGCCACTGTGAGCTTCTCTGCTGACTCAGGAAAAAGCTGAAAGATTAAGGTTTTATGGAAAGGAGCAGGGGAAAAAAGGAGGGAGAAAGAAAAATGAGAAGGAGAGAAGAACAGCATGAAGTGACGGGCCGAAGCATTCGTTCCTTGCCATTGTTTGAAAGTATTGGCGCTCATTCAGCTTGTAAGAGTTTAGGAATGACACAGTGCTTTGGTATTTAGACGTGAGAGTTGGGCTGTTCTGTACTTCCGTATGAGGAATCTGGACACTGAGATTCACCCCCTGCAGAGGCTGGGATATCCCCTGGCCATAGAAATGGACAATGAAATGGTTATGGTCAATTTTTAGTGCACTGAGCACTGTGCATCGAAAACAGATAATGACTGGGTGGTTGGAGTATGAAGAGTATGAATTTTATTTTATTGGATTTAAGTTATTTTATTTCTTTATTTTATGTTTAAATTCCAAGGCATCTCCTTTTCTTTTCTTCTTTTGTGTTGGAAATTTGTCAGTTTTATAGTCTGTTGATAACCAGATTCCGTTTCTAAAGTTTATATTGATTCCTCCTGTGGTGGTCTGTGCTGAAGGAAGGGAGTTAAATACACTTGTGAATGGGCTGTTGACTTATGGAGATCACTCTCGATTTCAGATAACCAGGCTGAATCAGTTGCTAAGTTAAGAATGTTGAGTCATGTTGTGTTAGGGATCTTTAAATAAGAGAAAGACCCCTTTTTTTAAGAGACAGCTGAGTAACCTGAGTCCATCTCCCCCCCCTCATCGCCTCTCTGACTAAATCCTGACTCACCCTCCTGCTCTTGCGTTTAGGAGGGAGGAATTCCCCATCACTGACCTGAACCTCCCACCCTCTCCTGGGGGGTCTGTCAGACATGACCTGCTCCTCATCCTCATTATTCTCATAATCATGCATACATGGATGTCAGCATCAAGCTGTGTCAAAGTTCTGCTGATCTGAGACCAAATTCAATCTTTATGGTAACATCACGCATGAGATGCCTACATATTGTGGTCCAATGGTAATCAATACCAGAATGTTTAAGATTATTATAAAAAGAAGTGCACTGATTCCCAAATAATTTGAGGCTTGATGTTTGGTTGTGTGTATATATATATATGTATATATATGTATATATATATATATATATATATATATATATATATATAATGTTATATAATGTGTTGCCAACAAAATATTTACATTAAATTAGTTAATCCAGCTGCACTGTTTAACTCTCTAAGAGCCAGTTTGTTAGACACAGATTAAATAAATTTAAAAGAGAAGATCAAATATATAGATCAAATATCTTACATTATTACATTATTATATATGATTCCTTCCAATCTAACATTTCTTTTTCATAGCTCTGTAAACTATTTATTTTGAAATAACTAAGACAACTTCTAACACATAGTATAGCCTACAGCTAAAAAATAAAATAAAAAAATAATCTGGATAAAAAAGCCTAATAATTCGTCAAGGAAGAATTTGGTGTGAATATTTCATTCCAGTTTCCAAATCTGAGAAATTTTGATGATTTCTGGGGTCTTTTTCTTCGGGAGAAATGTTTTAGAACTTATAAAATGATTTGCTCTCCCTTTTGATAAAAGATTCAATTAAACCATCCTAAGACTGTTTGCTTGTCCTACCTGGTTTAGGCTGGTATTATCTGGTTTGAGTTGGTGTTTAGCTAGAAAAGTGCCCAAAACCAACCTAAAGCCTCCTAATAGGGATCAACAAAGACAAGAAAATCAGTTCACGTTGGTTTAAGTTTTTATTTTCCCCTAACAGGCGTTAACCTTATATCTGTCTAAGAGATACAATTGAGAAATTTAAGAGAACTCATTTGTGATCTTTCTTTCCTATCGGTCTTTTTACTCCCCGTCCTTCATCTCATTTAACATGGGAGGCAGGTATTGTTTAGCTGCCAGAGTTTAAAGTGAATATGATTCTATGTCTCTCCTCTAAGCTTTGTAACAAAGCATGAGAAATAACCTATAGTAGCATATTTCAAAGACTTGGAACTCTTCAAAGAGACAACATCAAGGGTTTCCAATACAATTGTGATTGCAGATAATTAAATGATCGTCATTTTTTCAATAGCTATGTCTTACCCTATGTAGTCGTGCACATTCCACGTGAGAGCTTCTCTTCCTGTCTTTGTATCTCAGGCCTCCTTGAGTTTATGGCCTCGTCACTGTTATTGAACTTGTGGAATGACTGTTTGAGGTCACAGTGACGCTCAGCATTGGAAAGGAGTCCTCGTGTTCCATTGTAGCCTATCATTTTTGGATTTATTGTTTGGGATAGGCAGGATTCTGGACATGTTTGTGCAGTGATGAAGGATCTTCGCTCAGGGTGAAGAGGAAAGAGTGTTTATAGCACACGCTGCAGTCTTAACGAAAATTCACTGTGTCCTTGACACATCTCTTTTTGACCACCAAGCACTGTAAATAATGCCGTAAAGATCACACTTCAGCATTGTGTTGCCGTGGAAAAACATTGGCAGTAAAACAACACTTGGTCTTAGCCTGTAGCTACAAGAATCAGAGATGTTTTTTCGAAGAGGGTGTTGCAACCTCACCCTGCCAGGAAAGGAGGGTCATAGGAGGTGTCGTTGTGTGTTTTCCAGTGAACACGAGGGATGGTGAATGAGTGATGTTATGTGCACATATGCATGCATTTTGTGGGATGAGCTTTGTTTGTAGGATTTGTATGTGATTGTGTGATTTTTGTCTGGTTGTGATTCACAGAGTGTGTATGCAGTAGACGTAGAGGATGCACCAATCAACAGTGGTGTCAGCATGTGTGCATTAGTGTTGACGTACAGAATGGAATAGAAAAGACGTACAGAATGGAAGTGTGACTGTGTGTCTGGAGGGGTGTGAGGTTATCTGAAGGCATGGAATGTGGGCTAATATCTTTGTGAAGTTGTAGCTGTGGAATGTGTTAGGAATGAAAGGATGAGCCTAAACTTGCACTGAGAATGCTACAAAAACACACTGACATTTCTCAATATGACATGCCATATATTTCTACTAAAGAAAATGGAGTATATATACTAAGATTTAGTTTTTAAAGAGCTTATAACTTCTATTCAGCAATAATTTGTAAAATTGCAATCACAGATTATGGTAAAGACAAAAAATATCTTTACAAATCAAAATATTACATTAGAAAAGATTGAGCACTACATCAGCGTATTAGAATGATTTCTGAGGTATCATCTGGAGACTAATGGCTGCTGAAAATATAGCACATACAGAATGAATAAAAATATATTACAAAACAAAACTGTTATTTTAGATAATAATAATAATTGTTCTTAATAGTTTTTATTGTAATTTTGATCAAATAAATGCAACCTTGGTGAACATAAGAGATTCATAAAAAATATAAAATAATAATAATTGAATGGTAGTTTGTGTGTATTTTCATCTAACTTAATAAAAAATAACTTTCATAAGTATTATTATTGTTTTTTATGACCAACTTCACAAATAAGGCATAAGAACCAGTACAAAAATAAAATAAACATATTATAACAGTGTTCCAAAAATGCTACACTATTAATTATATTACGTTTGAGAATATATATAAATCATATTTCTTCATATTTATGCCATACTCTATGACTGTACCATCTGTTATTGTCAATTTTTTTGCTTAGGTTTGTACTCAACCTAATGATGAATTATGTGCCTCCCAGCCTTTGCTCTTTTCCTCCGCAGGCCTGTTGTAGGTGTTCAAGTCTGGTCTTGTCTGTTGTAAACTCACCTATATAGTGAAAATAGAGCAGGCCACCGGCCCACTGTTTGTCTCTGCCATCAACCTTCTACTATTGTCTTCCTTTCTGGCAAGATTTTCAGGTCCTTTCATGTAAATAGAGCAGGTTTGTGCCCTACTTACATGGTATATTTCTAGTCGAGGTATTCATCCAGTTCATATACAGTCAAACCTTAATCTATTCAGACACCTTCAACATTATACACATTATCCCAGATTATTCACTACAGTTCAGAAAATGATAATAAAATATGACAAGAACTCAGAGTTAAACTGCATGTGTTAGAACAAATTCATCTTGATAATGTCTGATAACACTTAAGCAAAACATGGTCTGGTCAAAGTGTCTGATTTTCTTTTATCAATTTTACTATATATATATATTATTAACAAAAAATATATCTGGTGTCTGAATAATTTTAGGTTTTACTGTACATGGAAGTTCTCTCAGGAGAAAAAGACATGTTTAATATAGTCTTAAAGGGATAGTTCTGTTATTGTTTACTAACCTTGATGCTGTTTCTGTGGACAGAAATGGAGATGGTTGTAATAAAATCATACTTTTTTTTTAAACAGCATGAAGGTTAATAAAGGATGACTAAATCATTATTAGGTGGTCTATTTCTTTGTAACCCTCTTTCCATGTGTGTGTGTGTGTGTGTCATACATGACTGACAAACGTCCAAACACACGTCTGGCTGTCTGAGTCACATCTCTGATGACTGTCGCTGCTGTCTGATAAAGCGTCTCTTTCTTGTGTATATGTCTGAAGATGTCTACAACAGCTTAACATCCCAAACTCCACCTGCCTTATAATTACTCCAGCCAACCTGCTACTTTTGCAACCAGTAAGCCCCGCAGAATAAGAACCTGACCGCAGAATAACACCCAAGCCTCATATATAGATGAGAGAAACCACATTAGGAACCACTTCTATGTTCCGCAGATAAAAGCTCAGGTGTCTTTTGTGAGCGACAAAACCGAGATGGCTTTGTTTTGTCTGCAGCGCCCATCTGTTTTTAAACCAATAAAACTTTTGATGAGTTAGGGAATGTTTTCTCCCAGAGCTCAGGAGGTGGATGTGTGATGAGAATAGACCTGAAACAGATGAGACTCTATCTTTAATTTGGTGTGAACGAGAACCAGGCCATAAGGGACAGAAGCACGGCTGGTTTGAACTGTACCTGGATGACGATCTTTCACTCAAGTGAAATGTGGGAAGATTTTCAGAGTTTCAGTTAAAGGGTTAGTTCGCCCAATTTGCAAAATTATGTCATTAATAACTTACCCTCATGTTGTTCCAAACCCGTAAGACCTCCGTTTATTTTTGGAACACAGTTTAAGATATTTTAGATTTAGTCCGAGAGCTCTTAGTCCATCCATTGAAGCTGTGTGTACGGTCTACTGTCCATGTCCAGAAAGGTAAGAAAAACATCATCAAAGTAGTCCATGTGACATCAGAGGGTCAGTTAGAATTTTTTGAAGCATCGAAAATACATTTTGGTCCAAAAATAGCAAAAACTACGACTTTATTCAGCATTGTCTTCTCTTCCGTGTCTGTTGTGTGGGAGTTCAAAACAAAGCAGTTTGTCATTTCCGGTTCGCGAACTAATCATTTCTTTTTGAACCAGTTCATCAAATCGAACTGAATAGTTTTAAACGGTTCGCATCTCTAATACGCATTAATCCACAAATGACTTAAGCTGTTAACTTTTTTAATGTGGCTGACACTCCCTCGGTGTTCAAACAAACCAATATCCCGGAGTAATTCATGTACTCAAACAGTACACTGACTGAACTGCTGTGAAGAGAGAACTGAAGATGAACACCGAGCCGAGCTAGATAATGACTCGTTCACGAGTCAAGAACCGTTTCTGTCAGACGTGTCCGATTCGAAAACCGAGGAGCTGATGATACTGCGCATGTGTGATTCAGCGTTAAGCAAACCGAGGCTGCGTCTGAAATCGCATACTGCGTACTACATTTGAATTTGAACATACTACTCGACCGTTAGAAAAGTACGTTCTATATAGTATGAATGTGGGTAGTATGAATGGAATTCGGACGTACTACATCCGCCATGTTGACATTGTCACGTGACATACGTCGTCACAACAGCGCGTAAATTTAAAGAGCCCAATCTACTGAGCGTTATTCTTACCGCTTTCATCTGCGTTTTTACGTCGTTTGAATTAACAATTCAAAGCAGGCGTCGGTCAGCTGTTCGCAGATCACGCCTTCGTTGACAGCTTGTAAATCCTTTACTAAATATAAATTTAGCTTTTTATGTTCTACCTTAGAATAACAGCAGCTACATCTGTGAACAGAATGACAGCCTGATTTTATGTATGGATATAAAGTAATTTATTGTAATAAATGAATACAAATAAAATTACACAGAAGAAACAAAAGGAACATAAATCAATTAATAAATTTGAATGCTTAGACAAATACACACACATATACACATAAATACACACAAATAAATTATATAAATATACACAGAAACACACACACATATACACACATCCCAATATATACATAAATACATACATAATATATACATTATAGACAATACACACACACACACACACACACACACACACACACATATATATATATATATATATATATATATATATAGATAGATAGATAGATAGATAGATAAAGATAGATAGATAGATAGATAGATAGATAGATAGATAGATAGATAGATAGATAGATAGATAGATAGATAGATAGATAGATAGATAAAGATAGATATAGATATATCAGCAAAAAATGTGTAACCTATTGAAATTTTATTCTAAAAAACAAAAAAACTACATATTTACAGACTGTGAACAGCATCATACAGGCTGCTGTCACTGGCCTTTGACATCCAAGAGCTGCATAACATAGTGTACAGAATGAGCAGGTCTGTCATGGGGATTTTGAGGAGGCTGATTGCCTTCTCCACCACGGATGACAGGCAGTGGAAACAGCTTTTCTTCTGGTAGCTGGAACAACAGATGGCTGTCACATACAAACTGCACCAGCAAGTGAAGCCCAATGTTATTTCAACAGGAAGAAGTTTCATTCTGTTCAGCTGCAGGTCACCATCAGGAGAAGTACCTTGATATCTTTGTTGAGTATCCCGGGTCTGTGTATGATGCCAGGGTGCTGAAGAACAGCTCTATTCACACTGAAGGCCTGTATCCACCTGCAGGAAAACACATCCTGGGAGATGGTGTGTGTCCTTGTTTGAGTGCAAACATCTGCCTCATCACTCCATACAGAGAGCCTGAACAGAATCCTGCACAGGTTTGATTCAACACCAGTGATGCTCGTGCACATAACATTGTTGAGAGAGCCATCAGGATGATGAAGACAAGCTGTGCTCCATCTTCTTCTTCAAGGCCCTGGAAGTGAGTCCTGCCCAGAGGTGGAAAGAGTACAAAAATATTCTACTCAAGTAAAAGTACCATTACATTAATGAAATTTTACTTAAGTACAAGTAAAAATTCCAGTCTAAAAATCAACTCAAGTAAAAGTAAAAAGTAGCTCATTTAAAATTTACTCAGAGTAAAAATTGCTCAGTTACATATTAACAGTGGGAGGGAGTCAAAAATGGGACAGACCAAGGGTGTCAAACTCAGTTCCTGGAGGGCCACAGTCCTGCACAGTTTAGATTTAACCCTAATTAAACACACCTGATCCAGCTAATCTAATCATTTAGGTTTATTTGAAAACTACATGATATGTGTGCTGGAGCAGGGTTAGAACTAAACTATGGCTATGGCCCTCCAGGAACTGAGTTTGACACCCCTGGGATAGGTCTATTAATCTCAAACTAGTTGTTTTTAATTAAAGGAATCAGTTATTTAGAATAATAAAACATTTGGGCTGTTACCAGGCAAATCATTATCAACAAACTCATCTTTTAATGCAGAGGAAATGCAGAAGATTCATTGGAAGTGGCATTTAGATGTATTACACTGTTTAGTGCAGGACAAGAATGCATTTAACCTGCAGTTACAAATGCATGAATAATGTTTTGATATACAAGACATAAAATGTTGAATACTCATTTGAAATGATAAGAAATTAATTATTTAAAAAAAATCAAAAGATACTTTAAATGTGAAATTAAAATGGCCAGTATGTGTCAGCAAGTCACTGTTAATAAGTGAGTCATTGCGATTGAACCGAATCATTTAAACGGTTGATTCATTCAGGAATGAAACACTGTCACGTTGCTCAGAGACGCAAAACTGTGCTTTGGTGGCTGTGTTTGGAATTATTTTCTGTTGTAGAAATAGAGCTAAAAAAGGCAATATGGTGTCTGAACGCAAGTCTCTTAATTAACTTGTTTACTGAACTGTTATATATATGTATGTATATATATGATGATTTTTTGAGGAAAAGACGGCATTCTTTGTGTGATTTTGATTTAATATATGAAATTATATAAATATGTGAATTTTCTGCCCCTATATCTTCAATTTTGTGATCATGCTAAATGCATTTTAGGTGACTGAATCACACAGTGAAAGAACGCACTATAAATGCGCGCGCACATCATTAAAACAAAAAATATGATATTATCGCAGACGATATATATAGCACACTCCTCGCCACTGTCTTTTTGGCTAATTTGTGCAAAACCTCTTGCTAAAATGTCAAAGCTTCATTTTAACCACCAATGCAACGATGCAATTATTTAGCTTACCTCTACATTCTTGCGAAGGGTTGATGTCTTGTCGAGATTTTATAAGCTGCTAGTTTGGTCTTTCTAGGCAAGTACAGCTTACACTGCATAATAGAGCATACACATGGCCAGGGGTTCACTTCATTCCCTTCGAGTTCAACTTCAGAATATGACGGGGTTTCGTTTTCAGCGGTGTCTGCACCACTAATGCCTGTTTTGACCGTCTGTATCTTTCTTGGGATTTTAGCGCCAGTTTGCCCTCCTGCCCATTATTTACTGACGTAGTTTCCAGGGAGCGAATTTTTTTTATTTATTTTATTTTTTTTACTCCGTAATTAATGTGTTTTAAAATGTAGCGAAGTACAATACTTTAAACAAAATATACTTAATTAAAAGTAAAATTACAGATTTAAAAAATTACTTTAAAAAGTATTAGTACACAAAAAAGCTACTCAATTACAGTAACGCGAGTAAATGTAATTCGTTACTTTCCACCTCTGGTCCTGCCTCTGTGCAGATGTTGTTGCATGCTGTGCAGTGCTCCACAACCTCGGTCTTCTGAAAGAGGACATTGTTGATCCAGAAGTTGTGGAAGATCATGACGATGATACACTGGAACCCCAAAACACAGAAGTCAGCACAGGAGAGCATGTGCGGGACAATCTGACCACAGCTGTGTCACACCAGACGATCGTGTGCAGCTCTTCAAGAGCATAATTACCTGTAGGACAGTTGAACAGGTTAAGACTCTGCACATCACTTCATGTTCTCATATTGCTATTGTTTAAGCTTCTGTAAGTTATGAAGGTAATTTTAAGACTGTCAAATCAAGATATACATATATTAGTTATTTAAGAAATATACATATAAATATATATACTATAAATCACATAAATATGTATAAATACAGATGTAAATATTTAAATTTAAACATGTGTGTATTTATATGTACACATAAATATATTACACTCATAACCGGGAATTCATATTACAGTTATTTGAAAATCTAGCAACATATCACATAACATATCATACCAACATATTTACAACAAGTTAAATTTTACAATATGTATTACTTTATCCCTGGGGTAAATTTTAGATTTTCACTGTTTTTCACTCATTTTTGATACCCAAATTTAAAGTTTACACATACAGTTACTGAACTGAAGCTGCTGAAGTTTATTTTCCTGACATTATTATAAAAACGTCTTAAGAAATTCCCTTTTGCTGTTGCTTTAAGCTCTATTATACTACTTTATGAAAATGTTAATGTGGTTTTGTCTGAAGCTTTGTGCTCTTATCCATGTAGAAATGAAAAATAAATAAATAAATAGAGATAATAATTTTAAATGTGACCTGGTGTATTGGTATTTCTCTAAAGTGTGGCACCCATTCTCAAGACAACATTTTTCAGATGTTAAGATGTTGCTTGTTTAAAAACAACTGGAAACTGCTACAAAATCAGTGTGCATGCACACAAGTGCTTCAAAAGTTATTTGCTATTAAGCACTTTGCAACTGACAAAATAGCAACTGGAAATACCTGAAACTAATATTATAATAAAAAAATCAGCATAAATCAGTGATGATCCTAACATAAATACATGTAAAGAGTGTGTGTAGTTAAGATTAATTTAAATTTATATACTTACTGAATTATGCTTTACAGTGAATAGGGTTCCATCAGTGGATGAGAACAAATGTGTGTTCATCATTCCCTGTAACATCAGAACAGGATTTACACATTACTGATGATTTATGATCAAACTGAGTCACTTATTAACAATAGTTTGCCATGTAAGTTATCCAACAATTTTTTATCAAAATATTAACACTAGTAAAATGTAAATTAATTCGTTTCAATTACTTAAATTTTGTAACTTTATATCATTAAATTACTTAACAAGCCGTCTGTAGAAAGCAGCCTTAACAAGCTGAGGCACAGCCTCTGATCGATAATAATTATTAAACATATTTTTAAACTCAATTTACAAAATAGTCTCATCAGTTTACAATGTGTAAAACTTTAACAAGTCTGTTGTTTACTTGGATTATGTTAAACAAGTACATTTTAACCACAATGAACAGCGTTTATCCATAAGGTACTTACACTTCAAAACAGCGGCATCACGATTTTCCGTTATTTTCGAATATGAGTATGACGAGTCCTCTCCCGTGGCATCATGGGATAGAGTAGTGTCCATCCTATGCATGCTACGGAATTCGGGCGGAAGTAGTAGACCATCCAGGTATTTCTCGCCTACTGTTTTTCGAATACTAAGAATTCGGACATACTACTTGCTTCGCATACTGTTTTTCGCCTACTATATAGTATGGAAGTATGCGATTTCGGACGCAGCCAGACACACAGAGCGTCTGAACCGAACTGATTCTTTTGGTGATTGATTCTGAACTGATTCTGTGCTAATGTTATGAGCCCAGGTAAACCGAAGACTTGCAATCATCGCCAATGACGCCATTACGTGAACCGTTTTCTTCAACCGGTTTATTGAATCGAACCGTCAAAAAGAACTACTGGTGATCCGAAAACCGATGCAACCGGTTCTTGACTCGTGAACGAGTCATTATCTGGCTCGGCTCGGTGTTCATCAGTTCTCTCTTCACAGCAGTTCAGTCAGTGTACTGTTTGAGTACATGAATTACTCCGGGATATTGGTTTGTTTTAACTCAGAGGGAGTGCTAGCCACATTAAACAAGTTAACAGCTTAAGTCATTTGTGGATTAATGCATATTGGAGACGCGAACCGTTTAAAACGATTCAGTTCGATTTGGTGAACTGGTTCAAAAAGATCCGGTTACATCGAATGATTCGTTCGCGAACCGGATATCACAAACTGCTTTGTTTTGAACTGTCTTACAACAGACAAGGAAGAGAAGACAATGCTGAATAAAGTCATAGTTTTTGCTATTTTTGGACCAAAAAGTATTTTCGATGCTTCAAAAAATTCTCTTCATCACCCTCTGATGTCACATGGACTACTTTGATGATGTTTTTCTTACCTTTCTGGACATGGACAGTAGACCGTACACACAGCTTCAATGGAGGGACTGAGAGCTCTCGGACTAAATCTAAAATATCTTAAACTGTGTTCCAAAGATAAACAGGTCTTACGGGTTTGGAACAACATGAGGGTAAGTTATTAATGACATCATTTTAATTTTTGGGTGAACTAACCCTTTAAACAATCAATTCTCAGGTGTGTAACTTCCCTCTAGTTTGTGTTCATGCTGCACTATAATTATGGACGCTATTTTAAAGTATAGATTATATGATATTTTTTGTCCTATTGTCTTATTATAACCTATAATGTCTGATATAAAAATTCTAAATTGTTTTGTATATTAAAAAATTTACATCGTTCATTTTAAATTTTACAAGTAAAATTAGACATAACCTTATGATGTACAGTATGAAAAATTTATATTCATTTTACATTAAAGATTGTTACGTGAATGTTAGATGACAAAAATAATCTAAATGTAACAGTAGCTAAACTCAGCATGCAAAATAAATTATACAATATCATCTGATACAGTAATTAAAAAAAACTCTAATGTCAGCTGACATTTATTGTTATTTGAATATTATTAAATACTATTATAATAAATTTTGAATGAGCTTTTATTGTTATATCTTCAGTTTTGTGATTAGTGATTTGCTATTTTTTAAATAGTTTTCTTCAATAGTTTTTTTTTAAATTAAATATCAGTTTAATTGATTTTTTATTTATTTCAGTTTTAGTAATTTTAGTACCTTGACATTTATTATAGTTGGGTGACATTTCAATTTAACATTTTTTTGGGGGGTTTTTTAATTTTAAATTTTTATCTAATATTTATGTCAGCTTTATTTTAACCACCAAAAATGATTTTTAATAGTTTTAGTGACCAAAACCAACACTGCGACAATGAATGTTATGGCTATATTATGCATTTCCTAGTTATCAGTGACTTTGTTCATGAGATTGTTTGTAGCTGTGGTGTGTTTTCACATTTGGTTCAGAGGTGTTCGTATACTGTCTCCGTGCCCTTGAAGCTAATGAGCTCACACACACTCACAATAACACACAAAAACACAACCTGCCCCCACCTTGCTAACTTTACTAGTGTTTGTCCCACGGGGTCATGTAGAGGCAGCAGACAAAAGCTGTTCAGCCCAACCCCTCCACAACAATACGAACACACACTCATTGACCTGTCTGTACAGAACGCACTCCAGCAGCTGCCACATTACCTCCTGTTCAGTGGCTCTTTCTGTCCCCTTCCTTCCTTACCTCTCTCACAGGTCCACATCCCTGTTTTCTCTTACCTCCATCCTGTGGAATTCTCTTTCATTCTCAACATTTCTTCCTCTTTCCATTTCTGCCACTTTTATCCCAATTATTAAGTAGATTCTAATTCGAAAATTAGAGTTGTGTTATCATTTAAGGCCCATTAACACCAAGGACAATAACTATAATGATAACTATAACTATAAAGTTTTAATAATTGTTCTAATTCTCTAAGAGTAGGTAATTACACATGATAACTGTAATGATAACAACAGAGGTATGTTTTTTTCCAGCTGAGGAATGATAAAAACATTGACAGCCAGCCAGAATCCACCTGACTTTAAAGAGCTTGACAGAATGCTAATATATAAGTATCATTATAGTTGTCTTTATAGTTTTCTTTCTTGGTGTGAACAGGCCTTTACTCACCCTCAAGTTATTCTAAGTGCCATTGTTTCAAAAGGTATGCAGAAACTATAATAAAACTGTGTAAAAATTTGACAGTCCCAGTCCTCATTCGCTTTCATTATTTGAAACGGGTGATCAGTATATACAAAAAACAAAAACAAAAAAAAAACACATGTAAATGATGACAGATTTTTACATTTTTAAGGAACTATTTTAAGCCTTTAACATGTTCTAAATGCTCCCACGCTCATGACCCTTTTAAATGCAAATGGATAATCAGTTTCCCTTTCTTCTCTTCTCCATTCTCCTCCTTCATCTCTTTTATCCGTTCTCTGTTTTTCTCTAGAGATAATAATGTTAAGCATCAGTCTCTGTCTGCTGTAGCCACAGGGAAGGTGTTTGACCTGGACATTGCCATGGTGATGAACTTATACGAGCCTCTTTACTATTTCTTAAACAATGCTTTGATAACAGTGTTGGCCAGTAACAAACTTACAGTAGCCTGACAGTAACTCAGCCACTGTCAAAACGATGAAGCTTTTCTAGTAACAAGATACTTTTTTTTAAAAAGTAGCATTGTAGTGTGTTAAAATGTTATACTGTCTTTAATGCTGTACTGTCTGTCCTAAAATATCTCTCTCTTTTTCAAATTGCACTGGGAAGCCTAATAATAATCATTTTAGTGAACTGCTTTGTTCATAAATTATTTGATGATTTATTTGAATATTCAGTGATATTCATTCTATGCAATATTTTATATGGCAAAATTGCTAAATTCTATTGTTTGTCACTATTTTTTTTTCTACCTTTTTTTGTGGTTATATAAATTAAAGTTTTTGTAGTTTTATATGTAGTATTTCATGATGGCAGATAATTACAAATCTGATTAAAATTTGATTAAATTAAAAATGAATACAAAGACAATAAATAGGCAAATAATTAACATGAACAGCATCACATGTGCTTAGTTCTTCGTATGAATCAGTCAGAAAGACTCATGAAGTCTGGGCTCTTTTGTTACAAAAACAGGATTCAGTATGAAATATTGCTTTGGCTAATTCTTTTTTCAAAAGTTTAGCTTAACTGCTTTTAGTGATGAATGTCTCGAACTACTTTCAAAACAGCTTTACATTACTGCTTAATAAATGCAGATGCACACCAGAAAACACCCTTGTGGAACAAACTCATTTTCTGTTGTTGTTTAATGTACAGTACAGTGCTTTACAGTTGCACTTTATAATTGTCACAAATGAAGGGTGTGATTTATCCTGGGCTGATCCATTGATCAATAGTCAAATATTCCAATCTCTGTTATTTTCCTTCATTTATCCTACAGCTGTTGTCTTAATGCTGATGTGCTTGTGTTCTCCAGTGTACATACATTCCCAAGAAATGAGAAAACGTTCACTGTCACTGAATCATCGACTCGCCCTTACATATAAACCCTTGTGAATCACTCCCTAAACGTCCCGTGTCTTGATTGATCAACAGAGAAAGAGAGACTGAATTGTGGAGAAGTGGGAGAGAGACAGAAAGAGACAGCCAGAGAGGTTTGGCATACTTTCTTTAATGGAGGCAGAGTTCAACAGCTTGTGATGTCATCAGTCCTCCAGAGCCTTTCTGCTTGGCAGGAAAATATTCTCATGGAAAAAAGAGTGTAAAATAGCCCAGAAAGCACACAGCACTTCTTTTCTACTGCAATTTGCTTCCGCTTTTCAAAGGCAGAGAAAGCAAGTGAGATAAGACGGCAGAAGCAAGACAAAGACATCAAGTCACAGGAAATTCTTTTCTTTCTATCCAAATGCTCCAACAACAATGTCAATCACCTAATTAATGTATTCATTAGTGTCAGCCTCATCAGCAAGGATGTAAATCTACTCCATCTATGAAGGAAGAACTGAATCAGACCTCAGCATGTTTGTCAGTACATATTCATAGAGTCAGAACTAGGAGTGGGCTGTTTGACCAAAATTTTAAGATATATTCATTTTTTATTATTAATTGTATTTAGTAATTAAAATTTTTAGACCAATTCAATAAAATTGCATAACTGAATGATTTATTTATTTTGGACTTTGGTCGTAATCCAAAAGACAAAGATTTTGTATTATAATTTTTTTGTAATTACCAGTTTTAATTTTAATGTGGCAAATTGTGACATTTCTTGTCATACTGTAAATAGGCAATAGGCTTTAGTTAGATTCCAGCTAGTATTATGAGGATTGTCCTACTTGTTTTAGAGTGCATTTACAGTAATTGGTGGAAAGTCTGCACAAAGTCTGCAACATCATTCATTCATATTTCATACTATATTATATTACTATACTGTTTTATTAGGAGACATTTTAAATGCATCTAAAAGTCTGAGTAAAAGTGCATATATATATATATATATATATGTATGTGTGTGTGTGTGTGTGTGTATGTAATAATTTTTAATACTAATAATAGTGGTAGTATTATAATTAATAATAATAATATAGATATGATTAATAATAGTACAAATAATAGTCCTGCGTATGTCTATATACGCTATAGCAAAATCTAATCTGTTTCTGTTGCTTATAGTGCTCAGCCCTAGTCAGAATGTCCCATTCCTTTACAAAGACTCCCAAAGAATGGCTTAAACTGCCTCTATGGAAAAGCCCATGGAGTTAATGAGCTCTCTCAGCTGGTCTGAGTGCTTCTCATTATTTTGGCATTGTGTGTGTGAGTTTGAATGGATAGAGGGGGCTGTGGAGGTATGCTTGCATTTGTGCGTCTACATTCATGCATTCCTCCGTCTATACGTGCATCAGTGCCCTGTGTGTGCATGCGTGTGCCAGCACTACATGGTGACATCTCAACCAGCTGCTCACAGGCAGTAAAACCTCTCGGACGCTATTGTGTCCAGCCTCGGTCTCCTCCGGCTTTAAGGGATACACTACAGGGACTGTCCCTCACCCTGGCAGCACAGGCAGGCCATTCATCTGTCAGATATGCCCTCTGTGAGCCTCTCCTCTCTCTCCTCCAGCTCCGAGCACAGAGACACCATTCATTAGAGCACTGCTGCTCTCAACACAGACCTTTAAAAGACACAGGGAGGGATTCACACAGAATGAATTGTGCCCGCTGATAGTGTTGGTTCTTTGCTGTCTGCATTGTTTCAGCACTGAACGATGCAAACAAGGCCAAAAATGTTTGCACTGAGCGCAGTTTGTATGGCACAATTCCAGATATTGTGGGCATTGAGGAGTTTCTGTGTACAGAGGTGCATAATTAGCATTATACCACAGGGATCCTGAAGAAAGATGTAGCTGCAGGCTGTGGCTGCATCTCTATTCAAATTACCTACTATCCTAGATATTATAATAAAAAACAGAAAGACAAAGGTGCTGTGATAATGTACAGTTTTGACTGAATATGTCATATACAATTTTCTCATGTTCCAGTGGCAAAATGTGAGAATAGAATTCTCAAAAATACACTTTAACATCATCAGTGAAGTACAGCAACAAACAAAACTTTAGGTTTATGAGGGTTTAACAAGAAGTCTCACCAAGGTTGCATTTTTTTAAATAAAAAATATAGTAAAAATTGTAATTTTGTGAAATATGATTACTCTGTGATGCCAATCTGAATTTTCAGCAGCTGTTACTCCAGTCTTCAGTGTTACATGATCCTTCAGAAATCATTTTAATATGGTGATTTGATGCACAAGAAACATTTCTTATTGTTAATAGTGTTGAAAACAGTCTTGCTGCTTAATTTGTCTGTGGAGACTGTGATGTGTGTTTTTTTTTTCTTGGATTCTAGCATGAAATATAAATCTTCTGTAACATGTCTCTAATGCTACTTTTAAACAATTTAATACTTGCTGAGAAAATTTATTACTTTCTTCCAAAAAATAATAATAATTAAAAGTCAATTATTATGTGAAGAGATTTTTGTCCAAAAAACAAGTATTCAGCAATTTCTTATTTCTTACTTTAACACAAAAAGACCAAAAATGTTGTACCTGAAAAATGTATCTGTGTATTTTATCATTCTCCTGCCACCATAGAGAGTTATGGAAAACATTTTTATCACAAAAGACTGATGTCTCCTAAACTATCTAATTGAGTCGATTTTTTTTCTATAGCAAACTTTATTGCTACTGTATCAGTAACAGCAATGAATACAAACTAAAATGTATGGTCAACATTCAAATTGCAAACTATGTAATAAATATCAATTTGCTTCTGCCATGATACATGAATTGATGCCTCCAGTCCAAAAAGAGTTTCCCACTGGTAATCACAACTTTGTGATTGCGTTCATGTGGTGCTCATCCCGTAAATACGATCATTCCTACATGACCCGAAGGCAGCGTGTGTCCTGACTCCTGACAGGGGAGGTCTGTTAGTAATCAAACACCTGCTGGCTATCTGCTGCGCTGCATCAATCACCTGTTAGCTTGAGCTCAAAACTCTCGCAAACCACATTGAACTCACGGTAGGAGAGCTGTAGATGGGGGTGCAAAGGGTACATAGAGCTCTTAGTGTTGGAAATGAGCTGTTCTCTACTGTTCTCCTGCACAAAGACCCTCCACTGAATCACTCAATAGCAGAGATGTTTTGTCTTGATTGAAGCTAAACTACTCTATTCCTCTCTTTCTTTTTTTCCCTTTAACAGTTTTAGCCTGGTACACAATGAACGATCACAATGAGCCAAACAAACGCTGTGATTTTTTTGAGAATACAGTGATTGAGTGCTTTTGGTTGACTGTGGCTTTATTAAAGTGGCACGTAGAGCACGTGTATATTGGCACTGTGCCAGGCTCTAGCGCTCTTGTGCTAGTCCAGGGGGCCGAATTGCAAATATTTGTTTAAGTGTCAAAGACGAGCTGCACTTGTGGGTGGCATTGTAAACGAGAGGACAGATGGAGTCTGTGGTGTGTAAATGTGTCGGGAAGGGGATTGGAGCTAATAGAAAAAATGTAAAAATCAATGAAGCATTGCATTACAGTCATAGACCCTGTTTATGCCTGCTATTAAGATCTTGGGTGATCTGATCACAAGTGATCTTGGATTTTGTAACTATAAAAATCTATTATTATCTTGGTGTTTTACTGCATGTTGAAGTTCAAAAAGGTAAAATATTTGAAAGGAGGTTTCTCGTAAATATATATTGTATTATATAAATATTTATGATTGTCATATACAGTACCATTATAAGAAATATTTCTTGATCACCAAATCAGCATATTAGAATAATTTCTGAAGGATCATGTGACACTGAAGACTGGAATAATGCCTGCTGAAAATTCAGATTTGCATCACAGAAATAAATAGCATTAACATAAATAAATAAATAAATAAATAGAAATTGTTATTTTAAATTGTAATGAAATTTCACAATATTAATGTAATAAGTTTACTTTTTTAATCAAATAAATGCATCCTGATGATCCTGGTGTAATATGAGATCATTTGTGAACCAAACTTAATCTCTTTCTCTCTTTTTTTCTCTTGTAGAATGTGTCGGCAAAGGCCCTGTACGATAATCTGGCGGAGTCTCCAGATGAGTTGTCCTTTCGCAAGGGCGACATTATGACAGTCCTGGAGCGGGACACGCAGGGGCTGGAAGGCTGGTGGCTCTGTTCATTACACGGCCGTCAAGGCATTGTTCCTGGCAACCGGCTGAAGATCCTTGTGGGCATGTACGATAAACAGCATCAGCAGCAGCTACAACAGTCAGTGAGCCAACCAAGCCCAACCCAGAGCCATCTCAACCTGCCTCAGAGTGCCTACAATCTTTCCCCTGCGTCCCAGTACACGGCCATGCACCCTGCCTTCTCCTCCAGCCCTGCCAACTCAACCAACCCAGACGGCGTCTACATGCTCCCCCCCAGCCATGGTCTGCCCACCCCCTCCAGTATCTACCAGGTGCCCACTGGCCCCCAACCTCCACAGCCCCAACCCAAAGCTCCTGCTGTGGCACAAAAGCAAAGCCAGGCACAGTACCCTCCCACCCCAAATGATGTCTACCAGGTGCCCCCCTCCATGAATGTTCCAGGCCAGGACATCTACCAGGTGCCACCCACTGCAGGAAAGCCGTGTCCAGGGCAGGATGTGTACCAGGTGCCACCCTCTGTGAACCAAACACAAGACATTTACCAGATTCCCCCATCAATAGAGAGGAGCTGGGACTCTTCCAAACCCATCGGGAAGGTAGGAAAATACTTTTAGTATGCACAATAAAAGTATTTATTGTGGGGGCATTTATTTATTTATTATTTATTAGGGGACAATAAAGAAAAAAATTCTCATGAGCAATTTTTGAAAGTGACAGATAATACAGTTAAAATTGTACTTGTAAGGATACGTATACACAGAGGAAAAACCTTACTACTGTTAGTGAAACAGGGAGACCGTGTCAAATTAGACAACATCTATCTATCTATCTATCTATCTATCTATCTATCTATCTATCTATCTATCTATCTATCTATCTATCTATCTATCTATCTATCTATCTATCTATCTATCTATCTATCTATCTATCAAAAGATTGGTTTTCTGGATGAAGGGTTCAGTTGCAAAAGCCTCTAAGTGTCGTCTGAAATTTTCATCTAAAATGAGCATTTTCTTCTGCCATATTTATCACTATTTTTAAGTGGTTATATTAAAACACCCACATATTTACTTTATTCACTGCTATTTCAAAATATGTCATATTTGGGAAGTAAAACAGAAACAGCATTTAAAGTTGGACATGGTCATATCCAAGGATGTGTGATTTGGGAAAACATACAGGAAGACGAGAAATATAGGCAGAGGAGAGGAGAGTGTGAAAGTCATAAATAATGCAGAATTTGATATTGCCGGTGACCATGGGGAGCACAGAGTGAGCAAGCAGTTTTTTTTTCAAGTGGTAACTACAGGTGGACGCTGTGGGCAGTGATGGCCCCCTTGAGAGAGTGCTGCAGGCCACTGAGCCATATGCCCTGACTGCCGCAGAGCCGGGCGAAATGAAGTGTAAAGATGGAAGGATGAAGTGAGGAGAGGTTAAGCTGCAGGCCTGCTCACTGTTAGCCACCTGTCAACTCTGCTCTACCTACAAGCCATAAAGATGAGACATGACTCAGTGTCACTGGTTCTGGTCATTGTGACATGGTTACATAGATATTTAAAACTATAGCATGCTAATGAGACGCTATGGTGTTAGTGTGACCTCATCATTACTAACTTGATGATTATAAAACAGCTGTGGTCAGGCAGATTCAACCTCTGACATTTTCATAGTGTGAAAAGTTCAGTAAAAGTACTGTGGCAGAACCTTGGTACAGTAAAGGCATTGTGTTATACAGGGTTCCCACGGTTCTGAGAAATCATCGAAATTTAAAATTGTAATTTCCAGGCCTGGAAAAATCTTGGAAATGCATATCATATATTTTATATTTATTTTAAGAATCCTTATCTAGTCATCATAAATGACTGGAACAGTCCTGGGAAAATCATGGGGTAATGTACCATGGTGTTTACATGGTTTTCAAGGTATCGCAAAGAATACTGGAGGATTACTATGGTTTGTCCAAAAACCTACATTCATTTTTATCATTGTGAAATGGTTGGCATTAGTTCTACTTGTCTATTTGCAATTCTTGACTTGAGGTTTTCCTTTCATGTGGTTTATTAGGGGAGATTTTGATGTGTTTTCTCCTAATGTCCTCTATTATGATCACTGGTCCTTGTGCCCACAGTCCCTCCACCACTGACAGTTTTTCATTATGTGATAAGAGTTCCTGCTGAGAGAGGAAAGAATGGATACACACATACACACACACACACACACACACACACACACACACACACACACACACACACACACACACACACACACACACACGTATAGCAGAGGGCTGAAAACACCTTTACTGTAAACTCTTGCTCTGCTTAATAAAGGAAGGTATTCCAGAGTAGAATTACTCCAGTCAGTTAATTTTTTCAAGGCTCACATGAAATGAGAGGCAGAAAGCAGTGTACGAGTTATGCGGGGTAAAGTAGAGTGCAACAGAGGCTGTTTATTTTAGGTTTTTGTTATTTATTAGTTATTTAATAGTTATTTGTGCTTAAGAGTTAAACCAAATCAGCTAGATCTGTTATGTATTACAATTATAACAACATCTGAGTCAGAGCGAAGATAAAAATAAAAACTATGAAAAAAAAGATGGTCAAGGATAAACGGTAAAATATTTAAGTTGTTTGAAAGAAATAGTCTCAATAACATCATTAACAATGCTTTATGGCAGTGCCTGGTCACTGTTGAACACTTTTGCAGTGATTCCTAAATTGAGTGACCATATGAAGAGTTGCAAAACCTCTAAGTGCCAACTGAATTTGTTCTCTAAAATTAGCATTTTTATCATAGAAAAGACATAGAAAAGGACCTATACATTGCCATTACTGAACATAAACATAGGAGCCTGATAAAATTTTTAAATGGCACTTAGAGGCTTTTGCATCTGAACACTTCATATCACTTTTTGGGATCATGGGTAGTGTAGTTCTTTGGTGGGAATTTGGCTATTAATCCTTATTTAAATAAGATCTTGTAAGTTGTTGTGGCTAACTGTGGACAGATTCACCCAGGCGATACTCTGGCAGCAGTTAGAGGAGTTATATGATCAGGGTTAGGACTGAGGGATTCTGATAAAGCGGCTGAAACAATTGAGCGGTGTGTCACATCACAGACATGCACAGGCAGGGTGTGTTAGCACATGACCAACAAAGGCCCAGCACGCTCCTCCAACGGCCAGGACATTAATTCTCCCTTATTTTGCCCTGTCTTAATGAATCATAATGATATCTTATGGAAGTAATTTCTGCTTCAGAAAAGTAAAGAAATAAAACAAATATTATTGTGAGATTAAAGATTAAAATAAGAAATAAAACCACATTGTGATTGATTATAATAAATTGCTGGAATTCAGATAAATTAAGTTTTAAATGTGAGGAAAATGCAGTCCTAGTTATCATATTGGAATCGTGCTTCCATAAGTAACCATTTGCTCTGTTCGTTTAGTTTCTTCCTAAACTTCATTTGCTAAGAAGCTGAACTCAGTGACTCACATCAAGAAAAATTTGATAAGAATGAACACTAAACATTATGACATGCTTCGATCAAAGATGTTTCTTACGAAATGAAACTGTAATACCGGATGTGGCCTTCAGTTACAAGAATAAGATTTGTACATGTTTGTGACTCACCACCGCTAAGACTCGCCTGCTGTCCTGCTTACACATTAACCAAATTGAGCTTACACTATCAACTCAAGTTGCACATTGACCATTAGAGTAAACAAAACTGACGGATGAAGAGGATTTGAGCATAAGCTTGTTCATCCGGTTTTGGACTACGTGAGCGTGTCACAGAGAGGGTGGGGTTTTTAGTTCTATTAAGGATACAGTCAAATGGACAGTGAAAAGGGGCAGCAGAGATGGAGAAATAGTCTTGGTTTATCTCTTTAATGGCACCTGCTATAGCCGTTCAGGATGCTGGACAGATAGCCGGTTTATTAAGAAAAGGTGCGCTGGGAAACAGGAATGGGGAGATGGCAAAGGCTAGATTGAGATTCTGTGGTTGGTTTGCCGCACTGCCTGTTCTGATTGTAAATGTGTAATCTTTGGAGACTTAGTTGAGTCTGATCACCTGATCAGGCGAGGAAGAGGAGGTTGATGGCTTGGCTTATCTACAGGACCAGGCAGGCAGCGTTTAAAGGAGAGAGGGAGGGGAGAACATTGTGAGAATAAAAGAAGACTAGAGGGATCGTAGATCCATCCTCCACCTACACATCAACAACAGTGTGGAGAAACACACCAGTTTAACATCTGCTATTATAATGTTATCAGTGTGTTAAGCAATGCTATCAGTGAATTCCAAGCATCATTTTTGCAGCATTGAAGGTCACTGCTGAGAAGGAATGTTATTCCCAGTCAGTCATTCCAGAAAAAGTTAACCATGGAATTCTGTCACGTAGACACATTAACAAAGAGTATGACTAGGGCAATTCCACACTAAGCTTAATATTTACTTCAGATCAAAATCAGCTCTTGCTCTTCTGCACCCAATAATTATCTACAAGAAATATTCTTATATATTCTCATGTCTTGTCTCTGGCATCAAACTGAAAAATATTGAAATAATGATTAAAAATACTATTTTACACAGGTTTCTTGAATACCTGTTTGCAAAAGTTTTCATCTTGTGTTATTACTATCAGTTTCAGTAGTGTTTCAGTGCAGAGGGAATGGGAATGGCGCTGAGTGCTTGTGTGCCTCTTGTGGGAATTCCGCTCACTAGCTGGCAAGTCTGTAATCTACAGCAAACCTCTCCCACCTCACATTCCTAAAGAGCAGAGCTACTCCTCCCTGCCTTTAGACGGCCTTCAAGGCATCATTCTTTCTGGTTCATTTTAGTGAATCAGTTCATGATCTGGTTTAAAAGCATTGCATTTTAAATTGTGATTTTATGAGGCTTGTTCAAAGCCAGATAATGAAAAAAATCCATATACATCCATGCAAGACAGCACATTCTGTATTAAGGTACCATAAACCTCTTACTGATAAATGAAATGCACTACTTTACTTGGCTGAGTAATTTTTTTCTCCATTATTATAATCAATAAATGTAATTATTTTTGAATATCAGTATCTTTTTATCATATGAATGTTGCTACATTTTATAAGAAAATAAGTCAAGACCAATGTGTTACAGAACTTTTACCCCTGCAAAGATGGTTTTAGGCTCTCCATTTCACATTGTGCTTAAGGGATTTATTTTTGCATTCCATTGCGCAACTTTTCCATTGTTTTTCTGTTTAAACATGTTAGCTGGACATCTACTGTTGTTTATCTTGAGACCATGCTTTTATCCCATTATACTGCCCACGTTTTGTGTTTTTCAATGCAAGAACACATTCTGTGTGAATGGCCCTTAAGAAGACCTCGCACTGTTTTTCATTAAAGGGATAGTTCACCCAAAATGAAAATTCTGTCATCATTTACTCACCTTTATGTCATTCCAAACCTGTATGAGTTGCTTTTTTATGTTGACCATAAAAGAAGATTGCTGGTAATCAAACAGTTTGTGGTTCCCCCTTGACTTCCATAGTATTTATTTCCCTACTATGAAAGTCAATGGGGACCACCAACTGTTTGATTACCAGCAATCTTCAAAATATCTTCTTTTATGTTCAGCATAAGAAAGCAACTCATATAGGTTTGGAATGACATAGGGGTGAGTAAATGATGACAGAATTTTCATTTTTTGGTTAACTATCCCTTTAAGTTACATAGATTGTGTCAAATGTTTAGTTGTTTATGATTCTTAAATTCAACTGAATGCTTCAAATGAATTGATATAGAGTTGGATGATTCATTTGTAAACTGGACATCTCTGCCAGAGGCACACTCTCTTTTGATTATTTTCATCTCAGTGAGTACTTCAGAATACTGAATAGAAAGTTATTAATGGTTGTTTAAATAGTTTCAGTTCCCCTAAGGGGCCTGTGTGATTTTAGGTTTCTATCTCTGGGCCTCACTGCAGTGGATTGTGGGCTTTTAAAGAGGGACTTTGATATTGGCCTCACATCACAGCGCATGAGTAAAGCATTGGCTGCTCCAGGGCACTGCGCCTCAACGTAGCCTCATTACTCTGTCCTCAGACTGCACACACTGACTCTGAATCAGCACATATCTACCAGCAGTCCCCTGTACATAGTAATATGATGCAGCAAGTGTGTCTGAAGACAACACGGCATCCATTACAAGCAGTGTAGCGAAAGAGAGGGACTAAAGGAGAAAACAAGAGCTGATGCCATGTTCCCTTACAGCTGGAAGAGAGGCAGGAAGTAGTGTGATGACTGGGCAGCTTTGAACACGCTGTGCATCTGGTCCACCGATGTGCTTTATTTATAATTCCCTGAGCTTCGGAGCTCAGTTGAAATCTCATTGTATCCTCATGACAAATGTTGTGGAGTAACAAACTAAAAACAGAGTCTAATTTAACTACATTTTTCAGTAGCCCGACAGAAGCCCCTCTTCTTCTAGCCTAAGCTGGTTTGCTGGTCTTCCAGTCTGGACAGTCTTTGGGCAGTTTTTACTTTCACTTTTTAAAACCAGCTTAAGCTTAAGTTTTCAAATCTATTGTTTTACAAAAAAAAAAAAAAGCTGTTTTATGTCACATTGTGTTGCATATGCAGCTTCACAGCCAAGCAAACTGAGACAATAATCAAATACGATCTCTAAAGTTTGATTTATTTTAGTGGATTGGTTCATTTGTT
This sequence comes from Carassius carassius, assembly GCF_963082965.1. NCBI lineage: Eukaryota > Metazoa > Chordata > Actinopteri > Cypriniformes > Cyprinidae > Carassius > Carassius carassius. The sequence goes on along the minus strand of NC_081767.1, from coordinate 22,585,087 downwards.
TTTGTTACAGGTCTGATTCAAAATGATTTACTGACTAATTTTAGAACCAGTGTTTGTCCTCTCGTTTTAGTGAGTTGTTAGTTTTTATTAATTAAATCCTAATGAATTAAAACAAAGAATATTAGTTGATTTGTTGCCTCTCTTTAGCTAAACCATGACCACTATTTAACTAAATTAAAACGAGGGAAAATTTAGTAGAACATTACCATGATTGTACTTAAATAAGTGAAATTTACATTATTCATTTAGCTGACGCTTTTATCCAAAGCGACTTACAATTGCTATATATATATACAGCATTGTATTGTTTTTCTATTTATATGCACTTCATTTTATGTATGTAATGAAATATTTAGTTAAATGCTGCTAGAAGTTTTATTAGTTGTATTTAATGTTTAAGTATATCTGTTCAAGTTTAATGGAATAATTCTAATTGAGATGAACTACATTTAACTACTTTTTGTCAGTTTGTAGTTTATTAGCTTTTTAGCTTGTAGTTAGGTAGCTACTTTTTCAAAAGGGTAACTAAACTGTAAATGAACTACTTTTTGAGTAAGCTTTAAGCTTGAGAAGCTACAGCTTTTTAAAGTGACTGTCTTCGAGGACACATCACTGTTAGACACATTATGCGTCCATTTGGTGTCCACCTTTAGGACTCGGGAGATCATAGCTAGGTCAGTGAAGACAAATTAAGGGGTTTCTGTGCCCTGTAACCTTGAGCACACCACTTTGTCAGATAACACAGCCACAGGTAGTGTCTGATAAAGAGTGAAAAAGACAGCGTGTGTCTGTCTAAAGAAAGACAAAACACGATTCTTCCTAGCAGGATCTCCTCCATTACCTGCTGTGTTCTCATTTTCTGCTCTGACAGCGTGTGCCGAGCGAGGGGACGGGAGATTGACAGCTGAAGGGAGCAGTGGAAAACGGCAAGATCAGTGGGACAGAATTAGCAGCCTGAGCGGCGATGGTGGGTGGAGTCGCGGGAGGAGGTTTTCGCTTCTCATGCGCTGTGTCCTGTCATTAACGTCCCCACATATAGCCAGCAGCAGATCGAGGGAGAGGAGGGGAGACGTGGCCCGATGCGGGCCCCTCAGCATAAACAGCAGACCACTGCGAGCCTTTATTTGTGCTCCAGTGGCCTTCATCAAAGGGCTGGAATATCACAGGAGGCCACAGGGTTCACTTTGTACTACAGGGAGTTGAAAGGACTGAAAAAACACAGATCAGAGAGAAGAACAGGGGGCCTAATGGAGCTGCAAACTCATTTACTGTGTCTTCATACACGCCGTATGTCTTCCGCTGAAGAGTACACAGAACCTTTGCTCTCTATGTGTTGTTCATCATTCCCTTCATGTTCATATATGTATGTAAGAGTAGGTTTAAAGGAGATTTTAATTGACTTGTGAAAAGCTAACTCCAGCACCACGGGCTAAACTCAGTGGTCACCACTTAAACCATCTCTGTGATGTTTTACATCTTTCCCTGAAGGTCAGAGGATACAGGAAATTTCAGCTAGTTGTAGTTGTAATGAAGACCAAATGCTGCCAAATGTATTTACAGTCACTTTTTTCCTTTATTCAAAGCTGGAGTTAAAAGGAAATTTGAATGAAAATTGTCATCATTTACTCACTCTCATGTTGAACACAAAGGATGTTTAAAAAAAAAAAAAAAGTCTCTACAGCAAGTCAATGGGGTCAAACAGTGTCAGTTTATATTTATTACTACATATATACTATTATGGTATTTATAAATATTTTTAATTAGCTTTTATTTTTAATTTTTCAGTGATTTTGGTTTATGCTTTTGCCAGTTTAATTTGTAAAAATATTCATATAGTTAAATATACAGTAAAATATTCATATTTATATTTAGCTTTAGTTCAGATTTGGTCATTTTAGTATTTTCTCTTGTTTGATTGCAGCAACATTTCTGTTTCTCCTCTGGTATTTATATTTGTTTGATTTCAGCTTTATTTCAATTAATATATATTATTTAAATGTTTATTTCATTGAATAGAATTTATTTCATTGAATAGATGCAGTGTTATTTAATAACCACAACATCGGGTTCAAAGCAACATATTTTATGTTCCACAGAAGAAATAAAGTCATACAGGTTTAAAATGACATGAGAGTGCTTAAATTAGTTTTAGACATTTTCTTGGCTAAATATCCTGATTGATATTTCGTTTCGTTTCGTTTCCTCAAGCATGCACAATGGTCTCTGGCAGGGACTAACCTTTGATCACTGGCCACAGGGACGGTGTGGTGGTCTCCAAGGAGACAGACTCATCTCGGTCTTATTAATAGGTGCTTCGGACAGGCCTGAGTGTTGTGTTGCCAGCAGAGCAGGAGGAGAGGAAGTGTGTGTGTGTGTGTGTGTGTTTATATGTGTGTGTACAGAGGTCTGCACATATGCTGTCTCAGTTATATGCGCTCTTGCAACCAACATCGGAAAGAAACAAGATAAAAAGAGAGGAAGAGCAGCGTAATGAAACCGAGAAAGGAAATGCAAAAACAGAAAGACAGCATGCTGAGCTGGATTGAATAAATGCCACTCATGCGTACCACAGGTAAATTGTTTGTGAAAAATAAAGGGAAAAAGAGAAAGAATGACCAAAGGCAAGAATATTCTCACAAAAACATAAAAACAAACATTGGAGACCGAATGATGTGTTTTCATAGTTTGCTTAATGGTTCTCAGAGAAATCTTAACAATAAATATATCAATCAGTTTATTCTGTCTACAGAATAATGGTTCACATCAGCATAATAAGATGTAGCTTAGCGGTTAGAGCATGTTGACATGATTTGAATCTGGCTTTTATTTCTGATCCAATTCCTGTTCAACATAATTTCCTGTCTTCTCTCTACTGTTCTAATAATAAAATGTACAGTAACATGACAGTTCTTAGTGATTTTTACATGTTGCTTTGTGGTTACTAAAGTGTTCTGGGTGGTTATCAGGGTGTGACTATATGTTTCAGTAATGTAGGGCATGTGTGAGAGGGCGTTGGGGGGCTGTTACTGGAGATCTGTGTGGATTAGTACCCAGAGGCGCTCTGTCTCCAGGAGCCCCTTCGGCCTCCCGTTCCACCAGCCGTCTCATCTCACACCCTCACATGTGGCACATGCCACATGGCACTAGCCCCAAGCAAAGCTCAGATTCACAAGTGTGAGCTAATTATCCACTGATTAATTCCACACCAGAGTATGACCATGGGTATATGGGCTAAATTCTCACCACTACCACCCTTTCTGTTTAATTCTGGTTTTTGGCTCTTTGCTTCCATGATTGTTAATGTTTCGGGGGTGATGCTTCTGATCTGGGTCACCCAATTTTTATTTAAACCCTTTAAGTTTTGAGTTTTAACTGGCCCAATTTGAAGGATTAGCTGTGCAAATGTTTCCTACTGAATTATATTTTTGCAGAAATGGAACCCTTTCCTCATTATTGATTCAAACATAATAAACTAAACAATATCATTTTGACACAGCTCTGTGTCTTTTTTCCTATTTAACTCAGAATGCATTTTTGTTTTGCCAAGGAACTTCAGTGTTGCCACTGAATATCACTGTAGTAAACACTGCATTTAAATGATATTAACTATTTTGAGAGATTCCCTACATTAAACTGTCCACTGAAAAAACTTAAAAGCAACCAAAGTCATGCTTTGACTCACTCAGTTTACATAACACTCTAAAGTGGACTTCCAAACCCAACTCAAAGGAATTCAAGCGAAAGTGTGTGCAGTACATTAGCAGATGTGCCCAAGGGAGTCAGTTCTCTGTGGGATAGCATGTACGTGTGTGTCCGTGGTCCAGATGAGGACTGGCACCCCCATCCCACCAAGTCACTGAGCCCAGCTGAGCTTTCAACAGCCCGTGCTCACATACCCACATCTGTAGCCTAGAGATGCCTCATCGCTGTGATGGACATGTTTCACTAGGGCATGTGTGGACCACTGTCAACCATGACAACACCTCCGCTAAAGGCGTTATTGCAAATGTCCTTCAAAAAATTGCTCTTGTCCCTTCTTTTCTTTAAAAACAGCAAAAATCTGGTCCACACTGAGACACTAACAATGGAAGTGAATGGGGCTAATCCTTAAATGTTAAAACACTCAATGTCTGTATTTTCAATCGGTTTCAAATAGCATAGCCACAATATGCAAACAATATTATGTGTGGTATTTTAGTATGGTAAAAAACTGTTTAAAATACTCCTGTAGTTATATTCTCATAAACCCTAAACCAAGTGGTTCTCTGTAACCTTCTTTTTTTTTTTTTCAATTAAGGAACAAGTCAAAAACAAATGTGGTGTTGTTGTAATCACCCCAAATGCTGTTGAACTTGTACTGAACCTGGAATATTCCATTCATATATATTAAAAATCCCATTCGTGAAAAGACAGAATTCTCACCAAATGTTTGTTACTTAAACAGACCTACATCCAAAATAAGCTCAGGTAAGTAAAAACCAAGACTAAAAAGTGAAAATAAGTGAAAGTGTACATCATGCCAACACACAAAACCCTGATCTGCATCCCCCGCTTCACACATAGTGAAGAGGACAGCTTGCTTCACAGATGGCCAAGGCGAGAGCGGTGGTTGTGGGGTACAGGGGAAATTCTTATGCACGGCCACTTATATAGAGAAAGAGTGTATGTGAAGGTATGTGGAAGCCCTTTAGGGATTGGGATTTGACCCTTCATCATATTCCAGGCCTCTGGATGCAGTTATTCATTGCACTGTGTTGAATCAACACCAAGCTTAGGCTATACTTTGCTAAATCGAATTTTACTAAACTATTGCAACCTTGAATCTGTGATTGCGATGGGAAACTCTTTTGAAGAGTGGAAACTGAAATGAATGGCTTGCGTGGAATGTGAGATCGGCTGAAATTGCATTTGTCAGATTACTCCATTCACAGCATTTTACATTTTCTGTTTGGCCTCATTAAATTAAAATAATTATTCTTTGTGCCCTGAGTTGAGAAAATGCGCTGTGTCTTCTGACCTCCAACATCTGAAAGCCTGAATGAAAAAGAAGTGTCTGACGAAAGTGAGTAAATGAAAAATTACATTTTATTTCAAAAGCTTTGAAAGAAAATGTCAGCATGATGTTTATAAGGAAAAGAAAACATAAATGTAAAGATGAGCAAAACAGAGCTTTGAGAAAGTTACAAAATAAACATTAGGATATCTATTTTTGTCACAGTTAAAAGTTAGTGTTTTTTTTAAGCATGCATTCATAATGCAAATAATACCATCATAGCCTTCTTGAAATCTCCCAGAATCCTCAGCATCAGGTATTCAATTTGCACGTAAAATTAGCGACATCCATGATCTAAGGTGCCAGGTTTGGCTAGAATGTCTTCAGCAGACCTTGGCTGCGCTCTTTAGAGTGGTGGCATGTGTCATTGTGTCAGCTGGGGTAAGGAGGTCACAGCTCGTTGATGCAGCAGGGGGTACGGGGGCTTTTGTAAAGCAGCCTTTGCAGTCTGTCCCTCTCTTCAGGGCTGAACCTAATGGCCGTGTAGCTGCTGTGATTGGCCAGCTGTCATGGTGCGGGGCAATGCAGTTAGACAGTCACTGCTCTCCAATTGTTTCCTTCCACACCAGGGAGGGTTTGTCTTTTTGTAACATCATCACTACAGGTACTTCACCCCGCACCCCCAGAGATTGTTGTGACAGCTGGAGGCCTGGACCCACCCACTCTCTATGACCAGATCCTTTTTAGCTCTATTGATAAGGGCAGTCAGCCACATGTCATCTCTACTCCCCAGAGCAACGCTCATTGCAAATTCACATTATTGATCGATGTTCATTACGGCCGGCCCTTCAGAGGCTCTCAGTGGGATGGAGTGACTATTACTTAAGGCTAAGCACAGGTCTGAGAGAGCATGCAGTACTAAAGAACCACAGTGTAGACAATGTTGATGTATATATAGTCTCTGACCTGTAAGCAATAACAGAATAGTATTCTATGGATGCTCCACAGTGATATACAAGGTCTGTAAACATATGTTTCACATTATAACTGTTAGTGCTTGGTACATTCTTGGATGGTTACAATTTAAATGGTTACAATGTATTGACCAATCAATATCCAGGACTGTGACCATTTTATAAATATACAACAGCTTACACTTCATTCATAGTGTAGTATTTTGATTACTTCTTCAGTTTTTGCAGTAAACACTCCTAGATGGATGTATGGTTAGACAAATACTGGCTTAACTAGATAGATAAATGTCTAGATAGATACACACATACATACGGAAATAGATTCACTTTTGTTTGTGTCAGTTAGGCTAAGTGAAAATGAAAAAAGAGTGGGACGGCACCGGAGGTTGTGTACGTGTGGATGTGTCAGATGAAACACTTGCAGATCAGTCTTAATGTGTGTGTAAGTGTGTAGAGCACCATGGAGAATGCATTTGAGTGTGTGGATGGTCTGGAGGATGGGACGAGGTGGTCGACGGTCACAGGGTATCTCTAATAAATCACACCAATAGCATGCTTTTAACTCACCGACAAAACATCTGAAGAAATTAATCATCGATTTTGCACTGCCATTTAGTAAAAAAAGGGGCAAGAATCGGGCAGAGGGGTGAGACAGGTGAAGAGCGAGAGAAAGAGAGTGAGAGAGAGAAAGAAAGATGAGAATTAACAGTTACAGACTGCCAGCGTTCTTTAATGAGAACGGCTTAATTGTATGGTTAGCAGGGATGTCACATCTAAAGTGACAGGTTGTGTGAGTGGCAGAGTAAATATTAATACAAGATCTCTGGGATTTTCATTAGCCTTTCTTTCTTTATTTATGTTGCACTTTCCATACATGACAAGCAACACTGCTGTGTCGGGCAGACAGTATAGTTTTTTTAAATGCATTTTACATGTGTGCACTTGTGCTTTCCATTGTGCTCGTCTTGTCGTCGCTCGTGCCTGGTTACCATAGTCACTAGATTTAATCTAACAAAGCATGAACGCCTCACAAAGAAAAGCTTCATTGAGTCTGTGTGGTTAATCAGCAGTACTTTGCCCTCCCTGACAATAAGTGAGGACTCTTGCAGATCTAGAAATTATATTTTGCACAAAAACTAACCATATTTTTAAGACCATTCATTTTTTTTCCATTCTCATGTAAATTAAGTACATTTCTTCTTTGAATTTCAAACATTTGATTCTCATTTTTAAGACCGTAAAAAAACTGCAATAACATATTTATTTTTAATAATTTTTTTAACTTACATTTTACTTAATGCTCCTATTTGCTTTATTTTCTTCAAGCAAAAAATATTTTCTTATTTCTTTATTTTGATTTGTGGGTGTAGTATGACTTGGTCATATGAGATTCACCAGTACTGGGATTATTGAGTGACTTCTACAGATCTGTGTCTGCATCCATGATGAGCATCCGTGTCAGTATCTGTTGTTTAGTATGTGAGAAGTGATGCCCGTACGCAAGGCTGGCACAATGCGTTCCTATAGACTGGCTGGTGTGAACTGATAAAGGGAGAAAAAGAGTGAGAATGAAAGCTCGCATAATCTCATTAACTCATTGTTATGAGTAAAGGCCAGCAATCATGTTTAACTGGCCTGCAGGGAATCATGAAAACTACATAAAGCTCACTCCACCTTGATCATTACAGTACACACCTCACCAGTGCACACAAACCAGTGCTGCCTGTCCATACATGTTTTAAATTCAGGATCAAATACTTGTTTTCCAGAGGGCAGAGTGCATTACTAACATACTAAAGCACTAAACCTCTTGAGGCAATGTGTTACGGTGATTTTGCTCTGCTTCATGCTGAACAAAACTCCTTGACTGTGGTAAATTCACTTAGAGCCAGAACTATCCATTTTATAAAAAATTGAAAGGCACCATATTAGAATTCTTCACTATTTTGTAAATAGATAAATAAATAAAAATAATAAAACACACTAAATTAGACTGCTAATTAAATTAAATGTACTTACTATGAGGCCATCCAAGATTAGTTTTCTTCATTGGAACATAGCATTACTTGCTCACCAATGGATCATCTATAGTGAATATGTACCGTCAGAATGAAAGTCCAAACAGCTGATAAAAACATTACAATAATCCACAAGTAATCTACATGACTTGTAGTGAATTAATCTTAGTCTTGTGAAGTGAAAAACTGCATGTTTGTATTAAAAGAAATCCACCGACATATTTGTTTAGAACTGTTTTGGACTGTTTTCGCTTGTAAATGATCTCCAGATTCAGAAGAGACAACTTTTTCCACTGGAGAAGCAATATTATAGATGGAGGTGTGATGTTTTTATCAGCTGCTTGGACTCTCATTCTGACGGCACCCATTCATTGCAGAGGATCCATTGGCGAGCAAGTAATGCAATGCTAAATTTCTCTTAATATGTTCCAATGAAGAAACTAATTTTAGTGAGTGAGCTTCGACAGCAAAGGTAATCTAAATGTAAAAATGCAAGAAATTAGCATGTACAGTTAAATAAACAGAATCAGCTAATAATAATAATAATAATAATAATATAAAAAAAAAAAATATATATATATATATATATATATATATATATATATATATATATATATATATATATATATATATAAATAATAATTTTTAATAAGCCTCTAATAACAATGATTAAGGTTAAGTTGGTCATGCGAAATCAAGTTGACCAACAGAGAGCTGCTTAGTTTGACAATATACTTTTTTCATGACATTTTGGAGAAATTTCACTAATGTGACCATATATTTATTGTATTGATTGAAATATATAAATAAAGGAAATGACAATTAAATATCTAATATTGACAGATAACAAAATAATAATAATAATAATATTGGCTAATAAATAATATGCTACCGATATGTCTTGCATTCCAAATATCACAGTATTCTATAAGTGTGCATTAGCTGCAAATGTTGTGAACAGCTCATCTGAGTGTGTGTTGTGATTGGTATTTTGTCTCAGGCGTTGTACAAATATGGGGTCGTAGCTTGTTTTCATTTCCCAGTCTCACACGGTCAACACAGTTCTCAAACCCTAAGACAGAAGGTAAACAGGCGGACAAAAGGACGGCTCCTGTTCCCACGGTGACCTTTGAGACCCCAGATTTGTTGTAGTAGTGTCTGTGTTAACCTGGTATGAATGGCGCCATCAGAGCAGCATCTTTATCCTCCTTTATATGCCTAGCCATTCTCATGCAGTTGTTTTCCTCTTTTTCTCTCTTAGGTGGTTGTTCCCACACGGGTTGGTCAAATGTATGTGTATGACACGGGGAAAAATGAACAGGATGAGTATGACATCCCCAGACACCTCCCACCCTCCCAGGATATCTATGACGTGCCGCCCACCCGCTCCCAGTACAGTCAACAGGTAAAGATTTCATCTGAACAGAAGCATCACATGGCCCTGTGTGCACTGATTATGTTATTGTGTTGAGTTTCATATGCACTTTAATGTCCATGTGAAGGTCATTACACTGACCTAAAGGTCATTTGATATCTAGTAATTTGTGGATGAGCCAGTAATTGATGATAATATTCTTTAAGTGTATCTCAGATATCTGCAGTGTGTGTGAGATAGACGATCATCACATACACAGTGAAGAACCTCCACTCTTATTAATACAAGCAGTGAGAATATAAAATCTTTTTCTTTCTTTCTTTCTTTCTTTCTTTCTTTCTTTCTTTCTTTCTTTCTCACTCTTACCTTTTAATTTTTTTCATTCTTTCACTCTTCCTTTATCTTCCTTAATGTTTTCCCTTTCCTCTTGTTTTTTCACTGACCTTTGCTTTCTTTTGCTGACTCTTTTGATTTACTGTATTCACTTTTTTGTTCTTTTATGTTCACTGTTTTGTTTTTTTTGTTCTTTTTTTGTTCTTTCCATTCACTTTTCAATGATTTTTTTTCACATTGTTTTTCACATTCTTTCACACTTCCTTTTGCTTAAATTTTTATTTCATTTTCTTGTCTTTTGTTTTTCATTTTTGTGCTATTTTTTCTGTTTCTTTCACACTCTTTCACTTTCATTTGTTCTTGCTTTCATCCTGTTTTTCCATCTTTCATTCATTTTCACTCTTTTGCTAGCTCTTTCATTGCCTCTCTTTATTCCTTTATTCCTTATATTCCTGTTGGCTCAATGATTGAATGCTTATTTTTAGATGAGGTCATGCATTACTTGCAGTAAAAGTAGATATTTCAGTGTCTGGAGGCATTCCAAAAAGAAGGTCAGCACTGTATGTGTGAGTGAAGCATCCCTGTATGTGCACGTGTGTGTGCATTGTGTGTGTAGGGAATGTGCTGTCAGTGAGATCAGTCCTTGAGTGCAGCACACTGCAACACACACACACACACACACACAAACACACTAGAGCAGAGAGAGACAGACAAAGCCTGGCTCACGGCAAAGGCCACAAAATTCCAACACATACGGAGCCTGCAGCACAGCCATACAGAAAGAATAAGAGAAACATGGATGATGGGAAAGACCTGAGCATATTCTGTAAATGACAGAGGAGTGGACTAAACAAGGCAGATGAGACGAGGCACATCACTCATCATTTTGTGTGCCAGAACACAACAGTATTACCAGTAGAAATGTACAAACACAAATGTGTTAAACTACCATAAAAAAGACACTGGATGGAATTCAAAAAGAATGAATGTGGCAGCTGATAGCATTGTTTATTTACACATGCTGTTTGCATTATTTTAGCCCTTGTTTACTCAATCATAGAATCATCTAATTCATTAGTCTCATTTATTGAATCAAGCAAATTACTGTAAGAAATGATAGCCCAAACACAAAAAATTTTATACAATGAATACAGTTTTTTGTTGACAGATTTTGGAATGCTAAGTTATGGAGGATGTTACCATATATTAAAGCTTAGGGAAAAGAATCAGGTATTTAAGTTATGCATGATTAAATGACGCAGTGGTGTACCAGCATAGTTAGCATCTCCTTAATCCGGTTCATCAGAGGAATAGAATTCAGGTTTTTACACCAAAAGACCGTGCACAAACTGTTAAAAAAATTCTACATTTTTCATACTGACCAAAAATGCTGCAAGCCAAACCACTTCATTGTAACATTGTAGACGCTGATTTGTTACAATGTTCATTGTAACAAATCAGCGTCTCTCAGATTACAGCGATACAGAGGAAAAAGGCACGGTTGTTTAATCAAATGGAGCTGGCACAGCGGCTGCTGGATGTTCAGTGAGAGGTTTTGGTATTCATGGGTTCTTCTGCCTTCGTCTCTGACTGCAGGCTCTCCTGGGGGCGCACAGCAGATTGAGAGCCATTGTTTGGCCAGCATTAGAAATGCTAATGGTGTTTATGTAAGGATGTGTGGGATTGGTGCAGTACTTCAGAAGTCCCTAATACACATTAAAGGCATACAGTATATAAGGATTCTTCTGTGGGAAATTATTGTTGTTACTAAAGGTACAGATTGTTTAAATGGATGTTTGACAGCTGCATAGCATCCTTATCTTAGAGAAGTAATACGTGGTGATGTGTTTCTGTTATAAACAATGATTACTGCTACAAGCAGGCGTTTGCTGTAGAATCATCTGAAGTCTGTGTCTAAGATGCTTTTGTAATATACATTTTCTGTCATTACAATCCTTAGATTTCCCAGTCACTAAGTGTGTGTGACACTTACTCTATCTCAGACAAGATTAAACTTCATCTTAATCCAAATCCCATTGACCTCATTTCACCCATATCAGATGCAGTAGTGGAAAAATCACACTTTTACTGCTAGCACTATCAAACGTTCATTGGGTTTTAATCCTTTACTAACATTCAAGCACTGTGAGTCTGTGCGTGTGTGTGGTTATTTGTTCATGTTGTCATATTTATATCAGTTGTCACAGGTTTGACAGAGCATTGGGACAGGAAGTAACACTTCATTTATAGCAATTTCTGAAACTCGAGAGCAGTGTTGTGCCAGTTCATACTTAAAAAGAACTAGCTCAAAGTTCAGTTCACACAGATGATAATGAACTAGTTCATGTTCATAGTTCATTTAAAAAAAAAAATGAACTAAGTTCACATATCTAAAAACGAACTAGTTCACGTTCATTTGTTAAATGTATACAAAACGAAATTCACTTTAAAGAAAGGCTTTCTATAACAACTTCAACTTCAACGGTCAAAATCATGTCGGACCCGCTCCATGTCTCATATTGCGCATCCTATCTTACTCGGTCGTGCTGTTCGCTTTTCATAAATCAACATAAATGGAAAAAAAAAAAATATAATATTTTAACAAATATGAAACACGCTTTTTTTAATGGCTACAACAGTATAGTATCCTACATAGCCTACTCTATATTTGTACAAATTTCTGCACATTAATTTAATTCTGAATTTTGCACACACAAGTTGAAAGGCATTTGTTCAAATCAAGTTCACGGATAATTGTGCGTGCATTTATTAGCCTAATCATTATGATACTAAAATCCTAACAAATAGGCTATGCTATGTACAAAAAATCAAATGAGCCCATAAAATGAACGGTTAAGCATTTTCCTCCCATAGAAAACCATTATAAGAACGCTTAATGTGGCTTAATGCAGATTAGAATGTCCCCTTATTATGTCGAAATAACGAGATATCGATAGCCTACTAGGCTACTGTGTCCACCGTGGTCTCCTTTTTGATCAGCGGAAACGATTTTTGCTTGTTTGGGATCTGACTGTCCAGCGTATTTGAAAAAGTTAAGCAAACTTTCCTGTCTTTTTGACATTTGCCAGAGTGAGCGCCGCTCTCGTTCACATTCATTGTATGAAAAGTGATTCGTTCAGTTCAGCGTTCGGCGAAAATATGAACGTGTTCAGTGAGCGTCGTTCATTGAACGTGTTCATGCACAACACTGCTTGGTGGGTAGGGTTAGTCTCTAATTGAATTTTTATATATATATATATATATATATATATATATATATATATATATAAGACTACAGGAGTACAGTACATGATATTTCAATGCTGGGAGGTTTATTTTTACTATACCTTTGGGTCAAATTTGTCATACATTAACATAAATGGATATATGTCTTTATAAAATATCTGAATTCTGCTAACATTGAAATGTTTGGGGTGATTAAGATTTTTTTTACAACTATTTATTCAACATGGACAAATTAAATTGATCAAAAGTGAGATTAAAAGCATTTATAACGTTACAAAAGATTTATATAAAAAAGTGCTGTTGTTTTGGACTTTCTATTCATCAAAAATATGGAAATAATGTATCACAGTTTCCACAAAAATATTCATCAGTTCAGCTGAAGGATCATGCGACAGTAAAGACTACAGTGCTGAAAACTCAGATTTGCCAGAACAGGAATAAATTGCATTTTAAAATATATTAAAATAGAAAACAGTTATTTTTAAATTGCAACAATATTTCAAAATATTATTGTTTTTACTATTTCTTTTTTAATTAAATTTTTATTTTTTCAAATAAATGCAGCCTTGGTGTACATAAAAGACAGTATGTAGTATATGTTACAGTGACATTAATAAATAAAACTATGACAGTACGGAGTAGTTTGCCACGGGACAACATAGCTGGTAATATTTCACAAAATGTGATCTTTGTCCTTGTTGTTAAAATGGTCATGAAGGCATGGAGGTTTTTTTTTTTAGTTCTGCATACCTCTGCTAAAGGCTCTCCACAAAAAACTCCTTTACTATCGCGCATGTTCAAAGTCTTAACCTGACCACAGAGCCACTGGACAGGTAGCAAAGAAAAAGAGAGGTTGTGGGTGAAGGTGGAGGTCAGCATCTCTGCAGCACTGCTGATTTCCTTCAGCTGTCCCGTCTGAGGTCGTGCTCCTGTAATCTTTCCCCATCAGTTGGAGTGTTCCCTCCGACCCCCATTCATCCGGTTCCCTCAATCCCAATTCTTCTCCAACATGCAAGAAAAAACAAGGGATAGATTATTTTCAACTAACACAAATTTCGATTTATTTTGTATCCCTAACCGTATTTTTATTAAATAGCTATTTCCTTTACAGGTCAGATCTACTTATAGCCACAGATCTTTGTTTTGAATGTGTATTTAATTCAATTTTGTACCGTACCTTATTAAAACTAGCAAATGAGTTTGATGTCTTTCTGACCCTGTTTCTCTCTGGGTCACAGGTTTATGACACTCCTCCCATGGCTATGAAAGGCCCACCCAGTAGAGATGGTCAGGAGATCTATGACACTCCACCTAGTGTGGACATGAGCCAGCGACACTACCAACAAACGGTAACACTCCATTCTTGTCTCCGTACAGGACTGACACAAATCAATTACACTCTGGTTTTATTTACACCTTTGATCGGCACATTAATGGGGGTTAAAGAGATCTGTATTTCCTGAAACAAAACAACACTGATGGTCTTACAATGATGAAATACAATAGAATAGGATCTGTAAGTGATTTCCGTTATTTTGCTACCTTTAGCCAGACTTGGAAATTGAATTAGGCCATCTGCTACAAACACCTTCCTCCAAAACTCTTCCCACTAATGACATCTCAACCAACCCAATGACAGCAAACCCTACAATGTAAAATGATTCACTTGGCTCATCAGTCACACAGGACACCTTTTTCAGTGACATCTGTTAGGGAGTAGAGATGTTTAATGTTACTTGGAACACCTTCAAACTGTGATCAAAAATCCTAAGCAAATACTAAGTGTGTATAACTTTAAACTGATTCTAGAAGTGCACTATATTTGGGTTCCATATAGACCCTTTTCACATTTAAGGGGTTCTCAGAAGCAGAAGTCATTAGTTTGGTAAACTCCTTTATTAGTGAAGGGAAGCTCCAACAAATATATATATATATATTTTCCCATCGGCTCTAATAGCAAAGAAGAAGTCCACAATAGTGTTTATATGACTTTCCTAGAGAGGAAAAACGTATTGAGGGATTGATTATGCAGATTAGAAGTGACAAAGATGTCAAATCTGCCATTAGCATTATCTGGTTTCCTGTGTTTTGATATCAAGGTAATAAAACATAAAGTACAGTTTAGTGTTATAAATGTGTATAGATAAAAAAAAGCGTCTATTGGTTATCATCCAACTTTAGACATGTTCATTTCCTCTATTTTGTACAAAGCATTCAAAAGCATTCAAAATGATTATATCTAAGGGATGAAGTAGTGAATATCAGAAGATAAGCCCAAAAGAAGTAAGATATAAGTAGAATGCAAGGAGAGGGGGGAAAGCAAAAGAAACTTAGTATTATATATATATATATATATATATATATATATATATATATATATATATATATATATATATATATATATATATATATATGCAGGAAACCTACATCCTCCCAAACTGGTGTTTATGTCAGAAATGTCATAAGTTGTTGTTTCGACTGGGTCAAGTTAGACTAGGTCACCGTGAGCAGTCAAACGATGCGGTTAAAAATAAATGTTAGGTTAGATATAGTTACCACACATTTAGAACAAATATAGCAAAAAACTGTTCCTAGAAAAGAACATCTAGTACCGTTAATGACTAATTCTGAAGAAAAAAAAAAAAAAACATTATTACTCGGGCAGTGAATATACATTAAAAAAAGAGTAACAGTATTTGAATATGAATATATGATGAGGATTAATATAAGCATTAACACACAAAATATAAATAAATAATTCATAAATGAATTAATGGATATGAAAATCAAGGAAAATAGAACAACATTGATTGTTTGGATAAAAGCTTACTTTAAGTTGATCTATAAAACACTAATAATTTAAAATCACTGTTATTTAATGTCTTAAGCAAATTTCAAAATGCATATCCATTTTTAACATTTTACTATTTATTAAACATAATATTATAATGTTGTGATGATTAAATTCATTTTATCATTTAAAATGATTGTATTGGTATTATAGTATTGGCCAGAATTTTAATATATGTACATCCCTAATGAGTTCAGTTATGATAATACAAGGCTAGTTTTGGTAAACACATTATTTCTCTTTACAGGTATATGACATTCCTCCATCTGTCAGCAAAGATGTTCCAGATGGTCCAATCAGGGAGGAAACATACGATGTTCCTCCTCACTTTGCCAAGATGACGAGTCTGGAGAATCACAACCAGGCCTATCTATCTCAGATCCCAGGAGGTCCCGAGCCTCCCATACCAGAGGATGTCTATGATGTTCCTCCTCCTCAGCTAATAGGAAAACGACAGCCTGAGGGCCAGGAGATCTACGACATCCCTGCCAGCCTGCGAAAGGGCAGCCCACAGGACCACCATCCTGCAGATGTGTATGACTTCCCCCGCGAGCGACCAGCGGGCGAAGAATCGGGCGACTATGTGTACGATGTGCCTCCGCAGGTGGTGCGTGACGCAGCAGCCACCGAGGAGCTCACTGTGAGCTTCAAACGCCTGTCAGCTTCCAGCACGGGAAGCACCCGCAGCAACCTCTCAACGTCCTCTTTAGACATGGTGCCAGTACGGGATTCTTCCGGCCCCGGCCGCCTGCTGCTCCTTGATCTAGACCAGGCCATGGAGCGACTGTCCCGTCAACAACAGGCCGTGGAGAGCTCAGTGTCCCTCCTCATGTCATTCATCAGTGGGAACTGGCGCAGCCCCACTCAGATGGAGTCCAACCTCCCTGCCATCCGGCAGGCTGTGGACCGCATACGTGTGGCTGTCAGGGACCTGCTGGAGTTCGCCAGAGGGGCCGTAGCCAACGCCACCCAGGCCACCGACCGTACACTGCAGACCAAGCTCAGCAAGCAGGTGCAGAAGATGGAGGAGGCCTTCCAAGGTCTGGTGAGGTACAGTCAGGCGCTGGACTCCTTGGGCTGGTCCCCAGCGGCTCTGATGGCACCTTCTACAGGCACCGGTGGGGACGACCTAGACCGGCTGGTCATGTGTGCTCGTGGCGTGCCCGATGACACCAAGCAGTTAGCATCGTTTCTCCATGGCAATGCCTCTTTGCTCTTCAAACGGACAAACAAACAGCAGCAACCACCATTGCCGCCTGTCCCTCATACTGGTGACATGCTGGGTCAGCTGACGAACAACAACAACATCTCAAACTATCAGTCAGGCACACCTGAACGGCCTAACATCCAGTCCCGCCCATTACCCTCCCCTCCCAAGTTCTCAGCTGAGGAAGAGACTCCAGACAGGCCGTACGAGACGACAGAGGAGGGTTGGATGGAGGATTACGACTATGTCCATTTACAGGTACACTAAATATAAAGTCATTATCTTTTGAGAACAGTATCCAGGTGTATGTTCTCTGTCACTGATATAATCAGTGGACTACATGCATCCCATGCAATCCCTAATGTGTCAAGCCTCAGGCCTTTTCATCAATCACTATGATTGCATGTGCAGACCTGATGTTTCCTAAAGCCCACATACATCTTCCTTTAGCACAAGCTGTTGCACATCTGCTGTGTGGTTCTGTCAAAACTTCCAGTGAAACTGAGCAGATAAGATGAATTCTGTTCAGTCACACAGATATTCCTTCATCTTTCAGTCAGGTCATGCATATGTTTTTTTTCCAGTTGCAGTCCTGGCTTCTTTGGGGCCCTAGGCGAAATAGGAAAATATGAAGAAAAAACCTGCTTAGTTTATACAATATCGCAATGCAAACAGACCTTAGTGTGTATAGTTTATTTTTTATATATTTTATTTATTATATATAATTTTTGTATATATCATTGTATGATTTATTGTTAATTTTATAATTTTCATTATAAAAGCATGCTATATAATATATTATATAATATTTATATTATTTTTAATAGTTTTGTGAAAGCTATGACCATATTTGGTCTTTTCAACCACAGTGTTTTAGACAAACACTTTTTTTACCTACAATAATTGTGCAATTTAATTATCAGATAGATATATTTAAGTTGCTTTAAAAATCATTTTAGCTGATAAATCAGAAAGGGCATGTTTAAATTGGCATAGGATTTCTGTAATATTTTCCACAGCTGAAAATGTGTTGAGTTTCACAGTGATATTACACTGCCCCCTGGTGGACTAAATTGGCATTTTTCAGTGCACATTAATTTAATTGAAAGAACTCGATGGATGGGGATACAATTTTGTTTATTTTAAAACAGTGGGAACAGTTGTATGTTGGTTGTGGCTTCATCAAAATTATTTGCTTATGCACAAGTAATTTAACCTGATCTTGTACTTTTTTGCTTTAAAGTTGTGACTTACATTTTTAACCTACATTACAATTGTCTACCCACCTATCCATAGACAGTAAACTATTTATTCATTACAAAACTTATTTTCATTTTCTATTTTAGGGTAAAGAAGAGTTTGAAAAGAACCAAAGACAGCTGTTAGAGAAAGGGAGCATCAAACACAATAAGACTGTGCTGGAACAACAACAGGTATATGAGAATATAACATCTTATTCACAACACTCTCTACAAAGTGACGAAATATCATTTTTTGAGGGAGTTTAACAATTTAGAAATTCACCTAATAAAATAGCACAAATAAATGTATTTATCACAGAACACAAAAAATTTAAGCCTTCAAATATGACCAGCATCATGGTATTTATACAAAATAATTTACATTTATCATAAATTTGTAAATCATGAATCATAAATTTAAATATAAATTATTATTTATTTATATACTTCATGATGCCTTTCAAAGTCACATGTAGTTGTGCATTATCCAAAAAATAATTGAGTCTTATATAAATACATATGTTAACAAACATGTAATACTTTTTACAACAGTATTTTTTGTTCATCTTTTAAATACAGTATTACTCACTCATGTCCCCCAACAGCTGAAGCAGTTTGAGCGACTGGAGCAGGAGGTCTCCCGACCAATCAACAATGACATCTCGGCCTGGACTCCGCCCTCTCACTACCCTCAGACTCCACGCAGTAAGCTGTGCACGGGCGACCGGCAGCTGCTACTCTTTTACATGGAGCAGTGCGAGGCCAACATCACCACGCTCACCAATGCCATCGACGCGTTCTACTCCTCCATCAACAACAACCAGCCGCCCAAAATCTTCGTCGCCCACAGCAAATTCGTCATCCTCAGCGCTCACAAGCTCGTCTTCATTGGAGACACGCTCTCCAGGCAAGCCAAGTCTCCCGAGGTTCGCACCAGAGTAGCTCAGCACAGCAACACACTATGCGAAAAGCTCAAAGACATTGTGGTCAGCACCAAGACAGCAGCCCTGCAGTACCCCTCACCAGGGGCTGCGAGAGACATGACAGAGAGGGTGCGGGAGCTCGCTGGCTGCACCCAGCAGTTCCGCATGGCGCTCAGTCAGCTACTGGCCATATGAGTGCAGGGGTGAATGTGCCCCGGGACAGTCCAGGCACAGAGCCTGTTTTAAACTCACTGGACAAATGTACCCTGTGCCACAAGCTTTTTATCTCCACAAAGGACAAACTGATGAATGGGCAGAGCCATTGGTTGTAAATGAATCATTGTAAATATTTAAGATGCTGTATGCTGGGGACAGTGTAATGGGGCAAATGCAGACGGTTGAGGAACTCAAGAAGGACAGTATCTAAAGAGTAGATTTAACACATTATGCATAGCTAAACTGTAATTACTGCTCTGATTATTATAACTGTCATCATTATGAGATACTGACTAAAGGTGTTTAAGGTTTTAAATGTGTATGTACAGTAGAAGTGCAACCATTTCCACAGAAGATCTACAATGGAGGCTTTTTTTATGAACTGTGCCTGTTGGAAGCAATTTACTTACATTTATCCTTTTGCTGTTGCTGTTATTCAAAGAGGCTAATTACAAAGCATTCTGGGAGTGAGCCTATTGGCAGACACGAGACATTCTTATTTACAGTGAAAGTCTTATTTACACATATTAACAATGCAAAGCAACAAAAAGCGGTGAAGAACACATCATCCAACTTGGACTACTTTTGACATTTTTGCAAAATGAAATATTTCCTACCTGTAAGCTCTCAAATGCCTGCTCATGGCTGCGCCTCTCTGGCATGTTTTAGGCTAGTTTGACAACACATCATGTCATTATTTGAGATCTGATTATGCTCATTAGAAGATATTTAGTCCTTCAGCGTCATTTGAACTACACTGTTGTGCCAATTCCTGCTGGACGGGTGCATTGTGGCAACAACATCCCGAGAGCCTCTGATTATATTTATGTCCTTTGTCTCAGATATCACACCTCATCCAACACAGACTGAGACGGTTAGTGCACAAATATACTATATCCAAAACCAGCTTCTGTAAAACTTCCTCTTCTTCCATTGCATCCGTTTCTGAATGGAGACCTGAACCACATGCCTCAACTTCCCACGCCTTGTCTGCTTGGTTGTATTCTCAATTTAAGAATATGTCAGAAAAGTTGTTTAATGAAATTTATTAAACTTTTTAAGTACTGCAACATGTTGTTGTGCATATAGTCAAAGTCCTTATCCAGTTGAAAAAAAAAGAAAGGAAAAAAGAAGCATTTAAGCCAAACAGTGACCTGATATATGTTGTACTGTTATTCTGTTCTCAAATCTGTGTTCAAGGTTTTGAATGATATTGACATATGTTACTGTAAATTGCATAACTGGAAATGTATGTTTAATATATTTTCATTAAAAAAAATCCATCTTGCTATTAATCATGTTTTTTTTTGATGCAAGTTAATTTAAAACATATGCATTTAATACGTTTTCATAAACTGTTCAAATAGTTCTCAATGTAATATAGATGTGAATTGACATAGAAAACTGATCATCATGCCAATCACATGTCTGGTTCTCATCTGAAACTAAACAAAGTGGTCAACAACCAAACAACCATGCACAGTGTTTCCATTCCTGTTTCTGTTTTAGAACCCAATCAATGAAGCAAGAGTGTGCAGTGTCCCATTGTGCTTATGGTTCCATTATGAAGACATAAGAACTATAATAAGTGGGACAGCATTTATAAAACACTATAGCTGCAAATAAAGTATACTATTATTATTACTGTAGAACAAGAGGAAGGAAACAGGCTGGAACACAACTGTATACTGTAGCTAAATGTGCAACCTCTATACTGCGTAGACATTCAAATAATATTGTTTCCTTACTGTATACTGCTGTCACAAGCTACCAAATTCATTACAGGGTTGTTAAATGATTTGAAATGTTTTTCATTTTTCTAAAGATTGAAATGGCAATTCCTTTCATACCAGAAATTAAAGAAATTAAAAATAATTTAAAGAATTGTAAATAAGACATTTTATCCAGTGCGTTTATGATTATGGTGAGCATTTATTCACTCACAGATGATCCTTTGGCAGATCACAGATTTCAGAATTGCGTTAATGCAGCTTTTAACAACAAAGACATTTTTTTTAAACAAACTGATCCCAGATTAGCAGACAAGGTTTACAACTTATAAATAATTATTTGAATATGGGTGGGGTCTACTTAGTACACTTTATGACATTTCTTGAAAAGAAAACATAAAGAAAAGGATTCAGACAGCAGTTTAATAAAGCCAGAGTCTTGATTAGATCACCATATACTTCGCGGAAGGACTTCAGTTGGGAATGAACATCTGGATGAGATGTTTTAGTCAGAGTTTTGACTATATCAATCACATTGATAATGTACACAGGAGTCCAAAACAGAAAGAAAGCCACAACGATGCTGATCACAAGTCTCTTCTTGTAAGTCCTAAAGTTTGTACCCTGGTTTCTGGGTTCCTGGTCCTGTGGAGCTCTAGTTAGACTGGAGCTCTTGGCTTTTTGTCTCAACCCTTTGTCCAACCATAGATAACATGTCAACATTGTCACAAATGGAATGATAAACCCAACCAGGATCTCAAAAAGCAAAAGAGTCACTTCTACAGACTGCGACTCCATTTCCCTCTGACATCTTTTAAGTCCATCCTTGTCTATGAGCCTATGAGTAAAAAATACTGGTAGGGAAAAAGCAAAAGCTAGAAACCAGATGCCAATCAGCTGAAGGCGCCTGTGCCGTCTTTCAAGTCTTTGCAGTATCATTCTGTTAGTGACTCTTGACTTGATGACATTGTGATAGCGGTGGATGCTCATGGAGGTGACCGTCAGGACACCAACATAGAGACTACAGTGACCCAAAAAAAACAGGAACTTACAAAACCAAACGCCGAATTTCCATCCAAACAGTATTCCATACAGCACAAAAGGAACCAAGCAAAGGGTCAAAGCATCAGAGACTGCAAGGTTTAGCACTAGTTTTAAAGTGAAGCTTGGATTTCTGTTCCACTCACGAGCAATGCTGATGATTATCACAATGTTGCTTGGCAAACCAACCAAACACCACAGACCCAGAACTACAGCAGGAGCGATCTTCTCTGAACCCACGGAAGTGCTGTTAGATGTGGAATTTAAGCCTAATCCTAGCTCCATCATCAATTTTTTTTGTTGTCTGGAAAATGCTGAACCTTCTGTCATTAGAAACGAAATAAAGGTGCTATGACTGTTTGAAGAACAGAGGCTATGTTGACTCCTCCCACATCTACAACTAAAGTCACAGCTTTGCTTTCACTTCCCAAGAACAAGGTTACATTTTACGCAAAGGTAAAAAAATTTAAATAATTAAAGCTCCCATCTAACTAGCTATATATAATGTATTTACACCTAAACCTTTACACCGAGTCCTAACAAGATGTGATGATGAGGTTCTACTGACAAGCAATTTATCCACACCAGACTCAGCACAGAAGTGTAAAGGAGAGGAGAGATCAGGAAAGTAAATGTTGAAATAAAGTGCTGTTTGATGTGTTTTTAGTAAACCTTTTAAAGTTTGTTGATTAGTTATATTTGACATTTAAAAGAGTTTATGTTATGTTGATTTTTGAGGTTACCGTTAGGCTGAAGTGTAGACCTTGTGGTTTGGCTGTGGTTACATTTCACTAAAACGATCTTGTTCTAGATAAGTTGTAACTGTGTTGATGTCAGCAATGATAACTTTTTTAATTGCATGCAGAGGTTAGTTAATTTGAGCAAGTGTTATGTTGTCTATTGATTTTTATATAAATCAATAAAATGAATCAGCTTGAGAGCAAGCACATTATTTATATGGTCATCATTTCTAACTTAAACAATCAAATGATCATGGAACAGTCATGTGTGTTTATGACAGCTACTGACAACCTAAAAACAAGCCAGCTCTTTCACCACAAAGGTAACCAAAAAAAGTTTTATATTCTATAAACTCTTTTAAATATTCAAAATACCGAAACATTAAACACTTAAACTCTAATAAGTCTTTACATTCTTGTGAAAATGCAGAAAACTCACACATTTCTGTAGTTTGTTCAATTTACTTAGCTAACAACACTAATCTTAAGTTTTTTACTCGGTTGTCATTTGAACTCAATTTTATTACGTTAAATGAAATTACATTTGTTAAATGTTAAGTTAACTTAAACCATTTGTGTTGGGGATACATGAATCATTTACGACTGAAACTGGGCAGTGGATTTCTAGTTCCCAGCATGCTTTGCATAGGGATAGATCAGGAGAGTAAATGTTGAAATTAAGAGCTGTTCAACGTATTTCTTAGTAAAGGGAAAGACTGTTTCATTAATGCTTTGTTGTTCAGTTACATTTAACATTTAAAAGAGATTGTTATGTAGATTTTTGAGGTTAGCATTATGCTGATGCATAGACCTTGTGGTTAGGCTTAGGTTGCAAGGAATAAAACGTTGCTGCACTAGATGAGCTGCAACTTTTCTAATATTAGTGAAGACAACAGTTCTATTTGCATACTTTCTCAGACAGGATAAATAGATAGCTTTGATGGAGCGGAGAAGACATCGACAATGAATACAGAATACAGCAGGTAACCTTTAAAACAAAACAAAGTCTTAACTTAGATTCTGTTGATTTAATGATGAAATTAAAACAATACATGCGGTTTTGTCGTATTTTAATGTGGTGTGATCTCGAATAACACAAAATCCACATGTCATGTATCATGTGATCGTTCATTAAGGTTTTCAACCACGCAAAGATTTCAATAAAACAGCTAATAATATGTCATGAAACTTCAGGAGAGCTACTCAATGTCCACACAGGATTTAGTTATCTGGAAAAAGAATAAAGGAGCATTTAGAAAAAAAAATTATAATAAAGAAAATAAATAAAATAAAGTATTATATTTTTTTTACATTTATCATTAAAATTATGTTATTAGAACATTATTGTATATATATATATATATATATATATATATATATTCCTTGAGAAACATTGCATGTACTGTTAAATAGTGTTAGTCCATGAAAACATGTGCTCAGTGTCTACTGTAAACCATGTTAGAACAATGTGAAAATGTGAAAACAGTCTAAAATAGCTGGTTGTTCAGAAGTTATTTACACATCGCCTACTAACATTTATATTTAGAAGCATCACCTGATATATAGGCTATCCAGATGAGTCAATATTGAATCGAGATTGGAATCAAATCGCAAGCTTATGAATCAAAATTGTATAAAGTTGTGAAATTATGTCTCAGGCCTAATCAAAAGTAGCAGTCTCAGGGTTGGTATATGCTGTCGTAAAAGCCATCTGCTCCAAAAATTTCACGTTATTTTTTAAGTAAATCTTTTTAACTAAGAAATGTTTATATAGAAAAATGTAATTACCCATGATGCTGTAGAGAACATTCCACCATCAGTCTCGACAAGCAAATTAAGCCACAAGAACTTTGCTGGGCATGCCCAACTCCCGTGAAGTATTGCAAAGTACATAATCAAGTTAGTCTCGCTATGCTGTCAAAATACACTATATACAGCATCGCAGTGTACTACGGCAAAAGCAACTGACCAGTCAGAATCAAGTGTTCCTGCAAGCCATGCAATACACCTTTTTTAGGAGCAAGTTTTAATTTGAATGTGAAAGGCAATGTCAAAAAACAAAGTTAATGCCAGTGTTGGGGGTAATGCATTACAAGTAACGCGAGTTACGTAATCAGATTACTTTTTTCAAGTAACTAGTAAGGTAACGCATTACTTTTTAATTTACAAGAAAATATCTGAGTTACTTTTTCAAAAAAGTAACGCCAGTTACTTTGTATTCCCATTTTTTGACTGACAAGCCTCCTGTTCCCATATTGGGAGAAATCGGAAGTATGGAGGCGTTGTGTGCGCTGTGTGAACATGATGTTACTGTAGTTCTAGACTAAATGTGAATGTGCATTAATTCATCCCACTCACAAAAAAAACAAAAAACAAAACAGATTTAGTATTCATCAAAATTAATCAAAACAGTGAAATGCAAACTCAGAATATGACGCAAACCTGCAATAACTAAATATATTAAATAAATGTATCTATTCCCATTTTATAAACAGTGTCTTTGCTGCTGACCTTTAATGATCCAGTTCAACCATACTAATAATTAAAAAATGACTTTAGATAAACTAACAATTGTGCTTCATTGTTTTTTTTTATTGCTGAAGAGTGTTGAACCTTCTTCTCCTGTGTTCTACTGTACAGACGGGAATTTACTTTTCCTTCAGCCTGAGGTTTATTTATTACACTTTTTGGTGTAAAAGGGCTTTTACATTTGCTATAAATAGAACTTCTTATATTAAAAACAATCAAGCCCTGCTCATATTAAAAAATGTAACACATTACTTTCCATAAAAAGTAAGTTAGTAACGTATTTAGTTACTTTTTTAGGGAGTAACGCAATATTGTAAGGCATTACTTTTAAAAGTAACTTTCCCCAACACTGGTTAATGCTGCTTGATGTCACATAATAGTATTTGTTATATTATTTTAATGTACTGTCATAACCACTGGTTTCTAGGACAGTAGTTTTAGGGTTTACCTGCACTTTTTTAATCTTACTTATTTAACCATAGCAGCTAATGAATTTGAAGTCTGGCACTTATGCAGAAGAGGGTTTGCTGACATATTGAAAAATAAGGTGAATAATAAAATATTAAATATCAAAATCACTTAAGTTATAATCTAAATATATAAACTGAAACCATTTGCATTGTTCAGTCCTCCTTTTGCAGTAAGTCTCTTGAGCTTGCTCCTATAGCATCAGTTGTGTTCATGCGGCCTTTTTGCAATTTTCTTCTTTTGTGGTTTTAACACATATTTCTCTTCCGTTCTTTTGCTGACTAATATAGCACCTCGTGCTAACTGAAGACATTTACTTCGTGCTTTTTTTATTTTTATTTTTATCTACAGGCATCTAATAACCACACTTGCAGATGTTCTTAGATTTAATATAACTTTTCTGGTAAGCATTACTTGCAACATATCCAGTTTAAACCAGATGACCAACCCTAAACCCCTTTGACCATACTTACTTTGTTGATTGGTCACATGACATGTAAACAAATTATAGATATACGTATAAGAATACAAATCAGGGTTTGGGGAACCCCTGGCTTAAATTATCAGTTGAAACAGTTCTGACTGTTACCAAAGACCAAGAAAAAAAAACTGCAACCATATGAACATTTCCATCTGTTTAAAAACACTTACAGCAACCAAATAAAATGCAATTATGTATAAAACTGATATTTACAACACTCCATTCATGTTAATAAATATGATCATGTTTCTGTATAAAATGCATGACACAGACAGCTGTTAGATAGTGTGAGTCCACCAAAAGCATGTGCTCATCCACTGTAAACCACGTAAGAACATTTTAAATCCACAGTCTAAAAAAAGATGGTTCTTCAAAAGTTTTTTTTTTTTTTTTTTTACATTGCGAAGCTTTGTTGCTTTTGTTTTTCTACTTTTGGCCTTCATACACATAAATGCTTTATATAAATGGAAGAGACACACTGTAATTCTAAACTCACCTGTGTATTTCACATGCCACTAACTTCATCATGCAGTGAGAAACTGCCACTCAGAATCTATACATAATAATGGAAATATATTTTACTGGAATTTGGTCTTCATTACTATATCCTCTTTCTATTTTGCGTTTTACCACAGGCTACAAGATATTATAAGACAAGGCAGATAGAGAAGTAAAAACAATATTAATAAATTCATTAAAACACTATGAAGGTCCTAAAGTACGTAACACTTTCAAAGCATGGTTCTTTATAGAATTTTATAAAAAAGGTTCTGCTACTATTATAAGCCAAAAAAGAAATGGTAGTTTAGAACCATTTTTTTTTATAATAGTGCTTGTTGTATTTAAGTGTATATTTGACTGAAAATAAATTATTGAATCATAAATTTTGAATTATCTCTTACTGAAATATTTCATAAGATTCGCTGAAGAGATGGCATAGAGAAAAGGATTCAGACAGCAGTTTAGCAAAGCCAGAGTCTTGCTTGTATCACCATATACTTGGCGGAAAGACTTCAGTTGAGAAAAAACATCTGGATGAGATGTTTTAGTCAGAGTTTTGACTATATCAATCACATTGATAATGTGCACAGGAGTCCAAAACAGAAAGAAAGCCACAACAATGCTGATCACAAGTCTCTTCTTGTAAGTCCTAACGTTTGTCCCCTGGTTTCTGGGTTCCTGGTCCTGTGGAGCTCTAGTTAGACTGGAGCTCTTGGCTTTTTGTCTCAACCCTTTGTCCAACCATAGATAACATGTCAACATTGTCACAAATGGAATGACAAATCCCAACAGGATCTCAAAAAGCAAAACAGTCACTTCTACAGACTGTGACTTAATTTCCCTCTGACATCTTTGCAGTCCATTCTTGTCTTCTAGTCCTTGGGTAAAAAATACTGGTAGGGAAAAAGCAAAAGCTAGAAACCAGATGCCAATCAGCTGAAGGCGCCTGTGCCGTCTTTCAAGTCTTTGCAGTATCATTCTGTTAGTGACTCTTGACTTGATGACATTGTGATAGCGGTGGATGCTCATGGAGGTGACCGTCAGGACACCAACATACAGACTCCAGTGACCCAAAAAAAACAGGAACTTACAAAACCAAAGACCGAGTTTCCATCCAAACAGTATTCCATACAGCACAAAAGGAGCCAAGCAAAGGGTCAAAGCATCAGAGACCGCAAGGTTTAGCATTAGTTTTAAGATAAAGCTCAGGTTTCTGTTCCACTCACGAGCAATGATGAGTATTACCGCAATGTTGCTTGGCAAACCAACCAAACAGCACAAACCCAGAACTACAGCAGGAGCGATCTTCTCTGAACCCACGGAAGTGCTGTTAGATGTGGAATTGAAGCCTATGTTGAGCTCCATCATGATAAAAAATATTTTTGAATCTCTAATTTTAGAAACAAAATATATGAGTTACTGAGACTACCCCTCCCACAAAACGACATATGTGAAATGGCATGCTTACCTATAGCTGAAAACAAAAAACAAAGACCACATATCATTGTCACAAGAACAGGTTTTAGCAGCACTTGCATTAATAAATAATTAGCAATATGACAACAGTAAATCATATGATAAAAGATCAGTAACTAGTGTACAAACAAATATGAAAATTTTATGGAAACATTTTAAATTTACATTCAGTAATGATCTGTTCAGGATTATAATGTACAATTATGTATTAAGTTATATTCAAGCATGACCAGTGTTTTATAACATACACAGGCTTCTCAGTAAATTAGAATGTATTGGAAAGGTTAATTTATTTCAGTATTTCAACTCAAATTCTGAAACTCATGTATTACATAAATTCAATGCACACAGACTGAAGTAGTTTAAGTCTTTGGTTCTTTTAATTGTGATGATTTTGGCTCACATTTAACAAAAACCCACCAATTCACGATCTCAACAAATTAGAACAAGGTGACATGCCAATCAGCTAATCAACTCAAAACACCTGCAAAGGTTTCCGGAGCCTTCAAAATGGTCTCTGACAATCATTGACACCCTTGACAAGGAGTGTAAGTCACAAAAATGAATTGCCAATAAGCTGGCTGTTCACAGAGTGCTGTATCCAAGCATGTTAACAGAAAGTTGAATGGGACAAAGAAGTGTGGAAGATAAAGAACCAACCAAGAGAACCGCAGCCTTACGATGATTGTCAAGCAAACTGGATTCAAGAATTTTAGAGAACTTCACAAGGAATGGACTGAGGCTGGGGTCAAGGCATCAAGAGCCACCACACACAGAAGTGTCAAGGAATTTGGCTACAGTTGTCGTATTCCTCTTGTTAAGCCACTCCTAAACCACAGACAATGTCAGAGGAATCTTACCCGGGCTAAGGAGAAAAAGAAACGGACTGTTGCCATTGGTCCAAAGTTTTGTATTTCATTTGGAAACCAAGGTCCTAGAGTCTGGAGGAAGGGTGGAGAAGCTCATAGCCCAAGTTGCTTTAAGTTCAGTGTTAAATTTCCACAGTCTGTGATGATTTGGGATGCAATGTCATCTGCCGGTGTTGGTCCATTGTGTTTTTTGAAAACCAAAGCCACTGCACCTGTTTACCAAGAAACCTGGAGCACTTCATGCTTCCTTATGCCGACCAGTTTTTTGAAGAGGCTGATTTCATTTTCCAGAAGGATTTGGCACCTGCCCACACTTACAAAAGCACCAAAAGTTGGTTAAATGACCATGGTGTTGGTGTGCTTGACAGGCCAGCAAACTCACCAGACCTGAGTACTGTCAAGAAGAAGATAAGAGACAAGAGACCAAACAATGCAGATGAGCTGGGGCCACTGTCAAAGAAAACTGGGCTTCCATAACACCTCAGCAGTGCCACAAACTGATCATCTCCATGCAACGCCAAATTAAGGCAGTATTTAAAGCAAAAGGAGCCCCTACCAAGTATTGAGTACATGTTCAGTAAATTTACATACTTTCCAGAAGGCCAACAATTCGCTAAATGTTTTTATTGGTTTTATGAAGTATTTTAATTTGTTGATAGTGAATTGGTGGGTTTTTGTTAAATGTGAGCCAAAATCATCACAATAAAAGAACCAAAGACTTAAAATACTTCAGTCTGTGTGCATTGAATTTATGTAATGCATGAGTTTCAGATTTTGAGTTGAATTACTGAAATAAATTAACTTTTCCAATACATTCTAATTTATTGAGAAGCACCCGTAGATAAAGACATATACAAATGACAGCAAATAATGACATGATTACTTTTGATTTATTGTGATGTTTTTATCAGCTGTTTAAACTGTCACCATGATGGCATTCATTGACAGCAAAGGATTCATTGGTGAGCAATTTTGAGTCGCCAAATTTGTTCCAATTAAAGAAACTTAACTCGTCTATACACTGAATGACCTGAGAGGGAGTAAATTTTATATTTTTGGTTGACAATTTTCCATTCACATTGTGCTTTATCTTGGCTGTGTAGCAAACGTGGCTCTGATAAACTTCAGGAAAGAGTGGGTTAAATTTATTTACAAGTTATGATTCATATCAGTCCATCCATATACACAGATTTTAGAGCAAAACAGTCTTAGTTCCTAAGATCAGAATAAGTGTGGAAAATGGTCTATAAAACTAAATTAAGACAGTTTTTGGATAAAGAAACCATGACTAATATTAACATATATAGTACCATAATTAGCCATATTAGAATATAAATGACAAAAATGCTAATTCTTCTTTCATACACAGCAACAATAAATTATACAAAATGAAACCTGCAAAATATCCATGAGAACAATTTATTATAAAAAACACTGACTAATATACAAGTTTTTTTTTTTTTTTTAAGTCACTAAAACATTTTTTTTTTTTCAAAAGACACTGGGTTCCGCATAGTCAAACATAAAAATGTAGTTACTTGATGACAAAGTTCAAAAACAAAGATTTGCAATGTATCTATAAATGAGAAAAAAATTCACAAATTCCTATGCAATCTAAATCAACGTAATGCAGACAGGCCAGAAAATGCAATATTTCATAAACCTCAATGGACCTTGCCAACACCTTAACACAAATCTTCATCTGATACCCCATCAGACTGCGCTCACAGAGACAGTCCACGGTCATGACAAAACCTCACGTCTCTCAATTGTAGATAAAGTTAAACCTGTGCAGGTGAATGAACAGATTGAACAAATTAACAACAATAGAAATAAGGATTTGCAATTATTAAATGTAATTAGACAGCATTTGCCAATATTATATTATATTGAGCCCATGAACTACATGCTACAGCAGAGGTGGGCAAACTACGGCCCAGCGGGCACTTTCATCTGGCCCATGAGGCATCTAGTCCAAAATGACTTCTGATGCAGTATCAGATAACATACAGTATTCAGCATATTCAGTCATAATTAAAACGCACTTAAATATCAGGGCCGGACATAAGCAAAATAAATATTTAAGTCCCCCTTGCCTATTAATATATAATGTTAAAACCCCAAAACAGCAAAAGAAAATACATCATGAAGCTTGTTACAGCGTTTTCTATCGCAGAATCCCGATGCTCATTACAAAACGCAATTTATTGTAATGCTAGTATGCAGACTAATGCAGTTATGAAAGAGAGCGAGATTAAGCATGTGTGAATTACCAGAGCACTGCATGTTCGTCTGTGTTTGTGTGTTTGTAGGAGACAAAGGGAAATACTTTTCATACGTAATAAAAAGTAATTTTGTGGGGAAATAGTTTGTCCTATTTATGTTATAATTTATCAGCTAGATTTATTTGCTTAGTCAATGTGTATTTGGGTTTTGATTCTTCTGCTGTTTTCAGGTTTTCAAGTGCAATGCGCACATTTGGATTATTGCATTTGCCACACTGCACTAGTTTCATTTTCACTTTAAATAAATTTGTTTAGGCTTGGCATTTATAATAAATATTGTTTAAAGTGAATCATTTCTATAATTACTTTTTTTTTTGGTTGTTTTATACTTATATTTTTCCTTTTTCTGTTTTGAATGATACTTAATATAAAGAATTTGTTGTGGAAAGAGGGGAACAAAAATACATGTTAAAAATGTTTGTTTTGTTTACATTATTTCTCAATACAATGATAACAATATTTAAATTGACTTATATATGGTCATAAAAACATACAGTACAGTAGTGTATATATATATATATATATATATATATATATCTCTCTCAAAGCTTCATTTCTCATGCATATACTATGCGGCCCTCACATACATACTGAAACTTGATGTAGCCCTCATGACAAAAAGTTTGTCATTGTTACAAAAGTAATATCTCACCTGCTCAGTAGCTGTGGGAGACTGGAAATAATTGGGCCATATCCAGGAGCATTATCATAAAGCTCAAACAAGGGGGCGGCCACTAGCTTGTAGTTTTTTGGCACAGCAAACAACGCTAAAAACACACAACACACAAGTAAAGCTGTAAATCACTTTTTACTCAGGGTACATGGAGTAAACAGAATGTATTTCATCCTACCTTTCTCTTGCAGCTGTACTAGAAAAAGCTTCTTATGTTCTTTAGGCTTAGTGATGTGTGCTGGAATATAAGGGTACTATGGAAGGAAATGAGACATGTTAAATGTGATTTATCATTGATTTAAACTATAATAATTAGAAATTAAATTTGGTTTAGTTAATGTGCTTGAAAGTGAACAAAACAATACTGTTAGTGATCCAGTGCATGTTTGTCTGAGGGAAATGAAACAGAGTAACTACCTGTGGTGGTTCAAAGTTTGGTCTCCACCAGTTCCCAATACAGTCATCAATGACCCAGTCCTGTTTCACTCCATCCTGACGCCCCAAAATCTTGACAACAAATAAAAAAATTCTTCTTCAGGTCATTTTAAATCTTTGCTAGTCTTTTTACATAATATGGCATATGACTTTAAATACAGTCAGAAGCAATAATACCTCAGTCATCAGTCGTTTCAACCCCTCCACCTCATCCTCTCCAGGGTTCAACTCACCCCCGGGACTGTAAAATAAAACAATATATAAACTGTCAGCCACTGACAAACATATTAGTAAACACTTTATAAACAGATGCATTATGAACAAACAAAACGATGCAAAGAAAAGCGAACAAGTCATAGCAAAATAAGGAACAAAATTTTTTTTAAAATCATATCTACGTAAGGATTGGTTACTTTCAACAATAGAGTACAGATATCCACTGAAAAGCACCCATCTGAATTAATCACATCCATAAGACACAAACTCCAGTGAAGCACTGGCTGCTTACAGTTTGAAGAAGGTGGTTCCCAGCTGCAGCAGCAGCACGTGAGGAAGTCTGTGCTCATGAACGATCAGAACCCCTTCCACCGTCCGCCGCATCCCGATTTTCTCAAATTCTTCCCGCATCCGCTGAAAGCGTGCGGCTACTGAGCTGTCCTTCTCATAGAGCGGCTCCTTGGTGCCGAATGTGTAATTTGTTAGTGGGTATCTGCAAAAAACAAACATCATGATGTTCAGGAGTCATTTAAATGAGGATATGATAGACCTTTACTGATCCACTGGGTGATCAGCACACAGGACAAAATCAGCCAGAACTGTTAGTAAGTTGACTATTGCCATTTTGACATTGAGGGGGGTTAAGAGATACCCACAAAACAGTTTAAATGAGTACTAAGACATTTTCTTTAAATCACTCGCAACTTTTGGAGAGAAATAAAAAATGCACAAATACCTGGATGAAGCACTTAATTTACTGGAAAAACAAAGTGCTATTGCTAGACTATTGCTGCTTAAAATAATGTAAAAGGCACACACTAGTGGATAGAGTGTATAGTGCAAGTGTATAGTGTGTAATTTGGGAAATAACTCATGTATCTGGTTGTGTGCATATGCATAAAAATGTAAACCTTGTAAACGGGTCTGCACAAATAATCGAATTTCTAATCGCGATTACAATTTCATAAGTCACAATTGCGTAATTGTTCAAAGAGACAAGTAATTGTCCAAGTCCACTTATGTTCTTTATCTTGTCTGTCATATAAAAATAAGGCATGCAGTTGTTTCAAACAATAGTATAAACATCATTCAGTGTAAATTGTTATAATCGTACTTAATAATCGACAATTATGATCATAATCGTGCACCCCTAACGTTACTTGTAAAATAAAACCCGAGCTTAACTATGTTTGATTGAAAAATGTGTATGTTTTTAAAAAACAATGTAACGTTACGTGTTCATTTAAACGTGCACACGCAAACAAATAGCAGTGACCAGGAAGGACGTAACGTTACGATTGTTTGGCAGGTTTAAAGGGTGATGCTGCTTCAGCAGAGGCCATCGTACATCTCTGGGATTGGTTATGAAATCAACTGGGATTGGTTATGAAATTAATGTAATAGTCCACGCAGTGTGCAGCGGTGAATGTTACTCACAGGTTGATTGTTCTCTCCAGGGTGAGCGGTTTAGCCGGCTGGCTAATGTATTTATTGCCGAACTGATTTACTCCACGAGGCCAACCGGTAGATGATCGATTTGGAGGTACAACTGACATCGTATGACAGATAATATAGTGGCGTCTTAATCTTTGCACTAATCACTTTTGTTTTTACAGTTGATTACGATATTCGAGGGATTGAATCGCCCAGCCTTGGCGCTCGATGAAAATTGGAATACGGCACTCTGCTGTGAAAGCACATCCGGGACATCCGGCTACGTTCTGTGTTACGACAGTGCGTTTCGTTTTACGGCTCGTATGCTTCTTGTCATCAGAGATGGGCACAAATACATCGAAATGTATTTAAAATAAAACTACAAAATACTGTGGGAAAATTTATTTAAATACAAATACAGTATTTTGTATTTTCAAAATACACAAAATAGATGTAAAATTGGCCATCCAGTGAAGTAACTTTATTAAGGCATGTTTACACCAAGAATGATAATTATAAAGATAACTAAATTAGTGTTTTCTAAATATACAATGCAGTTGTGTCATCTGTCACTTTAAATGCTCAAAAGCAGCAATGATTCCAAATAGCTGTCAGTGTTTTTATTATTAATCATTTTTGCTATCTGCTATTTATTTACAGTCATGTCCAAAAATAAGGGCACCCTTGGTAAATGATCAAAGAAGGCTGTGGAAATTAATCAGCATTGTTAATCCTTTTGATCCTTTATTTAAAAAATTCACAAAAATCTAAAATCGCATTGGATAATAAGATTTTAAAATGGGAGGAAATATCATTATGAAGTAAATGTTTTTCCTCTAATAAACATTGGCCACAATTAAGGACACCCTTTTATTGAATTCTTTTTTAAACCTCCATTTGCCAGTTTAACAGCTCTAAATTTTCTCTTATAATGCCTGATGAGGTTAGAGAACACCTGTCAAGGAATCAGAGACCATTCCTTCATCTATAATCACTTCAGACCCTTTAGATTCCCAGCTCCATGTTGGTGGTGCTGCTCTTCAGTCCACGACACACATTTTCTATAGGGTGCATGTCAGGGAACTGTAATGGCTATAGCAGAAGCTCGGTTTTGTGCCCAGTGACCCATTTTTGTGTTGTTTTTGAGGTTTGTGTTTGGATTATTGTACAGTTGGATGATCCAAACATGGCATTACTGATTTTTTTATGCCATGTATCTAAACAAGATGTCCCGGACCTCCAGCAGAAATATAGGCCCACAACATCAAAAATACAGCAGTATATTTCATTGTAAACATGGGGTACTTTTTATCCCTGTTTTCACCAAACCCATCTTGAGTGTTTGCTGCTAAAAAGCTATTTTTTTAGTTTCAACTGACCATAGAAGCCAGTCCCATTTGAAGTTCCAGTCGTGTCTGATAAAATGAATATGCTGGAGTTTTGTTTTTGGATGAGCTAGGAGAATTTTTCTTGAAACCCTCCAGCTGTGGTCCTTGGAGAGTCTTTAGTTACTCAGACCCTCCTTCTCTCTGCACATTAGGACGATAGACACACATCCTCTTCCAGGCAGTTTCGTAACCTTTTCTGGTTGATTGGAAATTCTTAATTATTGCCCTGATGGCGGAAATGGGAATTTTCACTGCTCTAGCTCTTTTCTTATAGCCACTTCACTAATTTGTGAAGCTCAGTTATCTTTTGCTGCACATCAGAAATATATTATTTGGTTTTTCTCATTGTGATGGATGATTAAGGGCATTTGAGCTTTGTTTCTCCCCCCTATTTATGTTTCTGTGAAACAGGAAGCAATGGCTGGATAATTTCATGTTCACAATCACCCTGGAGTACTCAAAATTGTGAATATGAATGGGAATATACTTCAGAGTTATTTTACTCATAAGAATTTCTAGGGGTGTCTTTAATTGTGGCCAATGTGTATTAGAGA
Organism: Carassius carassius; assembly: GCF_963082965.1. Classification (NCBI taxonomy): domain Eukaryota; kingdom Metazoa; phylum Chordata; class Actinopteri; order Cypriniformes; family Cyprinidae; genus Carassius; species Carassius carassius. The sequence continues at coordinate 22,548,890 of NC_081767.1, read as the reverse complement.
AAAACATTTATTTCATAATGCTATTTCCCCCCATTTTAAATTTGTATTATCCAATGAAAGTTTAGATTTTTGTGAATTTTTAAAATAAAAGATTAACAATGCAGATTAATGTTCACAGCCTTCTTTGATCATATGTACCAAGGGTGCCCTTATTTTTGGGCATACACTAGGGCCTCTAATCCATGTTAGAGTGCGATTGACCCTTAAAGTCCAGTTTATTTCACATTTTTGTTCATTTTCACCTTCATGCAACTGCTAACAAATGCAAATCTGAATGGTGTTCCATTTTAACCTTAATCAACAAGAACAACCGACCATGACATCCTCACCTTATCTCATGCTTCCTTCACACAGACTATCCCAATTATTTATTTTTATTTATTTATTTAAAATTATTGTAAATATGACATTTCTAGTTGGAAATTGGACATGAATACTTTTGTCATGTTTTCTACTTTCTACTATAATTTTTATACCAAAGTTTCAAAGTTTTGCAGGCCATAAACTTTAAATATGGAAGGGTATGCTACGTATTTTAAATGTTTGAAATACTGCCCATCCCTGCCTGTAATACATCATCTTTGAGGCTATTTGAACATTTAATATTATATATTAGTAAAAAAAAAAAATACATATATATATATATATATATATACGTATATATGTACGTAATTTGATTCACTACATCTACTTTGTTTCTTATTTCATTGTATTTTCATTTTTATTTATTTTATTGTTTTTATTTCAAATTTCGCTGGCATCCATTGCTATAATTAATGTTCAAGTCTTGTTTGTATTACCTGGTTGGTTTAACAGCTAATTTATTTTTAATTATACTCATATATATGTTATTATTTTATTAAGCCCTATTTCTTTCTTTCTTATTACTTTAATTGATTTATTACCATTGCAAGTAATCACAACGGAACAAAAATAATTATATAAACATTTTAATTAAACCATTAACAGTGTTAGGGAATAAAACCAAAATAATAAAACCTGTTTCTAATACCTTTATCACTCTTTTAAAATGCAACTCCACAATATGACAATACAACAACAGACAGACAAATATTTCAGTACGTATGGAACTGTTTGATGTAATCTCCTCAGTCAGTGACTATAAGAAGTAAAATGAGATTTGCTGCATGCTTTTAAAATAAGTTTATTGTTTTACAATTTGTGTGTATGTGTCATTACACATTTGAACATTATATGCTGGCGGGAATCAGGAACAAACTACATCCAGAAGTAATATGAAACACTGGTTTCCTTTCTTGCTTGCTTTTTGTGTCTTGCTTTGTTGATCTACATTCATTTATTAGCAGTGCAATTAATTACATTATGAAATGGTAATAAGTATACAATGAAAGACTTGCAACCTATGTGAAAAAGCACCCTTCTCAATATAAACCATTTAGTTATTGCTCTTTAGGGAATAGTGGAAAAAATAAGTGTATAAACGAACACTGAATAAACACTATTTCTAATACAGTTATCACCCTTAGTGCAATTTATTTTATTCCATCATAGTTCCCATCTAAATCACCATTAGATGTTTGATCCTTGAGAAATCATACAAATCAATGCAGCAAAATTCCTTTTTAGGAAAATCACATAAATAAATGCAGCAGTATTGTGCTTAAATTTCAACACATTTGTTAAGAGATCTGGGGTGTTCTGCATTGCTACGGCTGCCCTGTAATAACAAAGTGCATTATGGCCTCTGAAATGTTATTGTATGCTGTGGTTTTTGTTGTGATTTACCTTCATTATATGAGTTTTGACAGGAAAAATAAAAACATTCTTACCTAAAGCCTAAGGCACTATCATTCTTAGATCTAATTTGGTTGATGGGCATTAAAACAGTCAACTGAAAATGTCAATTTAGAACGTAAAGGCATTAAGAATGGCTCTGTCTTTCTGTGTGGTCAATACATTTGTATCAAATGAGGGCAAATCTCTCACAATGTATCATAAGTGTATCAAAGACAGCTGTAAATTCTGAAAGGCTAGTTGATCAACTAAAGGATAAATTTAAACAAAGATACTTGATGTCTTAATAATATATCAGATACTAGAATATTATTGCAAAAAAGACACTAAATTGTGCAAAAAGCAGTGCATCGTTTCAGATTTCTTTCTGCAAGGTTTCATTTGAACCCCTAGACCTCTCGCATGAAAACATACATAATATGATTAAACCAGCACTTTTTATATGTCTTCAAATACACTCTTAAAAATAAAGGTGCTTCAAAAGGTTGCCATAGTTGGTTGCCATTCAAGCAATGCCATAGAAGAACCATTTTGGTTCCACAAAGAACCATTCAGTCAAAGGTTCTTTAAAGAATTATTTTTGTAATCTGAAGAACCTTCCTTTGCCACAAAGAACCATTTGTGAAAAAGAAAGGTTCTTCAGATGTTAAAGGTTCTTTATGGAACCATTTTTACAGTTACATTTTGGAGAAAATGAAATCAAAACTCCACAAAGCAGAAACTCCAACACACAGACTAAAGTGCATTCAAACTGTAATTTATGTCATATTGCATACTGTTTACCTGCATTGTAGTTGTTGGGGAGGGAAATGCTTAATATTGCCTTTTCCTTGGCAATAGAAGTTTCCTTAGGATGTGTTATATCATAAGAAAAATATCTTCAAAATGATCTTGATGTAGAATGAACTCCTTATATAGTTTTTGAAGAAAGGGTTTTTGTAAATATTTCATCCCCAAAGAGTTGAATTGCTTGAATTGCTTCAAATGTTTGTGTAAATATGCACCTTCCACCAATGGCCAACTGAGCGAATCTTCACAAGGGTTGGCCAGCATGTTGACTTTATACTGTATATAACCTCCACATAGTCAGATAAATTCCGATGTTGAGACAATTTACATTCCAAGTGGCATGCTTTCAAATGGATCACTCTGAGAGAAACAATAAAGCAAGACAACTGTAAGTGTGAGGTAGATTTTAATAGTATACAAATATTTAGACAAGATTTGGACATCATGTTAATGATTTGATCAATACCTGCTCACTCTCAGGAGGGATCTGTACTGGCTGTCATATCAGAGCTTCACTGCTCCTCATAACCAGCGGTGGGGTACGTCTCCCCGTCCTGACCCTGAAACATGTACTGGGACACAGCAGCAGGGATGAGGGCATTAGCCAGCTCCTGCACAATGCACATAGAAATAGTTTACAAAACAGTTTATATAATCATGCAAGCATTCATTTGAAAAATGTTCTAGTCAGTTTTTGAGCAATCATTCATTTTTGCAAACACATAACTTTATGGCCTTCTAGCAGTTGAAGCATTAAAATACAAGCTACTTATGGAGGGACAATATTATGGTAATTAAGTGATTAAAAGGATTCTTTTAGATTCTAAGAAAATTAGTATTTTGTTATTAATCACTTACCCCCATGTCGTTCCAAACCCGTAAAAGCTTTGTTCATCTTCGTAACACAATTTAAGATATTTTGGATGAAAACCGGGAGGCTTGTGACTGTCCCACTGACTGCCAAGTTAATTATACTGTCAAGGTCCAGAAAAGTATGCAAAGCTTCGTCGGAATAGTCAATCTGCCATCAGTGGTTCAACTGTAATGTTATGAAGCGATGACAATACTTTTTTGTACATGAATAAAACAAAAATAATGACTTTATAACAGCCAGGTTGCACTGATGCGCTGTTTTCTGTTTTCATTCAAATCAAAGTGTCAAAACAAAGCGTAAATAATAATAATAATAATAATAATAATAATGCATTTTATTTCATGGCGCCTTTCAGAACACCCAAGGTCACCTTACAAGCACCTTACAAGCAAATACACATAGAAAACATATCCTTGTGGCACGGCTGACTCAGAAGAGTATAAGCTGCGTGCGTTCAAATCATATTCCCCAAAACGGCGCTACGGTGATGTGGAGAGAAACAGAGGAGACAACTTGTTGAAAAAAGTCATTATTTTTGTTTTATTTGCATACAAAAAGTATTCTCGTTGCTTCAAAACATTACGACTGATGGCAGATGGACTATTCTGACGATGCTTTGCATACTTTTCTGGACCTTGACAGAGTAATTTACTTGGCAGTCAGCGGGACAGTCACAAGCCTCCCGGTTTTCATCCAAAATATCTTAAAGTGTGTTTCAAAGATGAACAAAGCTTTTTTCGGGTTTGGAATGACATGAGACTAAGTGATTAATAACAAAATGTTAATTTTGTGGTGGAGTATCCATTTAAGTTAAGTGCGCTACCCTGAATCATACACACACACACACACACACACACACACAACAAAGCTTTAACTGTCACAGCTGATTATTTACAAATTAGAGTAAACTCACTGATTTCAGGTTTGGGTCCATTTCTGAAAAGTTCCATTCGTTCAAAGACAGACTAAATGTGAAGGGCTGTAGGAAAGTGTGGAGTATTTTAAGGTCATTAAGATGGTAAGGCTATCTTTTTTATATTCACTCTCTCCCTGTATTGATTCAGACTTACATCTGCAGCACTGGTTTCCATGCTCTGCAGGTGACTCCTCAGAAGCAGCTGTAAATCCTCCAGGCTCATGTCAACATTCTCCACACCATCAGGAATCTCTGGTCTTGAACATATTCAATACAAATTAAAACAGATTTTTACATTTATTAAGTGCTGCTATCTGTGAAAAACAATAGTCTTAACCTAAGTTGTAGATTTTTGTTACTTTGATACAGATGATATATTATACCTCTCCAGCATTGGTCTTTTGGCCCTTCTCTCTCCCAAATTAGATCCTTTGCCCTCTAGGATGGACTGTACCATGGCAACAGGGAGGACGGGGGGTTCAGCACACACCTCACAGGAGCCAAGTGGTACACTCTCTCCTCGTCCCTGCACCCCAGGACTCACCGGCTCTTCCTTAATCAGCATCAGACACTTTTCTCTAAACAAATAGATCATGCCTTACAGTTTTTCTCAATCGCTTTGATGCATTTCCTGAAACATCCTTAATATTTGCAAAGAAGTATGTGCATTTCTCAAAACAATTCTTACAAATAGCACCACGCAATGGATTACCTGCAAAAGCCTGTAACTTACTCAGAATCTTTATTTTATCTCTTTAAAAGTAAGTATCTATGTCAATGAACATATCAGTGCCATCAGAATGAAAAGCCCTTGTGTCATTGATCACAAACAAGATGTAAACTAAGGGAACGTTTACTAATAAACTCTTTTGAGTCAAGCAAAATGTCACTGGGACCACTCATCGTTTTAATCATACACTAGATTTAATTATATCGCATGGAATCGATCTTACTGATATAGATCGATATGCAGGCGGTTTTTAAATAATATTTTTATGTCTATATAAAGTTGTTGCATATTGTTAAAACTAATCGTGGTAGTGGTATCTTTGTAGGACTTTCAACTCTATAGAGTAGTGGCACACGAAAATGGATGTCTGACTAATATAGTACCTAAAACTAACTCTACCACGCTTATAAAAAGCATATGGCTCAGCATTACCGTCCAGGGAGAACTACTGTTCCAGCCACCAAAGACAAATTCGAAAATAACCTGTCTGATTTATCTCAACTGCTATGTTTACTCATAAATACACATGACATAGACGAAATGACAGGCAACATGGGCACTATTTTCTCTAATACATTAGAAGCTGTTGCCCCCATCAAATTGAAATAGGTTAGAGAAAAACGTACTGTGCCATGGTATAACAGTAATCCTCACTCTCTCAAGAAAGAAACTCGTAGTCTTGAGTGCAAATGGAGAAAAACTAACTTGGAAGTTTTTAGAATTGCGTGAAAAACAGTATGTCCAGCTATAGACAGGCTCTAAAAACTGCGAGGGCCGAGCATATCCACAAACTCATAGAAAATAACCAAAACAATGCTTATATTCTATCCATGTTTAATAGTAATGACTTTATGAATTTCTTCACTGATAAAATAGATCACATCAGAAATAGAATAACAAATGTAGATTCTTCAGCGTCTAATACTGCATTGCTTTACAACTATAGGACAGGAAGAGCTAAATAAACTTATAACTGATAATGTTTGGGGTTCAGACACACGCTCTCTGTTTAAATCTAGATTAAAAACACATCTCTTTTGCCAAGCATTTGAATAATGCATCTCATAATTTGTGACTGCAGTTGTGTCTGATCAAATGCACATTCTTATTTTTTAGCTTGGGTTAAACTAATAAATTTTATGCTAATGATGTCTCTATTTGTTTCTCTGTTTTTCCACGGGATTTACATCTCATGGTAACTAGGGTTTACACAAGCTCCAGTCTGGACCCAGAACACCTGAGAAGAGATGATGCCAACCCCTCAGAGGACCCCAGATGATGCTAACCCTGAATCAATAACAGAACTAACAAATATAGCTTCTAACTATGCAATACTATGCTACTTACTATGCAATCACATTATAATAGCTGTTAATAGTGTTGATCATCTGGTTGACTATGTCTTGTATTAATTTGCACATACTGTAAACTGATCACCACTTATAAGCTACTACTAAATATTGTAGAAATTAAATTTTCTGTAAAGTTGCTTTGCAATGATTTGTATCGTAAAAAGCGCTATACAAATAAACTTGAATTGAATTGTATTGTTTGGATGGAAGTTATTGTATTGAAATGCAGAAGGATGCACTTCTTATGTATGCCATATAACCATTTCATAAGTTCAAATTTACATATTACTGTATGTGGGATATTGATTGAAAAGGACAGGATAGGATTCACAGTTACACTTTACTAGTGGTCTGACTCAAAAACAAAAAAACTTTACAACAGCATCATTGTGATATAAAAAAGAAATATGGGCACAAAGGCGAAAATACACAATTAGAAAGGCAAACACAGGAAACATCCCTCAGGCAGAATTTTGCTTTTGCATGCAGCACTGTATGAGGAATTGCAGTGTAGTCTGTCTTCACCTCCCGATGTGCCATTTTGCCAACCAACAGATTCTCCTATACATCACAATGAATAACTTCCCTTAAAATGCAATCTGGAATTGGAGTCAAGTGAACCATCTGACAGCTTCATATATGTGGATGAGGCTGGGTTCAACATGACCAAAAGCAGAAGGCTTTGTTGAAATGTCATCGGCCACAGAGCTACTGTTGATTTGCCAGGCCAATGGGGAGGAAATATCCATTGTAATTTTTTACAGTTTTTCTCAGTTATTTTTTTATACACATCAGAAAACCAGTTTCTCATTCTTTTGAACAAGTTGCTATTGCTTTTGTACATTCATGCAATTGATTATGCACATTTATCTGTGGTATCATTTGCTAATGTCATGTTACTCAAAATGTATTATATATATATGTATATATATAGTATATACTGTATATAGTTTTCTGTGCAATAGTCTTACCCCTCAAAACATCTAGTCTTCAGTTCATCGTATAAGTCATTAAATGCAAAATGGTTAATCTAGTTGTCATAAATTGCCAAGCACATTTTTTTTTGAAAACTTTATTATTAGACTTTTTGTAAATTTGGCATGAATTGTCCAAGTGAATCTTGACTAATGAAGAGAATGTACTGTAGATAAACCACTGATAAACAATTTCTCTGAAATAGCTCAAAGTTTCATCACATGAATCTTCAGTTAGAAAGCGTATAATGTATAGACAGAGGACAACACAACACAAAGTCTCTTTCAATCAATATCCCACATACAGTAATGTGTAAATGTGTACTTTTGAAATGGATATATGGCCTACATAAGCATATGGGATACTGTTCAATACAGTAACTTGTCATCCAAAATGTTGCCATAGTTTTCAGAACATCCCTCCAGAGAACACTGTTATATAGACAACATGACTAAGCAATTTATCTGTCTTATCTGTAAACTATGACACAAGGACTTGTCATTCTGATGGCACTGACATGTTCATTGACACAGATATTTATTTTTGAGAGACGAACTAAGGATTTTGAGCAAGAGATTGGCTTTTGCAGGTAATCCATTGTGTGTTGCTATTTGTACGAGTTGTTTTGAGAAATGCACTTACTGTTTTGCAAATGTCAAGGATGATTCGTGAAATGTACCAAAGTGACTCTCTTTTTATCCTCTGTCTATATATGCTTTCCAATTATAGAATTGTGAGATGCACTTTTGAGCTATTTCAGAGAACTGATTTATCAAAAATGTACAAAAAGTCTAATAGAAATTTGTAGAAAGCATGCTTGACAGTTTTTGACAACTAGATCAACCTAGTATTAGATGAACTAATGCCTAGATGTTTTGGTGGGTAATTAAGTATTTTGCACAGAGAGCTAAATAATAAATTTTGAGCAACATGACATTAGCAAATGATAATGTAGGAAACTGCAGACAAATGTACATAAACAATTGCATGAATGTACCAAAGCAATTGCAACTTGTTAAAAAGAATGAGAAACTGCTTTTATAATGTGCACAATTGACTATGATGAGGTGGTTGAACAAGTAGTTTTGAGAATTTCATTTCTGCTCTGAGAAATGCACCAAAGCGACTGAGAAAAACTTTAACAAAGAAAAACATAGCTAAACTAGAGCTCTGTGACATACTCTTTATTACTTTTTTCTCAAATTCTGTTTGAATTTTTCTCAAATTTCCTGTTTTGTGACCACATTTCCCATATGATGGAAATTATAGGGCCCTACTAGGCATAGTGGCTAATAAGGGATAGTTCACCATGAACTGAAAATTCTTCTCACCCTCTTTAGAAGAACACTTGTGTCCAAACATTGAAAATCCAAAACAACATGAACATAATAATGTATGGACAGCAACAGTTAAGTGTTTTGGGCTGAACTATCCCTTTAACTCTGAAGGTCGGTCCACTCACCTAGATTCCTCTGCCTGCATTTGTAAAGCCATGGTGCTGGACTGTGAGATTTCAGTGACATCAGAGATTATTGGCCCTCTTGTCATCACATTGCTAATGGAGCAGGATGCACTTTCTGTGGATGGCTGGGTTTAACACGAAAGAGAGTCTGCGTTTGTCATATTTTATTGATTGAGAAAACCATCAAAACACCAGTTGTAAGAGGCATGATACAGTGAGTAACATCTTCTGTGTCAGATCTTCAATCTTTAATATGAAAGCTTTCTCACCGTCTGGATATAGAAAGATTCTTGCAAGGACTCAGTGGAGTGGCTATGGCTGAATTTTGAGGCAGGAGGGGTGGAGCAGCCGTCATTCAGCATGAGAGGACTGGGGAGAAGGAAAAATGCAGAATATAATTGATAGTGATCAAGTCTCAAATACAAAGAAGCTAAAACTGTTGTTGTGAATGACAATCCTATTGCCCTCTAGTGGTAGGAATGTGAAAGAATGTTAGAGCAGTGTTGTTATTACTACAGTAAGTCAGGTAAAAGTTGCAGTGGAATACCAAGCACTGGCTCTTGTGGTCCCTCTTAGCCAGTTTGTTCTCATGCGTCACACTAGCTGACGGTGCACCTTTTTTAACAGAGGGTAGAGCATTTGTGGGTGCATGTGAGAGGGCAAGAGCTCAGGAGGTCTGACTCAGCATTCAGGTCCATTCATCCCACTAATAGCAGTGAATTGTATCAGCTGACTGTTTCCAGCTGAGTTGGCCATTCCCTCTACTGTGTTTGTGTTGAAGCATCAGGCTGTTGATTGCTATTTTCTCTTTGTGCTTTTTTTTGTTTGTGTTTGTGATCAATACCTAATCAAGTGCTTCAGATTAGTGCGTATGTGCTACAGATGAATGGGCACACTCACAGCTTTCTCTTCATTCCCACAGTGCTGGGAGTGTTGGACTGCATCTGGCTAAACAGGAATTGAATCAGCTGTGAATAGAACAGATAAACACAAAGTGAGTCAGCGTTACTCAGACACAAAATCTGCACGACAACATCTTCCCCAATAAGGGCCAGCTCAACCCACTGTCTCTCATTGTGGTCATGAGCTGTATTTCTTACCTTATTCGTGACTTTCTGCTGCTGTGTGTGATTCTGCCTCAATGACACCACCTCTCTCCAGAGAACGTCATTCTGCCTAGATAGATAGATAGATAGATAGACAGATAGATGGATGATTGGATAGACTGATGATGGCTGGATGAATAGATAGATAGAATAGTAGACTCATATAGAATAGAATAAATTACAGACTACAGAACATATACTGTAGGCAATAAACTAAGGATAATTTGTAAGTAATTTGAGGTAGCTGTTGATTTCACACACATTTTTCTTTTGATGTTGTCTACCTCCTGGAAATATTTGAGAACTACTTATTTAGATTATTTTTTTAGTCCCTAGAAATGAATATCTACCTTTGGGAATGTGATTGCTGGCCCCTCTCTGTCAAGGGAACTACTGAATGTGCTATTGAGGCAGCTTAAACAAAACACCAAACCACTGAGATTCACAATGCAGAGGAGCCAATGAATGAGAAGTAGGTGAAAAGTTAGAGGGATAATAGAGGTGAAAGGGCAAGTTGTTGTTTGGGCTTCAGTTTTTTTTGGCAAGGATAGGCAGTAAATGATGTCATTAATTGTGTATGTATGCATGGATATATAGATGTGTGATAAACTTCTTACTGTTTCATATCCTGCATCTGCATCTCCATGTTCTCTTGCTGGCTGCGAAGCACCTGCACCTCATACAACAGCTTACTCAAGTCCTCCTGCCGAACTTTGGTCTCTTCGCTCTTCACTATTGACACCTGCGAACACACAAACAGATAAACAGTCGTCAGTAATGTGAGATCATAACCCTCCAGCCTGTGTGTGTGTTATGGCCTCTGACTGAGAGAGAATAAAGCAAAAGTGAGAATCACTTAAAGATGAGTCGTCTCACCTTGCGCTTAATGTGCTCGAGCAGATGCTCGTGGCCCTGGAGGAAATAGAGGTGCTGGAATTCGGTGTCATCTCGCTCGGGCTTCACCAGCCCACTCTGCTCAATATTCACCACCTTCCTGAAGCCGTCTGAGAGAGAAGTGAGAGGTTAACGCAAACACTATTTCAATCGGAAGTGCCTGTGATAGCTTTGGGATGTTTGTCAGCACAGAATGATACTTACACATGTTGAGCTGGCGTACAAAGCTTGCCATGTTATTGTGTTTGAAGTATTTGGGCAGAACCTCTTTGGCAAATCTACCTTGGTCAAAAACATGGAAGCTGGTGCTCGTCTAGAACAAGAGAAAACAAGCCAAAAAAGGAAAACATGTTTCTGCTTTGAAAGCACAAATGTGACTGAATGTTTCTGGGAAAGAGAAGCTTTTAATGTTCTTCCCCGAGCTATTCCTGAAAGACATTGTTAAATGCAATACTAAGACACATGATTGCAGTGAATCAGAGAGAATTATCTGCTAAGAGCGGCCTGCTTGCTTTTCACCCCCACTGAGTTTTCAGTATCTTCCTGCTGTTACTTATTTTATTGCTTTTTGTTTTGCACACACAACCAGAATGTTAAATGAAAAACTGTAGTGTAAATGACTTTTGATACACAGGATCTTTAGCAAATGAATTCATGTGATCAAATTCTCTTGATTCATTGCCAAATTTATATTAAATAGAATGGTGGAGATGAAAACATAAACATGATGCAAATAATTTATTTTAAATGGTTTGTCTTTTTTTTTCAATTTCAGTCAATACATCTTTGTTCATTGGCCTTTGATTGCACATTTCATTGATGTTCATTTCTAATTAATTTTAAATTGTGATATTTTCATACGGATGCATTTTAATTAGCCTGTGTAAACAGATAAATACAGAGGATATGATGTGCCCCTTATTAATCATTTTCAGATGACATAAGCAAGATCATCAGTAATAATAATAATAATCAATGTAGAGCCATAGAGACCAAACCAAACAGTTCCAGTGCCACTTTAGAGTCCATCTTCAGATTAAAAACACTTTTAAATCTGCATATTTCCATTATTCACAAAGAATAGTAATGATTAGGTAAAAATGTGCAAAATGTTTCCCTTTGATAATATTAACTGCATTTGCTGACATGAACTGACGATGAAAAATACCTCTAAAGCACTTATTAATCTTAGTTAATTTCAACATTTATTAATACATTATTACAATCTAAAGTTGTGTATATTACTATTATTTAATGGATTTGAGCTAACATGAAATAACAATGTATAGTTAACAATGAAAACTTTTATTAAGTAACAATATTATATTGTAACAAATTTATTGTTGCTAATGGTACCTTGTTATAATTTTTACCATGATTAAACATTGTAAAATATTAGCTTGGTTAACACTATATCAGTTTTATTAGAAATATTTTTCTATCCCACATTACAATATCAAAGAAACCCAGCGCTCTCATAGAGCTTCATTAGGGTTTCCAGAAAATTTTTGGGAAAATCTGATAGTAAAAATTATATATGCAACATTCACATTTCTGAAAATGTTTCTCTGATGTTTAGGAAATAGAAAAAATATTTATTATAAAACATATATACTCTCAACAAAGTCAATATTTTTTAAGCATTTTAGAATATTGTTTTAGCTGTATAAATGTTTAAATAATATCCAGTCATTTAATTTAGTAAGCAACATGTTTATGCTTATGTTTTTCCTACACACACAGTATAAAAGGGTCTTTATATATGCAAATACATAGCTACCATTTCATTGCAATGGGATTATCATATTTGGATGTTTTTGCCAAAATGTATGAACATCTCTGATTTACATAACTTTTGTTGTTGCTCTGCCTAATAAAAGTCTTATATCTCTAAACAGAGGTCCACAACAGTTAGACTCTTTCTTTATAAAATCTACACAATTTGTCACATCATTTATCATCATTTATAAACCAACCAAAGGATGCCATCAGGGTGAACTCACAGCACTCCAGCAAATCAGATGATTGGTCTCTGGGTCCTCAACAAGAGTCCAGAGTTTAGTAAGGAAAGCAGGTACATTGCTGGCATATCCCCCATCCACACCTATAGAGCCTGGGTTCTCCTGCATGACTACACGTGGACTTGAACAGATGAGTCTTTAATCCAGTTGTATTTTAGTCCATTTCCAAATCGATGGTCTCTTGGGATGCACGTTGTTGATGCTTGTTCCTCTCTCCTTCTCCTTCCTTCTCTTTGTGGCCTAGTCATAGGGCCATATCACTCCCTGCCATTCTCACAGGTCAGAGTCAGCATAAAGCACTGCCCTGCAGCATCACCACTATACCCCCTCATTCAAAAAGCAGCCCACAGGAGAACAATACAGACCCACACAAAACCTAGAATAATGCCACACTGTCACGCCAAACAGCACAATGGCCAAACATAACCTGCACAGGAGAGTATGCTTGGCAGATGTGCAGGGTTTTGTGTGGATTTTGAATTGTCATTCATAATAAGGTTGTTGTTTAGAGAGAGAGAGAGAGAGAGAGAGAGAGAGAGAGGGAGCGAGAGCATCTATCTATGCTGCTTAATATTTCTGTGTAAACCATGATACATTTTCCCCCAGGCTTTTTTGAATGATATATCATGGAATAGCATTTATTTGAATTTTATTTTTGCATTTTATTTGATTTATTCATTCACTTTTGATCAATTTAATATGTTCTTCTGTCTGATTCATGTAACTTTATTGTCAGGGTAAAATAGAAGCCTACATTGTAAAAGTATTAGAAACATTATAAACATGCATACCCTTTTACACACATAAAAAAATATCTATATTTAATAAAAAAATAAAAAATAAAAAAAAGCTCTACCCCTATGTAACCAGCAGGGGGACCCACAATTCTGATCTGAAGTTTTTTTTCACTCTACCTCTCGTTACTCGTGTGACAGCAATCACTTGAACAGATAGCAATTTCTTTATTTCTTTCTTTATTTAAATGGTTTATTAAAACATAGACATTAAAAATGCTTCTGTAGGCATCCAGGTAAACGCATGATTGAATTAAACGTGATTAGTAGCTGACAGATGCAAACTTAAAATCACTGGTCAGCATCTGTATATGCTAAAGAGGTCATAGTCCCTCATGACAACTGACTTTCAACATTTTCAAAATGTAGCCTTACGTCACTGCAAGTCATTTAAATAGGATAGTTTTGAGAAATCCCCTGTACATCCTAGTTAATGAATAAAGACATTAACTTCAGGAGTCGAAATCAGCTGCAGTAAGTAAATTGTTCCTATGCATCACACTCCAGCAGGCACATTTTGATTATTGCTGCAGGAAGAAGGAAGTGCTTGATTTGCATGAGGATGAACAGATCTATCAGGTTTGTTGTCATGTGGGAGGTTTGTCTGTATTTATGTGTGTACCCACGAGTGGGTAGTAACTATGTAAGAGACCGTTTGCTAGCTGTTGAAGATGAATAAGAAATCTCTGTTACCAGGCATTTATAAATTTATATTTTCAGAGTAGATTAATTAGACTCAATTATGTTGTTTTTCAGCAATTTACTTCTTAGTATAAATTGTTTCAATCTCCAAAAGTAATCCTGCAGTTTCGCAAAAGCATTTAGTGTACTCTCATTTTCTACTGAGATAAATCACAGTCAAGATATTGATGAGCTGCACTCCTCGCTGTAAAAGCAATGTTGGCAGTATAATATTAGAACTGTTCTAATTGCTAGCAAGACCAGTCATAATTTACAATTCACATAATGAAATGTTGACAAATATTTTCAGCCCGGACTCAAATCCATAATCTGCCACAGTGTGTCATATAAGCATCACAGCAACAAAAAATAACTGGCCTGAGGGTCAAAGAGCACATGATGCAAGATTGAAAACAGTCATCAGTGCCTGCAGCTGCAAGGGAAAGATCTTGTTATAAATAAAATTGAGAGCCAGGATTAAGCTAATGAACAACTACGTTTATGCAGCATTATGCTAATGCTAATCTGACCAAACACATAATCCATTACACACTTTGAGGAATTTGTACCATGGTCACATGTCCATCCATCCTTTCAGAATCTACGTGGACACAGAAATCAGAGAAAAAAAATGAATGGTTAATGATCAAACATAAATAATTAATTAAATACATGTGAGATGCAGTGGTGACCCCGAGGGTTTGTCAAAACAGATTATAGAAGACAGAGATAAGATTTATGAGGGTGGTGTGTGTGTGTGTGTGTGTGTGCGCGTGTGGTGTGGTGTGTGTGTGTGTGTGTGTGTGTGTGAGAGACAGAGAGAGAGGAAGTAACTAATCACACACATGTCCACTTGACTGGTGCTTTAGGGCTGTGACGTTTAACTTCAGGAGGAACTAAGGCCATAAGTGAGATCAAAACCACGCACTCTGAAAAAGAGAAACCAGTTATTCATATCCTAGTCTAAAACTAGTCTGCAATTCAGTTTGTGAGGGATGAAAGGAGAAATATATATAAAAGAATTACATTTTCACAGAATATACAATCACTACAGTTTGTTGCACTGTTCTCTTGTCAGACTTGACATGATGTGAAAACATTCAAAACAGCATTGGAGTGCATTAAGAAAAGGCCAATATCAGCCAGTTGGCAAGCACATAACAACCAATATGAACCCCGTAGCAACCACTAGGAAATTCCTTAGCAACCACCCAGAAAACCCTATCTTCCTAAAATGCTAAAAATCACTTGTTTTCAAATGCTTAGTAGCATCGACTTTTGCAGTCAAGCACCACTCACATTTTCCTCATTCTTTTTTTTCATTGGTTTATATTAGAAAATATTTAACAACAAATCTATACGATCTAAAAAAAGAAAACAACATCTAAAAACCAAACCAACACCAACAATTTAATCTATATATATATATAAGGCTCAGAGTGCATGCGGCCAGCTGTCACCTGATACAACCATGTGTGTTCAAAGCAGAAGTGTGCAGAAACATCTACATGGTTGTTGGTTTGCCTTGCCACGTGATTTCAGACACTTCCCTTGCCCTCACTTGGCCTGTTACAAACACAAACAATGAAGCCACTTAAGGTCAAAAGGACACATGTTTAAAAGGTTAAAAGCTCTTCAGCAACTGAATGAGTGAAATTCAAATAGTTGACCACAGTAGGTGAAATCATAAAATCATCAATTTGTGAACATATAACTAAGGCTGGCCCTTGATTCTACTTAGTTTATGATGTACAGTACAATAGAACAATTAAAATCTCAACTTTTTTTAATGACCCTCATGGAGTGCCATGCAACAGTGTCAATATAATTCTGTCTGAAAAAGTCATTGCATGAAATTTGATCCATTGTAATAGGCATCTATAATGTGCCTTTTTCAAGTCTGCTCTGTTTAATTAACCAGGGTAGTGCCAGTTCCCTATCTGTCAATAGTTATGTCAAACGACATATAGGGTCTTACTTGGGAGGCCAATCATCTCTGAGTTTAAGAGAAAACGCCAATGAAAATTGGCTAGTGGATTTAACATACCTGAGCCACTCCCAGTGCCAGCGGGTATAAATAGGGCGACAGGCGCATCCACTAGATTTTTGCTTCGGAGCTGAGTGGTTGTATTAAAGCTGTTATACTCTGCTGTGTGTTGGGAAGCTGTTCTGGTTGGTGGTACGGCACAAACAGCGGTGTCCCTTTCAGCGATTGCCCTGGGCGCTTCAACTAAAGCAGATTTCCTAAAAGAGCAAATCATGGACGATTCTCGTCTTTTTAAAGACGCGGTTTCGTCCGTGTCCTTCTGGATGTGGTCGTTTCCTGTTTTACAGCTCTTACTTCATTGTACCCAAGAAAAGTGGTGGCCATCGACCTATCCTGGATCTGCGAGTCTTGAATCGGGCCTTGCACTAGCTCCCGTTCAAGATGTTGACGCAGAAACGCATTATCAATTGCATTCAGCCCCAGGACTGGTTTGCAGCGATCGACCTGAAAGACGCGTACTTTCATGTCTCGTTTCTCCCTCTCCACAGACCGTTTTTGCAGTTTGCATTCGAGGGTCAGGCATGGCAGTACAAGGTCCTCCCCTTTGGGCTCTCTCTGGAGTCAGTCGGGCTCAAGTCGCTGTGCGCTATCACGACAGCTCACCTTTCACGGTGAATGGGGACTCCATCCCCAGACGGAGGAACAGGTCCTGTTGGTTGCGCATTACTGGCCCACCTGGACCTGGTTTTCGGAGCTAATGCTCAGATCTTTGGAACCTCCACATGTGGCTTCTGGATGGGACGCGGCAGACCTAAGTGATCTGCCACCGGCGGTGGTAGACACTATCACTCAGGCTAGAGCCCCCTCTATGAGGCAGGCCTATGCTCTGAAGTGGAGTCTGTTCATGAATTGGTGTTCTTCTCACCAGGAAGACCCCCGGAGATGTTCGGTCAGAGTCATGCTTTCTTTCCTGCAAGAAGGTTGGAGCGTAGGCTGTCACCCTCCACCTTGAAAGTGTATGTGGTTACCATTGCAGCCCATCATGATGCAGTGGACGGCTGGTCCCTGGGGAGGCATGACCTGATCGTTAGGTTCCTGAGGGGTGCCAGAAGGTTAAAATCCTCCTAGGACACCCCTGATTCCCTCCTGGGACCTCTCTATTGTTCTGGCTGGACTTCAGAGGGGTCCCTTTGAGCTGCTGGATTCAGTCAAGCTTAAGTTCCTGTCTCGCAAGAAAGCACTCCTGGTCGCGCTCACTTCCATCAAGAGGGTCGGGGACCTCCAAGCATTTTCGGTAAGTGAAGAGTGCCTTGTGTTCGGGCCGGCCTACTCTTATGTTGTCCTGAGACCCCGGCCTGGATACGTGCCCAAGGTTCCCACCACTGCCTTCCAAGACCAGGTGGTGAACCTGCAAGTGCTGCCCCTGGAGGAGGCAGATCCAGCCTTGGCATTGCTGTGTCCTGTAAGAACGCTTTGCATTTACGTGGACCGCACCCAGAGCTTCAGAAGCTCTGAGCAGCTACCCTGGTCGAGCATCCTCCAGCACCCTTGGCGGTCAGACTTGGCGGAGCAGTTTGCCACCAGGCCCAGCACTGGTGTTAGCATACCCGGAGTTCCGGTCAATCCCTGTAATGGGCTGTCCATATGGCTTGATTCCCTATGGGTAGTCCCATATGTGTATTCTTCCATGGTAAGGTTTCCCTCTTGGCAAACCTGTGTCTTCCCTTGACAGACCCGCTCTGTCAGTCTCTTCTGGCAGCTGTTCCATCCCTACCCTAAGGTAGGACCTGCCTCAGAGACCCATTCCATATGTAGTACTGCCCCCCGGGCCAGTCCATATCAGTATCTCCACATGTCACCTCCCAATGGGTAGGATGTGGTCTCCGTAGTGACCTTTTCCTAAGGCTCGCTTCCCCATCGTCTTGCCAAGCTGTAAGAACAAATAGAGAAGATTTGAAGCAATCTTTCTCCGAAGGTTGAAATCCCGTCCACTAACTTTTTTGTGGGCGGAACAGCAGTGTGGCCTTCTCCAGCAGCGATGTACTCACCCTTTGGCCCCTTCAGTACCAAGGTCAGTGAATCTGCGCTGGGGCTTTGGGAAGGTTACGACCTTAAGCGTAGCTTTTGTGGCACGCCACGGCTTGCCGACAATTGCAGCGCCACAGGGTTGTGACAGTGTTCAGGTTGTGGCGTTTTTCCATTGGACCCCATATGTCGTTCGACATAACTCGTAGTGACCGACAGATAGGGAACGTCTAGGTAACGTATGTAACCCTCGTTCCCTGAAGGAGGCTATGGAGACGTTATTTCCCCATGCCACAACCTTGAACCATTCGCTGTTGCTGGGACACATTCTCGGCCCATCAGCGTAAAACCTAGTGAGTGGATGCACTTGTCACCCTATTTATACCCGTTGGCACGGGGAGTGGCTCAGGTATGTTAAATCCACTAGCCAGTTTTCATTGGCGTTTTCTCTTAAACTCAGAGATGATTGGCCTCCCAAGTGAGACCCCATATGTCATTCGACATAACATCTCCGTTCCCTCCATCAGGGAACGAGGGTTACGTACGTAACCAAGACGTTATTGTGCGTTGTGATTATTGATTTATCTGGATGATGCTAAGGCTGAACTGTGTCATTTCAAGTGTGCACCACTGGCTTCAAAAAATTTTTTATTTACAAAAATAATTATGTTTTTCAAACAGGTTACCCAAACAATTACAGTAATGTCTTAGTAATGCAACACAGATAGATAGATAGATAGATAGATAGATAGATAGATAGATAGAAATTTAGACATGCAAAATAAATTTTAACTAAAAGTCAGACAATTTTGGACCCCCACTATGTCTTGTTGATGTCTGTGTGTGCTTTTCTTTTCTGTTAGCTTTGTCCACTTTCTCATTCTCCCTTTTGTATTTCCCTGTTAGGTGTTTCTCGCTGAAGTGGTTCTGGCTGTGTTTTATTCAGGAGGTAGCTGAATGACAGAGGCACTTTTCTGGCCTAAGCCTCCCGTCTGCTCTGTCTCCCCTCCTCTCTGGGCCTGTGCATTATTCAGAGACAGTGCTGTTAAGAGCCATGTCCCCAAAGTAACATTCCTTCTGCTCCACAGAGCTGCTTCTGAACCTCAGCTGCCTCTCAGACACCCGAATGCATAGCGGCTGAAACAGCTAATCTGTTTTTTATTCATGGCGATGTAAAAGTTGGAGCAACACATAACATCAGCGCCGGACTGCTGAACACAAGGGTTCTGGACATGTTTTGAATGTGATGTCACTGGGGATTTTAACTTGCACATTTTCCTTCTCTGCTTTAAAAAAAAAAAAAAAAAAAAAACAATAAAACAATACCGTAACACTATTTTTAAATTTAAATTTGTCTCAAACATCTTGACTTGTCACTAGCATTTACCAGTCAGTTGTATTTTTAACTGAATCACAATAAATACAATGAATTTAAAAGAATAGTTCAGCAAAAATGAAAATTAGCTTAAAACTTATAAACAGGCCATCCAAGATGTAGATATGTTTGTTTCTTCATCATACATGATTTAGAGAAATTTAGCATTACATCACTTGCTTACCTTTGCAGTGAATGGGTGACCAAACAGCTGATAAAAACATCACAGTAATCCACAAGAAATCCACATGATTCCAGTCTATCAGTTAATTTTTGTGAAGTAAAAAGGTGTGTGTTTGTATGAAACAAACCCATCATTAAGGCCACCATTTAAACCATCGTTTCTGACCGAAATTCAAGTCCATACTCCATAATAAATCCATCCCCTGTTGTCCTTTCACACCAAAATCCACTGACATATTTGTTCAAAACTGAATATTTCTTTTATACTTTTGTAAACAATGCTTGATTTCGTAAATGTCTCCCCTGATTCAAACCAGTTTGGAGTCATCTAGATTACTTGTGGTTTATTGTTATGTTTTTGTCAGCTTTTTGGACTGTCATTCTGATGGCACCCATTCACTGCAGAGGATCCATTGGTGAGCAAATGATGTAAAGCTACATTTCTCCAAATCTGTTTTGATGAAGAAACAAACTTATATTGGATTGCCCGAGGGAGAGTAAATAACTACTCTTTCAATATATAAAGTAATTGATGGATAATACAAAACACTAACCTCAAACACTAGATACATACTCAGATTATGAAGGATGGACAAGTAATGAGAAAGGAAAAAGAAAGGAAAAAGCATATTTTAACAACCACCAAAATGCACATTTAAAAAAAAAATATGAATATCAACATTAGGGAAATATAAGTGTTAATTTAAATCTACCCCATAATCCACACTTCAAAATTAAACGCATGCTGGATCATCCTGATTTTTCTTGTGCCAATCTAGGCAAAACAACGATTTTTCTGTTGGCCTAGAGGAAGTGGTAACATTTATAACGTACATTTAAATAGTTACAAATTGCATTATGCAACTTTTGAGGCAATATCTAACTTTTAAAAAATATCTCTGACAATCGTTGACATAATTCATCATTCTCCAAAAAAGTAGACCTGAAGTAGCTACAGTTTTTCAGCAACCAGTTTAAAGGAACATTCTTAATTCAGTACAAGTTGACCGGGTTGGTGGCACAATGCTGATTACCATAATACATCTCCAATTATCCCTACTTTTCTTTAACACTATACATTCAAGATTTCTTTCTGCACTCTCAGAAAAGAAGGTACAAAGCAGTCATTGGGGCAGTACCATAAGGTAAAACTGAAATATACATCTTTGTACCTTATTTGCACATATTAGTACTTTAAAAGTAGTACTTTAAAACTATGTATTAGTACCTAAAATGTACATTTTAATAGGACTACCTTTTGAAAACAGCAAATAATTTTAATTTCGCTAAAAAAAGTGTATAAACTGCCATGACATTTATGTATCTAAATTAATCTGTGATCTTGTTGTTCCTCTCTTTATGTGGAGTAGTTTCTCCAGCAAGGACTAAATGGTGACAGCATGTTCCTGGAAGCACAGAGGATTGAGATAAGATATTCCATGAAAGCCAGATCACTAAAGTAACCAGAGCCCATGACAACACTTGTTTCAACACCTTGTCTCCTGACCTGCCTAGATCAAAGCTCTGCTCTTTGGTGGGCCTTCTCTAAAGAGAATGCAGTTCACTGTCAGTTTTTATCCATAAAGCTATCTCGAATTTTAAAAACCCTGGAGACCACATTACCTTCATTCTGAAAACAAGTTCCCTGAATACTCTCCTATTCATTTAAGGTTTTTGGGAGCTTTTTAGCAGATACTAGCTATTCCTGTGGCATCTTCATGTGGGTGGTTTTGAAGATGTAGAATCAGCTCAATTAAAAAAAAGTGTGTTTTTGATCAAAATAAATGAATGGGTTTAAGGGAACTGCAGCACTTTGTATAGAACCATGTCTTTGTGTGTAAACAGCAGTTAACATCATGTGTTAAAGGGGTCATTTTACATTGCTAAAAAGAACGTTATTTTGTGTATTTGGTGTAATGCAATGTGTTTATGTGGTTTAAGGATAAAAAAACACATTGCTTTCCACATACTCTACATTATTGCTTCTCCTCTATGCCCCGTCTTTCTGAAAGGCGTCGATTTTTACAAAGCTCAATGTTCTGAAAAAAGAGGCGTACACTGATTGGCCAGCTATCGAGTGTTTTGTGATTGGCTGAATACCTCAAGTGTGTGTTGCGCCCCTTACCATATTGTGATGCCGTCTCCCGGCATGAGAAGACAAAACCAATAAAACCCATTACAAACAAGGCATTTGTTGCATCCAGTGGGGACATAATTACTGATTCTAATGACTTATACTAATGTCTAATGTCTTTTTACATGTTGCATATCACACTGTGTAAACATAAAACCATGTCTGCATTTGTGATAGGAGAAACGACAAACAACAAGCATTACTCTACACTGTTCAAAACTCTCATTTGAATCATCAGTGACAAATCCTTTACATATGAAAACGTACTTACAGACTGTGAGTCAGAAGCACAAGACTGTCCTTGCAAAGTTGGAATTATCCCACTTTATAGAAACACACACCTTGTAGGTTACTCTCACAGGAAACAGTCCTTGTCCTCCATAAAATGCGCAGCACACATCTGAATATTTGTGTTGAACTGTTCTGGAGCAGTGTTGTAAATACAACTTAACTACTGATTTTTCTAGTCATTTTCTCTTTTGGAAGGCCAAACTGTCACGGTTGGTAAACCGTGATCTCTGGGTTTTGCACTTTGTGGTGAAGTCTGTGTGTTTCGCGTCTGCACTGATTAGTTTGTGGGCGTCTCCGTTAATTGTCATCAGCAGCAGCTGTTACTCATTACACACTCCCTATATATTGGCTTGTCTCACATCTTATGTTTGTGAGAACGTTGTTCTCTTACGAGAGCTCTCTCGTACTGCGTCTTAGCTAAGACGCTACGGGAAAAGTCTCTTTTCACGAAATACTGAAGCAAAAAATTATCCTTAATTTTGTATTTTTGTAAAGCGCATTTGCAGCAGTACACAGCCATAGGCGAGACGGCTCGCTCGCTCATTGGCTTGTTCTGCGGCAACTGCACAGCCTATCGAGCGCAGGCTGATGCAACATCAGACCAACATCAGTGGCTTCGCGCCCTTCTTGCCACTTCCCGCCGAAACGGGTGTGGCCCAACCTATAAAAGGAGCTCGAAAAGGCTGACTCACCTGATTTTTCATCTCTTCAGCGAAGCTCACGCATCGCTGGATCACGAGGAAGCAAGCGCCGTCTGGAAGAGCATATCAGCAGGACGAGCCATCCTGAAGCCGCTGGCACCGCCGCCTTCCACTGCCGTTCCTGCTGCGCTATCCGGCGCCCATATCCTTTATAATCCTTGTTCTGTGATATTCTGTGTGTGTGTTCGCCCTGCGACGCACATTCACAAAAGAGCTGCGTCTTTTTAAAGATGCCTTCGTGCGGCTCGTGCAGAACCCCGCTCAGCGAAGGAGATCGTCATGTCATCTGCGTCTCCTGTCTGGGTGAAGACCATGCAGCGCTCGCGCTCGCTGATGGCCGATGTCCTCATTGCGAGTTGATGCCTATGGTGACTCTGAGGACTCGCCTGGCATCCTTCTCGAAGCCTGCATCATCCGCTGCGCCGCAGCGCCGTAAGAAGCGCAGCTCGCAGCGCCTACCAGAACCGCCTCCAGCTCGGCCGAGCTCGCCGGTTCCCTCCGCTTCGCCGGTCTCTCCTGCATCGCTTCCCGATGCTCAGCGTCCGCTGCTTGCCGACGCGTCATCGGAGGAAGTGGATCTCAGGCCCGCGTCGGAGGAAGAAGACACGTGCTCTCTGCTTGCTTCGGGCAGTGAGGGTTGGGCGAGCACCGTGGATCTTGCGCCCGCTGCTCAGAGGCCCAGCAGACAGGGGGATATCGATAAGGAGCTGATGCGTGTACTCTCGTTGGCCGCGGCGAGCCTCGGCCTCGAGTGGTCTGCACCAGCGCCCCCTTCACGTTCCCGGCTGGATGGTAGCTATCTTCCGGATGAGCGCTCTTCCTCAAGCTCAAAACACGCCCCTTTTCTTCCTGAGCTTCACGAAGAAGTGGCGAAGGCTTGGGACGCTCCATTCTCGGCGAGAATCCGCTCATCTGTTTCGTCAGCATTCTCCACACTGGACGGTGCTAAGAACAGAGGCTACCTGTCACTTCCGCCGGTGGAACAGGCTATAGCAGCGCACCTTTGCCCGCCCTCTGCTGGACGGCGGACTAAGGCGGCGTTGCCATCCAAAGCCTGCCGCATGACGTCATCGCTGCTCGCACGGATATTCTCTGCTGCTGGGCAGGCTGCGTCTGCGTTACACACCATGGCGACGCTACAGATTTTCCAGGGCGATCTTCTCCGCAAGCTGGATGAGATGGGACCTGAAGCGATCTGTCTCGCGGATCTGAGGAGTGCTTCGGATCTCTCCCTCCGCGCTACTAAGTCCGCTGCACAGGCCATGGGACGGGTTATGGCTTCCGCTACGGTGGCTGAGAGGCATTTGTGGCTGACGCTTTCTGACATCAAGGAGTCTGAGCGCGCTGCGTTTCTTGACGCTCCGCTAACTCCTGCCGGCCTCTTTGGATCTTCCGTCAACGAGTTTGTGGAGAGATTCGCCGAGGACCAGAAAGCTTCGCAGGCGTTCAAGCACTTCTTGCCGAAGCGTTCCAGTTCTGCAGCTAGCCGCTCTAGACCGGCCCCACAGAGCTCTCAGTCACGCCCACCGCCTCCTGCTGCGCCATCACGACAGCGTCAGCAACGCAGCTCGGGACCCCGTTCTCGCTCTTCGAGCCGTCGCCGCGGGAGCCGCGGCAGAGGATTGCGGTGAAGCCAGAAGCCCCGAAAGCATCCTAGCACTGCTGGGAAAGCGCCGGTGTTCGAGTTCCGCTGCGGCCGAGCTCTCACCCAAGCGCGCCGCTGTTGCAGTTCCAAGAGTTGCGACTGCCTCAGTGTCTTCTGCAATGCGCAAGCCTGCACGAGTGCACGCTTGCCTGCACACAAAAGCCGTTATCACGGCTACCCAGATGTTTCACAAAAACAGTGTTTTTTCTGGTGTTCCGGGCCACGGCCGATGGTGCTATAAATGTTGTGACGATGCCCACTCCTCAGTGCCCATCTCCACATGTAAGCACAGCCCTACACACAGGGCCTGCGCTCATAATGTCGACTCAAGTCGGTCGCGCACACTACATAGTAAACGTGCCCACCCCTCAGTGCCCACAATTACTATGTCACACTCGTCACGTGGTTTCTGTAAAAACGAAACCCGTGCACGCTCGTCCGGCCACGGCCGATGGTGCTTTAAATGCAGTGACGATGCCCGCTACCCAGTGCCCATCCCCGCATGTAAGCACAGCCCTACACACAGGGCTAGCGCACATAAGATCGACACAGATCGGTCGAGCGCGCCGCATAGTAAACGTGCCCACTTCCCAGTGCCCACATACACTATGTCACTTACGGCGCGGGGCTTCTGTAAAAACGAGGCCCGTGCACGTACATTCTGCACAGGCAGACGGCGAGTTGGAAGTGGTAAAAGTGCACACATGCAGCCCACGGTTACTCGCAGATATATTGAGTCCCACGGGACCCGCTCAGCCTCCCTCCAGTCGGTTAAGCGCCGGAACGGGGTCGAGGATGAGCGATCTGCCCGCTGTGATCAGCGCGCTCCCCGCCTCAGATGCGCAGCACACTCGAGCGCCGCCGTTGCCCAGTCAACAGAGCGCGTGTCACATCCAGCCCTTAGCCATTCATGCAGATGCATGGTCAGCGCTTCCAGGGGTTTCGGATTGGGTGCTAGGCATTATAAAGAGAGGCTACTCGCTACAGTTTTCTCGTCGCCCACCGCGCTTCTCAGCGCGCGTCGAAACTACGGTCAAAACAGAAGTAGCACACATACTTCGGGCCGAAATATCAAAACTGTTGAGCAAAGGGGCTGTAGAGCCTGTGTCTCAAGCTCAAAGCGAGGGGGGGCTGTACAGCAGATACTTTCTGGTGCCCAAGAGAGACGGGGGTCTCAGGCCCATACTGGATCTAAGACAGCTGAACAAGGCATTGATGAAACACAGTTTCAAAATGCTCACGACCAGGAAGCTCCTCGCGCAGATTCGCGGAGGGGACTGGTTCATGTCAATAGATCTGAAGGACGCGTATTTTCAAATACAGATAGCGTCAAACCACAGGCGGTTTTTGAGATTCGCCTTCGAGGGCCAGGCATACCAGTTTGCAGTCCTGCCATTCGGCTTGTCCGTAGCTCCTCGTACGTTTACGAGGTGCATGGATGCAGCGCTCGCTCCTCTCAGACTCAGAGGCATACGAGTGCTGAATTATTTGGACGACTGGCTGGTTCTGGCACAATCACGAGCGGAGCTCGTGGACCACAGGGCCGTTTTACTCGATCACCTCGAGAAGCTCGGCCTCAGTGTCAATTGGGCGAAGAGTTCGCTGAACCCCAGTCAGACGATCCCGTTTCTGGGTATAGTTCTGAACTCGTGTTCCATGACGGCGCGACTGTCTCCAACGGCGCACGATGGGCATTCAGCGCGCAGCGAGTTCTTTCCGCTGCGGCGCGACTGTGTCGCTCAAACACTGTCAAAAGATGCTGGGTCTCATGGCCTCAGCATCTCCGGTTCTGCGGCTGGGCCTGCTCCGCATGCGCCCCCTGCAGTTCTGGCTGAAGGCTCGGGTGCCGCGCAGAGCGTGGGCGTCTGGCCGGCTGCATTTCAAGGTCGATCAGAGCTGTGTTGTGGCTCTAGCACCTTGGACAGCGAACGGCTGGTACCGATCAGGTGTAAGCCTGGGGACTTCCCCGAGTGTGAAAATGGTGTCGACAGACGCCTCCACTTCGGGATGGGGAGCGCTGCTCGAAGGCAGACCGTCCTTTGGCCTATGGTCAGAACGGGAAAAGCTCCATCATATCAACTGCCTGGAAATGCTGGCAGTGGAGAACGCGCTGACGCGCTTTTGTCCCCATATCAAGGATCACCACGTCATAGTCCGTTCGGACAACATGTCCGTGGTGTCCTACATAAATCGCCAGGGCGGTCTCGGGTCCCGAAACCTGTACAGGCTGACGGAACGCCTCCTGATTTGGGCCCATGCAACGTGCGCTCGCTAAGAGCAGTGCATGTGCCTGGACTGCAGAATCTGGGTCCAGACAGGCTGTCCAGAGGCAATGTCCCTACGGGCGAATGGTCTCTACACCCGCAAACAGTTCGGCTGTTGTGGGAGAGATTTGGCATGGCGGAGGTGGACCTCTTTGCGTCCCACGAAAACGCTCACTGCCCCGCATTCTTTTCCAAGAACGAAAGCGCGCTGTCACGGAAATGGCCGTGCTGCCCGCTTTATGCGTTCCCTCCCGTCTCCCTCCTTCCGCAGGTGATAGAACGGGTGAGAGAAACGAGATGTTCAATACTGCTTGTGGCACCTCTTTGGAAGAACCAACCATGGTTCCCAGATTTGATGCAATTAGCAGATGTCGCCCCATGGCCGGTACCGTTGAGGAGAGATCTCCTCTCGCAGGCCAGGGGCTCGATTTGGCACCCTCAACCGGAGTTGTGGTCCCTCCATGTATGGGCACTCAACGGTTACCCGCTGATCTCGCAGTGGGAGTGCTAAATACCATCACTCAGGCTAGAGCTCCGTCGACACGACGTCTGTATGCCTCGAAGTGGTCGGTGTTCTCCAGCTGGTGCACAGCTCGAGGTTATTCACCCCTTAGTTGTGAGGTGACGGAGGTCCTCTCCTTCCTACAGGAGCTGTTGGATAAGGGCAGAGCCCCATCCACGCTCAAAGTTTATGTGGCGGCCATCGCGGCGTTTTCTGAAACGGCGTCCGGTCAATGAATAGGAAGGAATGATTTAGTCATCCGGTTCCTCAGAGGAGCTAGGAGGCTGAATCCTCCCAGACCTCCGTCAGTCCCTATGTGGGACCTCGCGGCGGTTTTGGAGGCCTTGAAGGGTCCCCCTTTTGAGCCTATCCAATCGGTTAGCCTTCAGCATCTGTCGTTCAAGACAGTATTCTTGTTGGCTCTCGCTTCTGTGAAGCGTGTGGGTGATTTGCACGCGCTCTCGGTGAGCCAGTCGTGCTTGGAGTTTGGGCCCAATGACTCAAGGGTCTTACTCAAACCTAGGCACGGTTATGTGCCGAAATCCCTCAACACACCGTTTCGGGCTCAGGTTATTGCCCTGTCCGCCCTGCCGGTGTCAGGGGAGGATGGAGACTCGAGTCTTCTTTGCCCTGTCAGGGTTTTAAGAGCTTATGTGTCTCGCTCTGCTGCCTTTCGGCAGACGGAGCAGCTATTTGTCTCGTTCGGTGGACGTTCCAAAGGAATGGCTGTTTCGAGACAGACTCTATCCAGATGGATAGTTGACGCCATAGCGTTAGCTTACGCTTCCAGGGGCCTTCAGTGCCCGTTGGGCGTCAGAGCACACTCCACAAGAGGCGTCGCCTCGTCGTGGGCGTGGTCTACTGGGATCTCCTTGCAGGATATATGTATGGCGGCGGGTTGGGCCTCGCCGTCTACATTTATCAGGTTCTATAACCTGGAGGTTCCCGCCTTGCAAGCAAGGCTGCTGTCGGTATAGAAGAATCAGGGCCCTGAGGGGAATTCTGAATTCATGAGCGCTATGCGCTGCCGACTGTTATATGGGCAGTATTGCGTAAGACCCGCATTGCCACATTGGTCAGGCCTTGCCTCGGCTGTGTGATGTCATATTGCCGCATCTACGGATGCTGCTAGATATGGGACGGAGGGCTTTCCCCCTTTTCTGTCCCGGACTCTCTGTGAGTCCCTCAGGTGACTGTGCACTGTAAATCCTGGGCGTTGCTTCAGGTTTATCGGTGTGTGATCCCTGCGCGCACGGCGTTTTACATCGGGTTCCCGTAGCGTCTTTAAGACGCAGTACGAGAGAGCTCTCGTAAGAGAACGTACTCGGTTACTAAACGTAACCTCGGTTCTCTCTAGAAGAGCGAACGAGTACTGCGTTCTCTGCCGTGCGTACGATTCACTCTGGTTCGCTTCGGCGATGAAATAAATCAGGTGAGTCAGCCTTTTCGAGCTCCTTTTATAGGTTGGGCCACACCTGTTTCGGCGGGAAGTGGCAAGAAGGGCGCGAAGCGCCCTTATTGGTCTGATGTTGCATCAGCCTGCGCTCGATAGGCTGTGCAGTTGCCGCAGAACAAGCCAATGAGCGAGCGAGCCGTCTCGCCTATGGCTGTGTACTGCTGCAAATGCGCTTTACAAAAATACAAAATTAAGGATAATTTTTTGCTTCAGTATTTCGTGAAAAGAGACTTTTCCCGTAGCGTCTTAGCTAAGACGCAGTACTCGTTCGCTCTTCTAGAGAGAACCGAGGTTACGTTTAGTAACCGAGTACGTTTCATGTCTGATCTCTGTCTCTTGCTTCTGTGTTCACAACTTACCTTCGGCTCGATTCCCCGCAGTTCCTGTACCATCCTCTCCTGCTGCCTTCTCACCGTCACCATCCGGATTCCTCACCGCCTCACCGCCGTCTTGGATTGTCGTCTTCCCAGCATCGTGTTGTACCCTTGTTTTTCTATTTCATATTCATTAAACTGTTTAACTCACACTTGTTTCCAGCTCCTCCTTCACCCGGTCATCACAGAACGTTCTCACCATCATGGAAGCAGCGAGTACCAACACTCTAACAGACTTTATGCACCACAGTGTCAAACGCATGGATCAGCAGAAGGAGAGTATCTCTAACACCGGCTGCGCTATCCAAGCGCTGGTGGCACAGGTGTCCGAGCTCACCCAGCAGATCCATCAGCTCACTTCTCCCACTGCGCCCATCGCACCGCCTGCGCCGCCCGTCCCCCGGGAGACCCCCCAGGACCACTTCCGGCCAGAGCCGCGACTTCCGGCGCCAGAAAACTACTCCGGTGAGCCAGCCTTCTGCAGAACTTTTCTAAATAAATGTTCCATGCACTTTGCCTTGCAGCCCTGCACCTTCGCCACCGAGGAATCTAAAGTGGCGTTCACGCTCACGCTACTGTCGGGCAAGGTCGCCCTATGGGGGACGGCGGTGTGGGAAAATCAACATCCGTGTTGCGCCTCGTTCCACTCCCTCTCGGAGGAAATGAGGAGGGTATTCGATCGAGCCGCGGCTGGAAGGGAAGCCGCTCACCAGCTCTCAGACTTACATCAGGGAACCTCTTTGGTCACGGATTACTCCATTCAGTTCCGCACCCTGGCAGCCATGTACCAGTGGAACGAGGTGGCGCAGTGGGATCGATTCCTGCATGGGCTGGCCGACCGTGTTCAAAAGGAGATCTACCTCATCGAGCTGCCCCCCACACTCAACGGTCTTATTGACTTAGCCTTACGAGTTGATGCCCGGATTAATCGCCTGGGTCTTCAGACCAGTCCGAAGCGCCATACCATCTCTCCGGACAGGGGGCGCTCGAGTCGAGAGAACGCGGTCGTTCCCGTCGACGACCACGAACC
Organism: Carassius carassius; assembly: GCF_963082965.1. Taxonomy (NCBI): domain Eukaryota; kingdom Metazoa; phylum Chordata; class Actinopteri; order Cypriniformes; family Cyprinidae; genus Carassius; species Carassius carassius. The sequence goes on along the minus strand of NC_081767.1, from coordinate 22,518,553 downwards.
CATGCAGGTGGGTAGAGCTCGGCTGTCCCGGAGGGAGAGAGAACGGCGGAGGTCCCAAGGACTATGCCTGTACTGTGGAGGCTCAGGACATACCATCTTCACCTGCCCGGTAAAAGAGCCAGCCCGGTAGTAAACTTGAGGCTACTATCGGGTGGGATCTCCGCTGGGAAGTCCTCAACAACATCATCGAGTCTCCTTCCGGTGACACTGCGGTGGGAGAATCACACTCACGACTGTCACGCCCTTCTGGACTCCGGAGCCGAAGGTAATTTCATCGACTCACTCCTTGCACATCACCTGAACATTCCTGTCCAGCCTGTGTCTCTTCCCATCCATGTCACCGCACTCAACGGCCAGGAACTGCCTCACGTCACACACTACACAGAACCCATCACTCTGCTCACCTCTGGCAATCATTGTGAAACCATATCCTTTTTCCTCATGGACTCCCCTGTAGCTCCCATTGTGTTAGGTCACCCCTGGTTAATAAAACATAATCCACGAGTGGAGTGGGGTTCCAACACAGTCACATTGTGGAGTGAAAGTTGTCATGAGTCTTGTCTGGTTTCTGCTTGTCCTGTTGTTTCTGTCTTTCAGAAGCAGAACATGGTTTTGCCAAACGTGCCCGCAGAGTATCTGGACCTGAAGGAGGTGTTATGTAAGTCCCATGCTGCTTCTTTTCCTCCGCATCGTCCCTACAACTGTGCCATAGATTTAGTGCCAGGTAAGTCTCCGCCCAAAGGCAAGTTATACTCTCTTTCTATTCCTGAGAGGGAGGCCATGGAGAAATACATTTCTGATTCCTTAGCATCTGGGTTCATCCGTCCTTCCTCTTCTCCAGCGGGGGCGGGATTCTTTTTTGTGGGTAAGAAGGATGGTTCTCTGCGACCTTGTATTGATTACCGAGAGCTGAACAACATTACGATAAAGAACACTTATCCGTTACCACTCATGTCTTCAGCTTTCGAGAGGTTACAGGGAGCATCCGTATTCACAAAATTGGATTTATGTAATGCTTATCATTTGGCCCGCATCAGGAAGGGGGATGAATGGAAAACCGCCTTTAATACCGCCAGAGGGTACTTTGAATACTTGGTGTTGCCGTTCGGGCTCTCCAACTCGCCAGGGGTTTTCCAAGCACTCGTTAATGACGTGTTGAGAGATATGGTAGATCAGTTTATATATGTTTACCTGGATGACATACTGATTTTTTCTTCATCTCTCCAGGAACACGTTCAACACGTCAGACGAGTGCTCCAGAGGTTACTTGAGAGTGGGCTTTTTGTCAAGGCGGAGAAATGTGTATTCCATGCACAGTCTGTTCCCTTCCTAGGGTATATCGTCTCGTCCGAGGGAATACGTATGGACCCTGACAAAGTTAAGGCTGTGATAGATTGGCCATCTCCAGATTCCCGTAAGGCCCTACAGCGGTTTCTGGGGTTCGCCAATTTCTATCGGCATTTCATTCGCAATTTCAGCCAACTAGCCTCACCTCTGACAGCCTTGACTTCTCCCAGTACTCCGTTCAGGTGGTCGGACGCAACTGAGACTGCGTTCACTAACCTCAAAAGCCTGATCCCACACAGTCTTGGACGCTGTCTTGGATAATAAGGTACATCCTTTCATGTTTTTTTCCCATCGATTATCTCCTGCTGAACGCAATTATGACATTGGTAACAGAGAGTTGTTGGCAGTCGAATTAGCTTTAGAGGAGTGGCGTCACTGGCTGGAAGGCTCAGGGGTACCTTTCACTGTTTGGACCGATCATAAGAATTTAGAATACATTAGAACTGCCAAAAGACTCAATTCCAGGCAGGCTCGGTGGGCACTTTTTTTTCGGTCGCTTTGATTTTACTTTATCGTACCTCCCGGGTTCCAAAAATGTCAAACCCGATTGTTTATCACGTCTTTTTGATCCCTCTGCCCGCCTGGTGACTCCCGAGTGTATTTTACCTGAGAAATTAGTGGTCTCAGCACTCGTATGGGAGGTCAAGTCGAAGGTCAAGACGGCCTTACAAGGGGTAACGCCTTCGCCCAGTTGTCCACCGAACCGTTTTTTTGTGCCGGAGGGGTTAAGGTCCCAAATCGTCCAGTGGGGTCACTGCTCTAACGTGGCTTGTCACCCAGGGATAAGTCGAACCAAGGGGTTAGTTAAACAACGATTCTGGTGGCCACGTATGGCTCGTGACGTCCGCGATTTTGTTTTGGCTTGCTCAGTTTGCGCCAGTGGGAAGTCATCTAACCGACCTCCTGATGGGCTCCTTCAACCGCTGTCTGTCCCTTTGAGACCCTGGTCCCACATCGCACTAGATTTTGTTACCGCCCTCCCGCCCTCTAATGGCATGACGGTCGTTTTGACCGTAGTGAACCGGTTCTCGAAAGCGGCACATTTCATTCCCTTGCCCAAATTACCGACAGTCAAGGAAACAGCGGTCACTGTCCTAGATCACGTCTTTCGACTTCATGGCCTCCCGGTAGATGTGGTTTCTGACAGGGGATCTCAATTTATATCCAAATTTTGGAAAGAGTTTTGTAAATTGCTAGGAGCTTCAGTTAGCTTGTCTTCGGGTTATCATCCCCAAAGTAACGGACAGTCTGAGCAAGCCAACCAAGATTTAGAGAGGACGTTGCGATGTTTGGTCTCCAAGAATCCTTCTTCCTGGAGTCAACAACTCTCTATAGGGGAGTACGCTCACAATTCGTTACCAGTATCAGCTACGGGCCTTTCTCCGTTCCGGTGCAGTTTAGGTTACCAGCCACCAGTTTTTCCCAGTCTGGAATCTGAAGTCGCGGTCCCCTCCGCTCATGCGTTTGTCCAGATGTGCCACCGCACCTGGACTAGAGCCTGCGAGACTCTGCTCCGGATGAGGGAGCTCACTAAGGCCAAGGCCGATCGCCACCAGTCAAAGCCTCCGTTTACATCGTGGGTCAAAAGGTGTGGCTTTCTACCAGTAACATTCCTCTGCGTTCCGTATCTAATAAATTAGCTCCCAAATTTATTGGCCCATTTACCATCACCAAGATCATTAGTCTGGTGACAGTCTGCCTCAAACTACCTCCAGCGTACAGGAGGACCCCGCCTTTCATGTGTCCAAAATTAAACCCGTGTTTTATGCACGTGTTAATCCGCCTACTACGGTTCCCCCGCCGCCGCGTCTCATAGATGGGGAACCAACTTATTCGGTTAATCGTATTCTGGACTCGAGACGGAGGGGACGAGGATTCCAGTACCTGGTGGACTGGGAAGGTTACGGTCCGGAGGAGAGGAGTTGGGTACCTGCTAGGGACATATTGGATCACTCCCTTATTGATGATTACAATCAGCAGGTAGGCCCTTCTGGGAACTCCAAGAGGAGTTCTTAGAGGGGGGGTACTGTCACGGTTGGTAAACCGTGATCTCTGGGTTTTGCACTTTGTGGTGAAGTCTGTGTGTTTCACGTATGCACTGATTAGTTTGTGGGCGTCTCTGTTAATTGTCATCAGCAGCAGCTGTCACTCATTACACACTCCCTATATATTGGCTTGTCTCACGTCTTGTGTTTGTGAGAACGTTGTTTCATGTCTGATCTCTGTCTCTTGCTTCTGTGTTGTTTGCGTTGGATGTCCGTGTCTTCCCCCGGAACCTCATCCACTCTCCGCACTTCCACAAAGCATCACAACTTACCTTCGGCTCGATTCCCCGCAGTTCCTGTGCCATCCTCTCCTGCTGCCTTCTCACCGTCACCATCCGGATTCCTCACCGCCTCACCGCCGTCTTGGATTGTTGTCTTTCCAGCATTGTGTTGTACCCTTGTTTGTCTGTTTCATATTCATTAAGATGTTTAACTCGCACTTGTTTCCAGCTCCTCCTTCACCCGGTCGTCACACAAACAATGTAGCTTTGCTTTCACAACGAAACACACAGCATCTCCATGACATGGTGCTGGCGGCATAAAAGTTACGCCTTTCTTTGCATGAACATTTGGGTGGCGTTATGCAAATTTTCTTACATAGTGACACAGACATGTTATGGCATGTTAGAATGAGCCGTTTTAGGTAGGGGTGGTGGACTCTTAACTTTTATAAAGAATATCTCTTTGGATTTGAGACTTTACTCTTTGCAACTTTACAGATCTTCTTTATGCACCAAGAGCTTGTAACACTCCAAAGAGAAAGGAAAAATTTAAATCGCATCATATGACCCATTTAATGCTAAAAGTCTCATCATTTGCTTCCAGCCTTTCATGTGATTAGAGTGGTTAATTTCTAAAAGGCTAGAGAGGTTATAAAAGAAAGACAGAAAGGATCTCATTTTTCATCACCACTGTAACAGAAAACAAGATCTGCATGATAAATGGAACCCTCCAGATTTTACAGGTGTAAGCACCACATTATTACGGCTGGAAGCTATTTTTTTTCAGCTTTCTATCTTGAAATATTCAGGAGATTTGATAAAGGCTCTGATATAAAAGCAGTAATTTAGTGTGCAATATATAATGCACGCTTGCCGTTCAGCTGTTAAACTGGATTTGTAGCAGTACTTTTGAAGGACATTTGTTGTTCAATACACTTACACCTAATTTAATTCCAGAGTTGAATAATAAAAATTGTGAGTGAAACAAACAGAAAGGATTGTTCACCCAAAAATGTAAATACTTTTTACTCAAGGTTCTGTTGTGCCAAACCCACATGCTGCTAGTTTTTTGTCTGTAGAGCACAAAATGAGAATTTTAAAGTAACAACTTTGTACAGAATAGAAAACGATTCAACCCGGCGCTCCGGTGAGATAAGAACTTGTAGTAGGGGCTCTGGGAATGGGGAAGCAATATAGAATGAAAAATACACAGGTCCCAGGCATTTAAAAAGAATTCAGGTGGAGAAGGTAAACGTTAAGAAGCCTTTATTGTGGTATGGCCAATATCAAAATTAAAATGCCGACATGTTTCGACCGCAACGGTCTTCCTCAGGGCAAGGTGATAATCACAATTGGTGTGCTCACACATAAAAACACTCCAAACCACTCCCATCATCAATAAACAATTAGTGGACTAATTAAGTTCAATATCAAGATACGGGTAATCAGGTGTATGAGATCAGAACCTAAAAAGTAAAAGACAAAAAAGGGACAATGCAAAAAGAACAAAAGATATAATATTAACATACATACACATAAATACATACACGTATACATACATGCAAACAAATACCTACATATAGTAATATAAAAGTAACACAAAACAAAGATAAATGTATACTAAACTATATAAATAAACTATATGTAGGTATTTGCTTGCATGTATGTATACGTGTATGTATTTATGTGTGTATGTTTATATTATATCTTTTGTTCTTTTTGCATTGTCCCTTTTTTGTCTTTTAATTTTTAGGTTCTGATCTCATACACCTGATTACCCGTATCTTGATATTGAACTTAATTAGTCCACTAATTGCTTATTGATGATGGGAGTGGTTTGGAGTGTTTTTATGTGTGAGCGCACCAATTGTGATTATCACCTTGCCCTGAGGAAGACCATTGCGGTCGAAACATGTCGGCATTTTAATTTTGATATTGGCCATACCACAATAAAGGCTTCTTTACGTTTACCTTCTCCACCTGAATTCTTTTTGAGTGCCTGGGACCTGTGTATTTTTCAACTTTGTACAGAACTTGACATTAAAAGAATAGCTCATCCAAAAGAAAATTTGCTGAAAACATACAACCCGAATTCCGGAAAAGTTGGGACGTTTTTTAAATTTTTATAAAATGAAAACTAAAGGAATTTCAAATCACATGAGCCAATATTTTATTCACAATAGAACATAGATAACGTAGCAAATGTTTAAACTGAGGAATTTTACACTTTTATCCACTTAATTAGCTCATTTAAAATGTAATGCCTGCTACAGGTCTCAAAAAAGTTGGCACGGGGGCAACAAATGGCTAAAAAAGCAAGCAGTTTTGAAAAGATTCAGCTGAGAGAACATCTAGTGATTAATTAAGTTAATTGATATCAGGTCTGTAACATGATTAGCTATAAAAGCTTTGTCTTAGAGAAGCCGAGTCTCTCAGAAGTAAAGATGGGCAGAGGCTCTCCAATCTGTGAAAGACTGCGTAAAAAAATTGTGGAAAACTTTAAAAACAATGTTCCTCAACGTCAAATTGCAAAGGCTTTGCAAATCTCATCATCTACAGTGCATAACATCATCAAAAGATTCAGAGAAACTGGAGAAATCTCTGTGCGTAAGGGACCAGGCCGGAGACCTTTATTGGATGCCTGTGGTCTTCGGGCTCTCAGACGACACTGCATCACTCATCGGCATGATTGTGTCAATGACATTACTAAATGGGCCCAGGAATACTTTCAGAAACCACTGTCAGTAAACACAATCCGCCGTGCCATCAGCAGATGCCAACTAAAGCTCTATCATGCAAAAAGGAAGCCATATGTGAACATGGTCCAGAAGCGCCGTCGTGTCCTGTGGGCCAAGGCTCATTTAAAATGGACTATTTCAAAGTGGAATAGTGTTTTATGGTCAGACGAGTCCAAATTTGACATTCTTGTTGGAAATCACGGACGCCGTTTCCCCCGGGCTAAAGAGGAGGGAGACCTTCCAGCATGTTATCAGCGTTCAGTTCAAAAGCCAGCATCTCTGATGGTATGGGGGTGCATAAGTGCATACGGTATGGGCAGCTTGCATGTTTTGGAAGGCTCTGTGAATGCTGAAAGGTATATAAAGGTTTTAGAGCAACATATGCTTCCCTCCAAACAACGTCTATTTCAGGGAAGGCCTTGTTTATTTCAGCAGGACAATGCAAAACCACATACTGCAGCTATAACAACAGCATGGCTTCGTCGTAGAAGAGTCCGGGTGCTAACCTGGCCTGCCTGCAGTCAAGATCTTTCACCTATAGAGAACATTTGGCGCATCATTAAACGAAAAATACGTCAAAGACGACCACGAACTCTTCAGCAGCTGGAAATCTATATAAGGCAAGAATGGGACCAAATTCCAACAGCAAAACTCCAGCAACTCATAGCCTCAATGCCCAGACGTCTTCAAACTGTTTTGAAAAGAAAAGGAGATGCTACACCATGGTAAACATGCCCCGTCCCAACTATTTTGAGACCTGTAGCAGAAATCAAAATTGAAATGAGCTCATTTTGTGCATAAAATGGTAAACTTTCTCAGTTTAAACATTTGCTATGTTATCTATATTCTATTGTGAATAAAATATTGGCTCATGTGATTTGAAAGTCTTTTAGTTTTCATTTTATTAAAATTTAAAAAACGTCCCAACTTTTCCGGAATTCGGGTTGTACTAACCTTAGGTATCCCAAGAACAGATTTGGAGAAATGAAGCATTTTATTATTTTTGAATAAAGCTGTTTGAATAAATGAATTACTCCGCGATATTGGTTTGTTTTAACTCAGAGGGAGTGTCAGCCACATTAAAAAAGTTAACAGCTTAAGTTATTTGTGGATTAATGCTTATTGGAGACGTGAACCGTTTAAAACGATTCAGTTCGATTTGGTGAACTGGTTCAAGAAGATCCGGTTACATCGAATGATTCGTTCGCGAACGGGATATCACTAAACTGCAGTGCTTTGAAATTTCACAACAGACCCGGAAGAGAAGACTATGCTGAATAAAGTCGTCGTTTTTGCTATTTTTGGACCAAAATGTTTTTCGATGCTTAAAAAAATTCTAACTGACCCTCTGATGTCACATGGACTACTTCGAAGATGTTTTTCTTACCTTTCTGGACATGTATGGAGTTTCTTTTGTGTCTTTTTTATTCAAACAAACATATTGTGTTTGAGAGTAAAACTAATTATTTTGTAATTAAAAAATATATATATTGCAAAAAAAGCCTTCTTAAGGCTCAAAAATAAAGAAGTTGATAACAGAATTATTTGCAGTGCGTGTAAATCTTTGAAAACCTTTATTTTTCCTTGTGCACTTCGAGAACTTTTCATCCCAAACCCACACATTTTGCTCTCTTTTCTGCTGTCTTTTTTGCGGGTCAAAATATTTTGCTTGCGAGGTGAATAGGTTTGCAAGTTGAAAAGTTTTGCGAATTGAAAAGTTTTGTTTGCAGGTGAAGCTGTAGCTCATTGGGCGGTCTCTACCAACCAGGATGAAAGGCATTTTTCTATTGGTCACCCTCGATTGAAGTGACAGGTTGGCCACGCCCACTACGGTTCCCAAGAGAAGCGAAGCAAAGCGATAGTGATGGGATTTATGGCTCTTTGAGGGGATCCGGATCTTCGCGATCCGTTCCTTTCAAAGAGCCGTTCAAAAGAAATCTTTTTAAATATTTAGTCAGTTTTAAGAAGCCAGCTTGGGGGCATCTCAGTTTATCCTGGAAATAATCACTGGGAGGAATGATGAGGTGAGATTTGTAGCCAAATAATTAAAACTCAGATATCACACACCAATATCTGAGTTTGAATTATTCTGAAATATTGATTATTACCTCATTTGTCATGTGTGGACTATATTCCATAGGGTTGCACAAATCCCTCTGCTTAGACAGTGACATCACTATTTTGGATTTACCTTTAGTACAAAGTGTGTGTGTGTGTGTGTGTGTGTGTGTGTGTGTGTGTGTGTGTGTGTGTGTAAAGCTACGTTGACTTATGTTATTCATACAATACCTACTCAAATAAACATCAAAAACAAAGCCGGCTGCAATGAATTTCTGTGCAAAACAGCTTTTACTACAAACACTTTCACACAAGAACATTGTTATCACACAAGAACATTTTGATAGAAAACAAAAAATATTTAAAGTAGATAAAATTAGAATAAATAAAATGGAAATGTCTACATACTACATACTATTACTACTGTAAACTTTGCAAATAGGACATCAGCCCCTTCAAGTCAATGAACAATAACAAAGTGGGCTGCAATGAACATGCACAACTAATAACTAATATCATCACGCTATAAAGGGTTGGCCTGCGCTGGGTGCGCCCCTCCCCCTATAACTGTTCTGTCTCGCGGAGGAGCTCATTTGTGTGCATCTGTGTGAAATACGCATAGGAAAAAAGAACGACAGAAAGAACGGCTCCCCTCCAGTCGCGACTCGGCTCCCATCGTTCATGTTTATGAGCCGTTCAAAAGAATCGGTTCGTTCGCGAACGTCACAACTCTACAAAGCGAGAATGGCGAGCAACAGGTCGTTTACTGGGTAAGATAACTAATTTAATATCATAAACGCAGTGACAAGTGAACTGAATGATTCTCTCTTCTTATGCTGTCCCATTTAAATACTTATCGTTGGCTAGACCAGTCTGTAGTTAGTGTTACCGTTGACTAGATTTTTATTAACGTTAGCCAACACTAGCAGCCAGAGCCACCATTAGTAACGTTTGCCGTGTGGTCGATGTCCAGTGTTGCTAGCTGAGCTGACATTCAGAATCACATTGGATTTTATCAGTGTAAAGGTTAAGAGGTACGAGAGGCTGTGCTATATCAGGAATAAGTCACGGCTGAAGGGGTTGCAGGCACTTAACAACGCCCTTATTCACGATACAGCACATCCTCTCGTTACTTGCATATCACACTCGCTGTGCATGGAGCACCTGTAAGATATAATAATCAAAAAACAGTACTGCTCACATATTCTGTTATTCATGGCACATGACTTGTTTGATGGGAGCTATGAGCCTTTCTCATTGGTCTTTCTATATAAACAGACTCATACATTATAATTGTTCTTTAAACAAAAAGGAATTCAATTAAATTATGCAAATAAATTGTATAATTTGTTTTGAATGCCCTGTTTTTAAATTTGAAGCATTTTAATGTTTTATTTTTGTCTTTATTCTTGCTTTGCCAGAGCTCTTGCTCTACAAATTACTACAAAACGCATCCAAATGCTGCAACAACTGCGTGTGGGCCTTGAGATATACGATCTAATCAAAGTCATGCAGAAAAAGCCACAGGAGTGTCATGATCTCTGTCATAGGAAATGATGACAAAGTATGTAGAAATTCTGTTTTGAGCATTTTAGGTTTTATTTTGTATTGTCACAAATAACAAATGTTAAAATACATTTTTATGCTTTTCTTTTTGGTGTTTAGGTTGACTCCCATTACATTTTATCCCACCTGGCCCCAGAGATGAGCCCAATTGGTTCGATTAAACAAGTGAAAGAGTCAAAAATCATGGAATTCTTTCAGGATTTCCTACTTGAACTTGAAGGTATGGACTTAAAATGTTTTTATAATGTGCTGTTATTTGATAACCAGGTGTAAATATGCTACTGTAGTTCCCAATGTAAAAGAGTATAAATAAACTAAAACATTATTTCTCATTACATCTCTTTATTTCTTCTGAAGACACACAACCAGAAGACGCAGCAGCAGGAGAAAACTTGTCTGTGCCAAAGATAATGCAGTGGATGACTGGGCAAGCTCACAGGCATCTGCTTGTGTCAGAAAGGGAGAAGTTTAATATAGTGTTTAAATTTGACCATTGCTGTCTACAGCACATGCCAAACCACACTGTGTGTTACCCAATTGTCAATGCTTGCACCAATACCATAACATTTCCTGTAGTTCATATGGTAGATTACGAGTCTTTCAAAACACTCATGCAAACTGCCGTTACATATGGGGCAAGCTTTGACAGAGTGTAATGTATATCAAAGCATTCTCTTTAATTGTGTTATTCTTTGTAAAGTTTTTAGAGGGGTAGTTCATCCAAAGGTGTAAATTCTGTCATTGATTACTCAACTTCATGTTTTTTTTCAAACCTGCAAGACTTTGTTCATCTTCGGAACACAAATGAATATGTTTTTATTGAAATCTGAGAGAATTCTTTCCCTCCATTGACAGCTACACAACTACCACTTTGAATGCTTCAAAAAGTTAATAAAGAGATAAAAACTAATCCATATGAATTTTGAGAAAACTACTCAATTGGGCATATGAAATTTCGGATATTTATTTTGAATATGGATATTTTGCAGTCTTTCTGAAACGTCAAAGTGGTAGTTGTGTTGCTGTCAATGGAGGGACAGAAATATCTCAGACTTCAATAAAAACATTCATCCGTGTTCTGAAGATGAACAAGTCTTACGGGTTTGGAACAACAAGAGGGTGAGTAATCAACAACAGAATTTACATTTTTAGGTGAACTAACCCTTTAAATGCATGTAAGGGGAAATAATATAAATTTGTATTTGGTGTACATTTAAAAAAAAAAAAAAAAAACTAATATATCAGCCAATTTCTTGTGGGAGCCACAAACAAGTTCTAATAAAAAAAGGTTCCTTATTGCATAATTTATTTTTGTCGTTTTTTTCTCATTAAGGCAAAATACTTAAATTAAAATCAACTTAATAAATTACATTTAAGACAAACCATACAGCAGGAGCCCTTTTTTCATACATATGTTACGAACTTTAAAAGTAGGGAATGTACTGTAACATTTATATATTAATATGCTGCTGGATGTGAAGTGAGGTGGAAGAACATGACAAACAATATTTGAAAGAGAAAAAATACTGGATTTTTATTCACATAAAAGCCACTGGATCCAGTAAAACAACAAGAATAATGTGTGCTATGTACAATGTGATAATTGTAAACAAACAATAAATCAGTCAGCTACAGAAAACTCATTCCACTACAAAGAGCTCAGTCCACTACAGAGAGTTCAACTCGCGATCGAGAGAAAGCATGAACGAACACGCCTAGGCTTTATATATTTATAACATTAAATTTAAAGTTAATTGACATGCTTTTACGTAGATGTCATAGCCAAAACAAGTGGACTCAACACTGGGGTTCACTTGATTCTGTAAAGTAGCAAAATCTTCAGGTGACAAGGGGCAAGGTATCTCTGGGACAATGACTCCATGTTCAGAGTCAACACTCTGTGGATTCTGGAAGAATAATTCCTCTGCTTGCAAAATCTGGGTGGGAGGGAGTGACAGGCATTGATTAAAAGAACAATCACCTTACAAAGTACCATAAGGCAGTATGTTTTATCTATCTTAAGTAATGCATACCTCTGCAAAATCAGGCTCTGACACAGGTGCTTGCAACATCCCAATATTCCAAAGATTATTGGGTGACAAATTTCCCTCCGTTTGCAAGGGATGACAGTTCCACATCTATATGAAATGCTGCAAATCTGTGTGTATTCTGGGGATGAAAACATATCTTACAGTGAATAGGTGAACAGCATTAGACAGGTCAATTAATCCCTCCTCTTCCAAGCTGTGGAGAACATTGTAGTAACTGTATAAGGTTGATCTTGAAATGCCATGCACTTCAGCCAAAGAGGCCAAAGGTAAATGCATGCTGTGCAAATCTTGGAGAGTTTATTTTTGTATGTTTAGTCTGGGACACCCCACACTTCCACTCCATTCAGGTACAGCTACATTGTCCAACAATGGAGGGACAACCCTCTTTGAAAGATAATTGGCAATAACTTCATTTAACTGTTCTAGAGCATCCACCACACCCTGGGGTATGTCTATATATGATGCTCCAGTTCGAACAAACTAACTCCTGACAGCAAACAAATTGTAGATATTCAAATTCAATGGGATGCCTATTAATGCAATGCAATCCATTTAACAATGCAAGTCTATCCACAGACCTATGCAAAATCTGCCATTGTGTAGTCCTGCAAAGAGAAACAACATTTAAAAACAAAATTAGCTGATGTAACAAATACATAAAATTCAGAAGCATATATATTTTTTAACTGTGCACTCAGTTTTTGACTAAATCAAAATTCAATTAATTGATCACAAATTACAATCACTGATATTTCTTTACTTAAAGGTACTATGTAACTTTTGGAGTTCTAGAGACATGCAGTTTCGTTAACAGACTCAATGCACTTGTGCTGAATAATCTATCAACTCAATGTTTGATCCAGAGTTTTCAGAACTATGCTCCAAATGGCGTGACTTCACGCGGGACGCCTATATTTTCACCCCAGAATCTAGGCCCAACTCTAAAAACATCGAAAATATTGCCTCTTGACCTTTACGCTGATAAAATCCAATGTGATTATGAATGTCAGCTCAGCTAGCAACACTGGACATCAACCACACGGCAAACGTTACTAATGGTGGCTCTGGCTGCTAGTGTTGGCTAACGTTAATAAAAATCTAGTCAACGGTAACACTAACTACAGACTGGTCTGTTAAGTATTTAAATGGGACAGCATAAGAAGAGAGAATCATTCAGTTCACTTGTCACTGCGTTTATGACATTAAATTAGTTATCTTACCCAGTAAACGACCTGTTGCTCGCCATTCTCGCTTTGCTTCGCTTCTCTTGGAAACTGTAGTGGGCGTGGCCAACTTGTCACTTCAATCGACGGTGACCAATAGAAAAATGCCTTTCATCCTGGTTGGTAGAGACCGCCCAATGAGCTACAGCTTCACGTGCAAACAAAACTTCAATTCGCAAAACTTTTCAACTTGCAAAACTTTTCAGCTTGCAAACCTATTCACCTCGCAAGCAAAATATTTTGACCCGCAAAAAAGACAGCAGAAAAGAGAGCAAAATGTGTGGGTTTGGGATGAAAAGTTCTCGAAGTGCACAAGGAAAAATAAAGGTTTTCAAAGATTTACACGCACTGGAAATAATTCTGTTATCAACTTCTTTATTTTTGAGCCTTAAGAAGACTTTATTTGCAATATATATATTTTTTTAAATGACAAAATAATTAGTTTTACTCTCAAACACAATATGTTTGTTTGAATAAAAAAGACACAAAAGAAACTCCATAGACATGGACAGTATACCATTCACACAGCTTCAATGGAGGGACTGAGAGCTCTCGGACTAAATCTAAAATATCTTAAACTGTGTTCCAAAGATAAACAGAGGTTTTACGGGTTTGAAACAACATCAGGGTAAGTTATTAATTACATAAATTTGCTATCTGGGTGAACTAACCCTTTAAATCCTTCCACATCTTTAGATGTGTTGCTGTTCACCTCTTTTTGGTCTTTCTCCCTATTTCATGTGCTCTTGTTGAGCCATAAGCTTCTTTTCCACCCCCATACTTCTGGGCACCCTGTGCTCAAAAGAAATGGCATGTTTCTGAAGTAAAAGCTAGTTGGTAAAGTCCTAACCATTGTGATGTTTAAACTGAAATCTGTCTTTGCTACACAAGAAGATATAATGTCTTTTGACAAAATTCCACTGAAGGAACTGAAAGTCTACAGTTAGAGGAAGCCATGAATCAAAGTACCTTATTTCTTGGGTTTCATAGTTAGATTTGTAAATCAAATGCCATGTGTATATTTACTACAAGTTTCACTTCTAAAAGTCAGACAGGTAGGGTTTTGTTTGCTTTAACTTTCAGTTTCATACACACACAAAAAATAATAATAAATAAATAAATAAATTGTATATATATATATATATATATATATATATTACATAAATCTATTCAAATTAAATATATGTATATTTATGTTTGATCAGAAAAGTTCGTTATTTTTTTGCAGGTCACCAATCTTTTATATGAATAAATCTTCATGTTATGTCCATTTTAATGAGCTGACAAGATTAAAGGGGTGGTTCGGGATTTTTGACATAGGACCTCATTTTTAAGTCAGCCTGGTTGTTATTCATCAGTGGAGACATTTTTTTTTTTTTAATTATCCAGTCTTTATATTTGGATAGATAGCCGATGCTAGGCTAGCGCGAGTCAATGGGTATATGTTAGCCAGCCATTAAAAACCGTTTTACCCGCTCCACAGTGCACTTAACGCAAATCAATTATAACACTAGACTATCGATGCAAATGTCCGTTGATAGAATAATGTTAGAAATCAAACTTACCATTCATCACATTGCATTAGTTATAATTTGTTGCCTGTAATCATAAGCCTTGTCGACAGCAGCAGCGGAGTGATATTGATTACCTAGGCAACCGAGTGAGCCGGTCCACACATGACGCAAGTGTATTTACCCACACACTGATTATCACTAACATCACATAAGCAGAGTAACGTTATCTATAAAGACTATGGCGACGTCTGAAAGCCATGATGACAAAGTGTCAGACTTTGAAGATTTCTGTTCTGTGTTTACTTTTTGCCGCATTACTAACCGGAGCAAAGTAAAATTCCGCAGCGGCTGAGAAACTAGTTCCTTTAGGATCATTGAGATGAAAGGTAAGTTTGATTTCTAACAAAAAAAGGTAAGTTTTGATTCTCTCAACGGACATTTGCATCGATAGTCTAGTGTTATAATTGATTTGCGTTTGGTGCACTGTGGAGTTGGTAAAACGGTTTTTAATGGCTGGCTAACATATACCCATTGACTCGCGCTAGCCTAGCATCGGCCAACTATCCAAATATAAGGACTGGATAATTAAAAAAAAAAAATGTCTCCATTGATGAATAACAACCAGGCTGACCTAAAAATGAGGTCCGATGTCAAAAATCCCGAACCACCCCTTTAACAAATTATGTAGCCAACTGAACTTTTAAAGAAAAAAATCTGTGTTTCAAAGTAACTTTAATATTCTCCATCTCTTGATTTCATCAGTCGAAGAAAAAATGGTAACCTTTGAAATCCTTGAAATGTTAAATCTAGTTTAATTTTTTTTTTTAACTTAAGTACTTTCTGACTAGATAGATCAGCTTTTACTTATAACAAAAGTATCTATAATTTAACTTGACTATCTTTCACTACTTTCCAGGTTGGACCAGTTAATCAGTTTGTGTATCTGTTATACATGGAGTTATGAGCTGTTGTAATATTGAGAGGCGTGACAATGCAGTAGTAAATCCAAGTTCAGGCTTTATTCAAAAGAGTGGTGAAACAGGCAGGGTCACACACCAGCAAACAGATTTAATCCAGTGTGAGACAAAAGAGTGATCCTCAAAACTTGTGAAAGCAGGCAGCAAACAGGCAAAAGCAGGCAGCAAACAATCACAAACGAGATAAACAGTAGGGATGGCTGACGCGAAACTGACTTTTCGACACGGTGTCAAGATTCTGAAGTGCAGATGTTTCAAAACACTGCTCTGAAGTGTAATTTGAAACACCCATGTCACATGACTAAGCAAATCAAAGCATCGGGGTGTTTCACAAGTGTTTCGAGATCCGAATATGCCCTTGATCTACAGGGTCGTGACCAAACCATACAATCGCACATGTGTCTCAACCTCACTCCCGCAAAGTATAAAAGTGGGGTTAATGCAACAGAACAATTAATATATTTAAATAAAAATCTTTATATGTAAAAAAAATTCCAGGCGTTGTGACTTTCATTAATGTTCATTTTTTCATGACCAAGATAACATATTCACAGAGAGTTCATTCAGTTGTCAGAAAGATGTTGCAACACATTACAAGAACAGAACAATAAAAACATAACTTTCAAATACTTGCTGTAATTACATTCATGCTTCATCCCAGATTCGAAAACTAAAATGATAACTTCTGACAACATGCCAGTTGTGCACACTAACCACTACCCCAACTCACATGGTGGAATGATGAACACAACATATACATCATAAGTCATCAATTTGCTCAACTGATTCGCTGTCAATGTTGTTTCAGAGCAATACTTGAAAATGACCCCGGGGTGTCACTGTACAATCGGGTGGCTAATTATTTCAAATCGGGTGTCTAATTATTTCACATTTGCTTCAACTGTTTCAGTGTTTCATGAAGCCTTGATCTGGCCACCACTAGTAAACAGTCCAAGGTTAGGAGACAAAGCTAGGCAAGAAAACAAGGAACTAGGAAAGAAACAGAAACTAGGAAAGAAACTAGGAAAGCTGTGTTTACATGGACCTTACTAATCCGATCGTAATAGAACTAGAAGCACAATCAGAATAAAAAAAGTCACATGTATACATGTAAGTCAGATTGAATTGGCCAGATCTGACTACAATTTTGATCGGATTGTAAGGGGTGGTTTATTCCCTTTGTAATCCGAGCGAGAGGACTTGGAAAAACTTGATCGGAGTGAAAACCGAAACCGAAAGTACTGCGTATGCGCAGTGATGTAGAAATAGCATAATGACATAAGACAAGCTGAACGAGCTGTTCTTCCTGGTGAATAAAGTGCCATAAATAAGTATCCCATCATTATAAAACTCCCCTTTCAGTCAGCGTCTGTGAAGAGGAGCAGGACAACATTGCACAAGAATCCTTGTTTAAAACTCTCATTAACAAATGACTGGTTTTGGGTGTGGGAAGGGGCACTTTTACTAATTTCTTTTTCTTTATTTAAAACAGCACTGCACAACAGTTCATGTGCTGGTCGTCACCTATCATGCAAATATCATGTGTACTTTTTAAAACAGCATGCGAAAACAGCGGGAAACTCTGTATATTCATGCAGTGTGCACGTCTAAAGAGTAAATCCGATTAGCTTGTGACAAATAAACACGCATATCAACCCGATTAATTTATTTAGCGTTCATGTAAACAATACATTCAGGTTTGTCAGTCAGAATGAATTCATTCTGATTGAAGCAAATAGCATCCATGTAAATACACCTAATGAATTAGTGAAAAACCAAGCTTTAAATAGGGTGAGCTTGATGTTGGTAACAAGACACAGGTGAATTCAATCAGTGATCAAAGAGTCTAGGCAAAGGATTATGGGGAATGTAGTTAGTGAGGGAGTGACAGTCTGGGGTGGAGTGCCCTCTGGAAGAGCTCATGGGCACTCCAGGTGGTGATAGTAACAGATGGTGAAATCTCATAAAGCAGCCCTTTAGTTAAAGGACACTCTAGTGCACCGAGAACAGCGAAAAACAACCAATCAAACTGCCACCTGGTGCTCATCAATGTC
The DNA here is from genome assembly GCF_963082965.1 of Carassius carassius. NCBI lineage: Eukaryota > Metazoa > Chordata > Actinopteri > Cypriniformes > Cyprinidae > Carassius > Carassius carassius. The sequence continues at coordinate 22,500,759 of NC_081767.1, read as the reverse complement.
AAGGGCACCCGGTGGAGCGCATTTAAAACAACAACAACAACAACAAATGGTGTCTCCTGATCCATAAAAAAGCTTACATTTTTATGAAATTTTAAGAGGTTGAGTAAACAGAAGTTTATCAGTTATAATTTCAGTCAGTGCTGTTTGGACATATAAGAAGAAAGCAAAATGTCTGAATGTATTGTTGACAACAGAGGGAGGTCACCATTAAATCAAAATGTTTCATTTATGTTGATGATAATAACCAAAGAATAGCCTAGGGGCTTGCCTAAAATTACTTTACCTTTAAAGTTGGTACTGCAAGTGATTTTTAGGGAATGGTGTGCAGACAAATATCCAAATTACCTGAAAGATATCATTGAAATCCCTGATTTGAGTTATCACGCATATCTGTGTAACAGACCCAGTCTCTACAAACAATAAAATAAAATGAAAAAATGGGTTGTACACTGTTAATTTTTGTTTGTTGTGTTGCACTTTCTGCTTGTCAATCATTTTGTGTATTTACAGTCCATATATGGAAAGGCTGAAACTAAGAGCACTTGTGGCATTTTGTCTTGAGTTTGAAGGGTGCAAATTGCTCACGATTTCTCATTTGTCAACAATAGCTTGCAGAGCCATACATCCTAAAAGGAATAACAAGACAAAGAAAAATAAAGAGAAAAAGCAAGACTGAACTTTGCTGAAGTGTTTTGTCACTGGAGGGAGATGAGAGCTTCAAAGCACTTGCAGCGTGATAGGTACATGTCTGTAGAAAGACATATCTGCAGAAATATGTATGTAGACTTGTCTCTAGACAAAAGGGAAGTGTCTAAAGGCCTGTTTAAACCAAGTGATAACAATAAATATTAGCATCCATACCAATGCACAATAACCTTCTCTTTATTATAAGGATGCGTTGCAGTTATGTTGTCTGTTGCTTAAAAAACTCAATCTATTTAAAGTCATGCCCACATGGAAAGAACCTATATGTGGATATATGCGCATATATGAAACCTATATGCAGTGTATAGGCACATTATATGCTGCATATATGCACATATATGATCATTTATATGCTGCATATATGCGCATATATGCTGCATATATGCATGTATACACTGCATATATGCTGCATATATGCGTATATATGCCACATATAGGCAAAATTGAGGTGCATATATGTGCATATACAGGAAATATACGTCTCCTGTATTGCTTCTTCATATCCACATTAGGGCTGGGATAAACGATTATTTTTTAAACGATTAATCTAGCGATTATTTTTTCGATGCATCGATTAATCTAACGATTAATTTTTCTGACCGATTTGATTTTGATTATCTCCCCATAAATTGACTACTAACAATTTATACATGTTGATTTACATATCTGAATGAAAAAAACATCAATTCCTTTACATTGCAACATATGTTTATTGCTCTTAAAATTACAAAATAAAAGACTGACTAAGAATGCATTACTTTGCACTTGTATAGAGATAGCATTCAATAAAACCTTGAAACCTTGAAAACACATAGCTTACTGAAACAAGCTTACTGAACACATAGGGCCTAGCTTACTGAAAAAATAAGTTCTTTCAGATGAAAATAACAACAACTTGATGTCTAGTATTCAATAAAAAAGTGCACCCAAAATACTTGTTTAGAGCAATTGAAAGAATACAGTATGTAAATGTAAACTTGTGGGCTTTAAGCTAATACAGAGAGTGCTTTTACAAAACAAAACAAAAATTAACAGTGGGAGCCAGCAGACTGTCATGGAGAAAAAAAATCTCAGAATGCTCCACGTGAAACTTTGGCGTTCCGCCCTTTTTCTAATATGCACAAGGGAGGGAGAGAGCAAGAAGCGCTCGTGTAGTTTGAAGACTGTGAGTGCGCGAGCGCGCGTGAAACTTCGGTGTTTCGCCCTTTTTCTATCGTGTTTAATGATTTTGATTAATATGCACAAGGGAGGGAGAGAGCAAGAAGCGCTCGCGTTGTTTGAAGACTGTGAGTGCGCGCGCAGCCGGGGCTTTCTCTCGTACGCACCCTGTCACTGTCACTCACCGATCAAATAAGGCTTTGACAGCCGCCAAAAAAAAAGATCAATGCAGAAAAACCCCTGGATTGGTTATATAACGTTGGACAGAATGTTGATCCGGCCATCGCGTATATTCAGCGCACATAAGGTAAACGTTTTGCAAACGTTTTTTAGAGAAATAAAAACAGGTCGACGAATCGATGCGCATATTTTGCGTCGATGTATTTTTTGCATCGACGTCATCGATGACCTCGACGCGTTGTCCCAGCCCTAATCCACATATAAGCCCTATACATACAAGATATATCGTCTATATAGCTAATGGCAGGATCTGGTCATTTTGTAGCTCATATCTCATTTTTGACTGTCATACATGATGCCTATAGCTCATATTTTCTATTATCAAGGCAAAAACTAAGAATTAACAAAAAAAATTATGCAAGAACTTATGTATGTGCGAACATGTAAATTTTGGTATCACATGTAATTGGCATGTTATGGAATTTAACTATTTCAATATATTAAAATGATATACAGAGCCAGACAGTAACGGAGTACATTTACTTGAGTACAGTACTTAAGTACAATTTTGAGGGATCTGTATACTCGAGTATCATTTTTGGGGAGTACTCATGACTTTACTCAAGTACATTTGAGAGGCAAATATTGTACTCTTTACTCCGCTACATTTCTATCCATAACCGTAAGTGCCCGTTACTTCTTCAGCCCCATCCACACGGAGACAGGCCCCCGATCTTTTTTTCTCGTCTCAAGAAATATCCGCGTCCACACGAAACCGATGTAGTATACATGCCAGACCAGCATGTGGCGCTGTAATTCTGCCACAGAGATACACTTAAAACGAAGAAGAAGACATGGATTTGCTGATAAACCTTGCGCGTGGCACACAAACGAACATGGAACAATACATTTATTAATCCATGTTAATGTTAGTTAATAAAAAATACAATCGTTCAGTGTTTGTTCATGTTTTTGTTGCTGTTACGTGATGTAGTGGTGTTTGACTAGGGGCGAGACGTGGGCTGATGACGCCATATTTTCAGAAAATGTGCGGATTTGCCGTCCAGACGAAACGCAAAGGAGGCGTTTTCAAATATATCCACTCTGGGACTAGGGCTGTCAAAATTGCTCAAAAATGACGTTCGAATATTCCCTCTAAAAAATACACGAATATTCGAACTATTCGAACATCTGGTTGCGTATGTTGTCAACGATGCGCATTACGTCAATAACAGGACAAAATAATACAAAGAGACATAACTACTTGTATAGATAGACTATTTAAGTTTAAACATATATGACAACGTATTACCTACACAAAAACAAGGAAATCAACTAATGTCCAAGACTGCAGACCTCGAGCTCTCTCACCCTCACGTTCTCTGCGCATGATGGTTTAAATGAACAAACAAATTTTTGTGCAAGCAATTTAAGGTCGCGACTGTTGTCCCAAATATAGCAGGCTTCATTGAAACAAATTGAAACAAATATTATTAACATTAATTGAAGTTTTACAGCATATAGAACTGACATTGAATGCTCCGAGCGAGCTGTGCTGTGGTAAACATGGAACTTTTCCTTGACATGAAACGATAAATAATCAAACCTCGGATCCATTGCTTGACAGAACTCCCCGAAGCCTGCCCCATCCACGATACTGATTGGTCTCATGTCCTTACAAATGAACGAAATTAATTTATCCGTTATGGCCTCTTGTGGTGTTGCAGACAAAGAGCTTGTGGCGGGCGATGCAAAGTAACGTTAAGTCTCAAGACGTGACTGTTTAGCTGGAGTTCCACACATTATGCCATGCTCATTTGGGTGCACATTTTTGAGATGTGACCTCATGTTGCTAGTGGTCGAATGGTATGCTAACCGTATCTTGAATAGTTTGCATACAACTTTATCTCGCGGGTCAACAATTTTACCTCACTTTCTCTGCTGCGGTCGAGTTGGGCTCTGCACTTGCTGGCATCTTCCATGAAGACGCGTCTACTTTCAGCAGTGATGCTGTGCCAGACAGTGCGACTCCTGTGAGGCTGTGACCTGTCCCTGAACCCTCAGGCGCGCTAGCGCGCCCACTCGCAAAGCAGACAACCACGCCTCTACTACCGTGGGCATTTTTTTCCAAATTATTTTTATATTCGAAAATTAATTTTCACCTTCGAAATTCGTTTTTTTAAAACTATTCGAATACATATTCGAATTTAGAATATTCGTTGACAGCCCTATCTGGGACCCGGTTTCAAAACATTGATTTCACTCTTCCAAAATGCCAGATCCGTGTGGACGAAAATGCCTATCCGCTTAAAAAATTGTGCGCCGAAAAAAAAAAATCTCGGACACCCTATCAAACGTCATTGGATAGTGCAGGAAGGAAGAGGAGGAGGATGATAAGGCGCGTCATGACAGACCTCCAAAGAATAATAACGTTTTTTTTTTCTGTTCAGTTTTTTGTCTTATTTTTGTTCTGGTACTATTTGATTGTTCTTGTAAATACATAATGTACATTTCTATATTTTGGACTTTTATTTATGTTCCCTAGCAGGTTTTTTGTCTTATTTTTGTTCTTGTACTATATTTTTGTTTTGTACTATTTGATTGATCTTGAGTAAATAAATAATGTACATTTCTACATTTTGGACTTTTATTTATGTTGCCTAGCAGCTATGGGTTTTAATTTTACTATTATAGGTGAACATATAGGTGCATATATACGTGCATATATGTACCTATATAGGTATATGTATGCACATATATATGTGTAAATATATGTGTGCTGTGCATATATGTACATATATGTGTGCATATGTGTACATATATGTGTACATATATGTGTATATATGTGTACATATAGCAGAACTTGATTTTACCAAGTGAGACATGTTCCTGGGACAACATCTTTGTTCTCCCTGGAACAACATTGTGATTAACCAATCAGATTTGAAGAACCAGTTTATAGATTTTGTGAAGTTTATGCTTAAAATCACTGTTTGGTGCTTGTACATCAGTGTCATTCATCTATAATTTCCTCTGATTTTAGGGATTACTCATGGTTAAGGTTAGGTTTAGGTGTAGGGATATGGTCAAGAATATATTTTTGGAGTAAAATGATATTCCAGGGTCAACAAAATATGTTGACCTAGGAACACATCTAACTCAGCAAAATCAGGACGTGCGTACATATATGTACATATATGTGCAAATATATGTGTGCATATATATGTGTGCATATATGTACATATATGTACATGTAATATAGGAAAACGGCCAATTTTATGTATGTCTCATATATTAAAAACCTATATCAAAACCTATATTGAAACATATATGTTTATATAGGTTTTTTCCATGTGGGTGGGGATTCTGATTGTCAGTGTTTTTATTGTTCATCAGCTGGAAAAAACTGTGCTGAAAGTAATTCCCACAATTTCGTTCATCTGTGTGAGTTTAGTTCCTATTTTTATAGATTTAGCATCATTTTTAGAACTTTATAGCTAGTTGCAGTTATAGTAATTGTCATTGGTATGAACAGGCCTTAATTCACTGTTATCAAGTTTTGTGAAACATCTAGAATGGCTAACATAGGTTAACCATCACATATTTAACATGTAGCAGAGAAAAAAAGTGTACATCTCTACACTTCTGTGTAAAGCATTTTACAAAGAGGTTATTTTTAGGTTTTAGTCATACGGGAACTTCAGGGGAACTGACTTCATCATGCAAACTAGCTCTGAAAAGTGACGTTACTTCTAGGACAATTTGTTTACAGATAATTTGTTTAGTTTGGCCACTTGCACAGTAAGTGTCCAACTACATTTTAGGACTATTTGCACATTCACTGGTGATGTGTAAGATAACAGACTGTATCCAAAAGATGGGCACATATTTGCATAGAAACAGGAAGCTAAACTGTAATTTGTCTTGGTTCAGTCACAGAGCTAATGCTTTGAAGTATAGAGATGACTGTGGACTTCAGTAGGGGCTCCAAAGCCTCCACTCCTGTCAATCACTCGACTGTGTCCAAAATCAACTCCTTCAAGGTCCTACAACCACAACCTGAAAGGGCCTTAAATGCAAGGTGAACTCTCACTGTTGTAGAAAAGTCAACAAAGGATTCACTTTGGGCTGCAACTGAGCAAATTCAATTTGACACGGGATTTGATGGTCCAGTTCTATAAGACAACCATCACTAGGCCAGTCAGTGCAAGAGAGACACAAATCTTCAACACATTATTCGTTCAGTAGAAAGAGTTTATGACCACTACTCCGAAGAGAAAAAAAGAGTCCCTTCCCATTTCAACTAAATGTATATTTTTTTTTAGCATTTTGTTCACTAAAACACTTCAGATGACCTCATGTCCTTTTTGTACCTGCCACAACCTAGACTATTTATTTACAAATTGTCAAAACTGTATATACAGCAGCACATTTAGCTATTTATATTGAGTTTACATGCAGTTCATACAAAATCAATGCATGAAAAACATTTTGTTTCAATATTCAGTACACTTTCCTCTCTCTCTCTTTTTCTACACTGCTCAACTTGTATGCTTATATGATTACTGAATTTCTGCTGTTATGTTTTGAGGCAAAAGACCAAGTAAAGAACAAGTGCTTAATAAATGAAAACTTCATAAACTCAGTTCTGACTTTCATACTAGTGAGAATCTTCTGTTAGTTTGTAGCCTGAGAGCTTCTCCCCTTCTCATATAGGCCACATCCTGACGATCATTATGGCATAAAAAACCTCAAGCAAACCCCATTACAACTAATAGCATGCATCACAACTGAGAAGACAGAGACAGACACAAAGATATAAGATAGAATGAAAGCCTTTTTGAATTTCAATCCCAATTCTATATTACATGGTGTAATTTATAGTATGCTCTTTCCATTTTCAGTTTATACTTTCTGCAAACTCTTATGTATGATAATGCATGCATGACTCGCTGATTCTTGCATCAGATGCATTGATTGTACACTGTCCACTGATCTTCCTGTGATATTCACTGTGTCATTCCCTCTTCTCAGTATATCTGAAGGTTGATCTGAACTCTTGTGTTATTTGAGAACGATATTACTTCCTTATCATCATTTTGTAATGAATGGCAATGAAATAATTTGGATTGTAAGGAGTTGAATGCCTTTACATCTGCCCTTCACGCACCTCCTTCTTAATTGGGCGACACCAATTCTCCATCTTTGATGGCGGTGATATAACATCCAAAAATACTGAGATAATTGAAGATATTGTAAGATATTTCAAATATAATTCAAATATGGACGTTTGCTTTAAATACCCACAAAAAATATCATATTTTGTATTTTCATAAAGTAATTGGCTGCTATAAAACAAAATCTATGTGACTCATTTTCACAGGGTATAGAGCAATTCATGAAGTGTGGAAAAACATCTGATTAGGCTTTTTCTCAAATGTAGAGGTTGTGTGTGTATATCATAATACATCATGCTATTGAACATTTGTTGCAGATTTTCTGTAGGTTTTGAGTGTCTAAACTCTTCCTTCCACAAATTATGGCCGAAAAAAGGATTTAAATTAGGCCAGAAAGTCTTGCATTTATATAGTCATGGCACTAAAAGTTAGTTTATGTTCAAATCAAGAACAAATATCTATGTCAATGGGATATGCAAACTCAACTCCTTGAGAGCTCCCTAGACATTTAGATTTAAGAACACACTGACATATTGTTCCATTTAATTTAATAAAAACATTTTCTTAAAAAGTCTTACATTTACGTTAATAAAACCTACCTGTGCTAGCCCTGCATTCAGTGCAACTGTGTTTTATGGCACTTCATTTCAGGCTATGCACAGATTTTACTTTCAGTTAATGGATTATAGGAAATAAGAAGAACTGATTCTTGCTTCTGTGTCTAAATATTTTCTCATGATTGGAAGCGCACTAAAAATGCATTGTTATGATTAGACGCAAGAAACATTCTGTCATAAAACAGGTCAGTGACTGGGACATGGATCCATCTCAGACTAAAAATAATTGTAATTAATCATTAATATTTTCACCTCTTCTGGATTTCTAGTTTTAAACAGATATACAAAGGAAAGGCTCCATGATTCACATGACATCTATGTGTAGTGAAACCGAGCACGTCAGTGGCAGTATGCATTACGAACGCTGAAAACAAGCCTGGATGAACTGCTTCGTAATGGTGCGTGGGTGGATATCCACTGCCAGATCCACAGATTCAATCACTCCTACCAGTGTCTCTCTCTCACCTCTTCTCTGTCTCATTTTATTGGTCTATCTCTCTCCTCCCTTTTCTTCTCAAATCAAGTCAAAACAAATCAACAAAGCTTCACTGGGCTAATTGTCAACAATATATATTATTGCAAGGCATTTGAATGGTTGGTATTAGTAATAATAGCAGATAAATCTGATGTATTTTTAAGATGATCCTATAGAATTATTATTATTTTTATTTATTTTTTGCAGTGTGAAATCACCAAGTTATAATGACAAATTATGGTCAATACTGACAATATCACACCACTTAGTTTGTTTTTAATGTGTGAATAGACTCTAGGCCCCCTCTTTAGTATAGTTCAGTGAGTCAATTCAAGCCAAAAGAAATGCTTAAAAATGAATCTTGTGTGTTTATATTGTGCTTTTTAAATTCTTCAGATTAAGCAATAATAATAATCCCTGGAGCTGTAATGAAAATACTTTATTTATCATAAGTTCACTTTCATAACAGGGGCTTTGGGAGTGTTGACAGAGCCAGTTAAATATAAATATGAAGGCAATAAAATTGGACCAAGACTTCCATACTCAATTTCATTCTCATGAGATCATATGGACCATTTCTAGAGCATATGGGTTTATATGATGTCAGTTTTAGTGTAGGGTAGTACTTTTGGAACAGGAGGCATTTGAATTTTTTATTTATTAGATCTTTCAAATCTAATTCATTTCATTTAATTGATTGGCATGTTTGTATAAATTACATTTTTTCCTACTTAAGCAATTAAGTCAAGAAACAAAATCAAAACAATCAACCAAATCGTAAAGGTTTATAAAATGAAATATTTGGAACATTTGGAAAATCAAAGTAAATATTGAAGTGAACTAAAATATAATCATAATGTATGAGTGAAAGTGTGACAGCGATGTATCCAAATACAGGCTCAGTGATCACAGTCGAGCAAAAGAAAAAGGCAGACAAAGACAAAAATGGCTTCCAAAAGAACAAAGAGTATGTGCTCACTTTCTCCTTTATCGCTATGAATTTCAGAATGCAAGAGAGAACTGAATGTCTTTCAAATCACATTTTCCAAAACTGTCAGAAAAAGATCAAATGCAGGTGTTCCAGTCGTGCATCAGCGTATTTGAGCTTGCTGCCCTCAGAAACCAGCCACTGTTTCACCATAGCCGAGACTTATCTGTGTACGTCTACATTCATCTGTAAATATAAATTAAAGCTTTTAATGAATGTTTATTTCATTGTATTATTGTTATTCCAGCAGGAGGATCCAAAGGCTGTTGCACACCTGGTTTGGCTGGCAGTCCAGTCTCAGAGAGCCACTGTTTCTTTGTTTAATATTGTATTTCTTCTTTTTTGTATTCCACCTAGTAAAGTTGAAATCCCCTGTTTTGACAGGCTTTTTTCACAACTAGTCCCATAATGGTTGTGTTAGGCAGTCCTTTGAAGCTGTTTTAATGCATTTGAAAATACGAACATTGAAACTGTGAAAGCAATGTGATCATATACATTTTCAACTTGTGGATGATCTTAAAACATTTTTAGACTCTGTTGACACCTATTTTTAGTGTTCTCCACTTGGGATCTGATGCAGGAAAACTTTCTTAATATTAGGTGTAAACAGAGCTATATAGGTTAATAGGTACAGTAAATAGGTTTCAACATGATTTTTAAATGTTTCAGACAAATGTTAGATTAACCAACATAGGTGCATTGGAAAAAAAAAACATGCCTCTACCTACATTTTTGCTCCAAAAACATTTTGATACAATTCACTGCATTTTCCATCTGATTTCCATTCCTTTTTACATAAATTATGATTATGGCAGATTATAAATGAAAAAATGCTTATATGGCTTATCTGATACTTGAACAATACTAAGTTATTACTTTAAAACACTCTACCACAGCGCATGATTTGTTAAAAAAAACACATATGATGTTTCCATCACATAACCAGCTCAGTATGCATGGCTTTTCTGACATACAGTAGTAAACTTCTTAGTTGCTCACCTGGTATAGCCTCGCACTTATGACACAGAACACTCGGGTATGAGTCCCGTGAAACACTAGTCATGATAAAAGAGCTGAAAGACTTGTAGAAATAAATTAAAATAACATGGTTTCTTCAGCAAACACATTTGCTTTTGTTAACACTATCGGTTAGGTTTAAACTTTCAAACACAATAGAGCTTTAACCTTACATGGTAACTCACTAGACATTCCAAATTGCCCCAACCAATGATGAGCGCTACTCACTTGACATTTCAATTTGAAACTATTGCGAAATGTTCAAGAAGCAGCATAATGTTGTTAATTATTTGTATTTATTAATTAATTTATTTTTAATGAGGTTGTAAGAATCTAAAGTTAGGCCTTGCTTGTTCTCCTTAGTGATTAGTTGGTGATACAACATTAAAATTGGCATGAAATGGAAATTGTGATTATCTTTTCTTTGTGACCCATATATCTGAGTAAAAAGGCTTCTTAAATTAGAAAACATGTAGGGTGGGACTTGATTGTATCCATTGGGAATTGATTGGATCATTGGGTCATTGTTGTTTGCTACTTGCTGCATGCAATCTCATATGCTTGACAGGTTGATTGAGGATAGAAATAATAATAATTGTAATAATAATAACAACTAATAAATAATTTAGAATAAAATATTAGAATTTTACATTTTGATTTCATACTGACTTTAAAGCATAATGCATTTAGATAACACACATTAGCTAGCTTTGAAAGTGATGCTAAATTACAATATACATTGCACAAGGTGAACCTTCTATGCCTAAAATTACCCTTACATTTAGCATTTAATTCTTTAGCATGCATATTCGACTCCCAGGTAAATAATAATTTCCACACTTGCTTTGGCAATATTGTATGTTAAACAACCTTGTCAATAACATATTTTGAAATACTCTTTTGAAGTTTTCAAATTAAAATACTTTTCTACAATTTCAATTCCCTTGACATACTGAAAATTACAAAATAAATAAAAAAATAAATAATGCTCTTTACTCAAAACTCACTGTTAAACCACAATCGAGTGTTTGTAATATTGATGATTATGATCACATAATGAGACAAAAGCACTGGAAGCAGCTAATGCTCACTAGATTGCAAAATTCACAGGAAAATTAATAGAAAAAACGTTTCTCTCTAAAGAAGTAAAAATGTGAATTTTAAGAAGTGCAATGGTTAAAGTTAACTAATTACTGCTGACGGAGTAATAAGAAGAGTAAACATTTCTTTTTGAGGAGTATCAGGTAATGAGTAGATAATTATATATTTTTTTCAAATAGATTAAGATTTTTGGTCCCACTTTATATTAGGTGGCCTTAACTACTATGTACTTACATAAAAAAATAAGTACAATGTACTTATTGTGTTCATATTGTATTGGAAAACACTTTTGCTGCTATTGAGGTGGGATAGGGGTAAGGTTAGGGAGAGGGTTGGAGGTATGGGTAAGTTTAAGGGTGGGTTAAGGTGTAAAGTATGGGTCAACAGTGTAATTATAAATGTAATTATAGAAATTAAATACAGATGTAATTACATGTAGTTTTTTTTTAAATATAAGTAGGACCTACAATGTAAAAACATGTATGTACACAATAAGTACATTGTACTAAATTATTAATTAAAATGTAAGTACATAGTAGTTAAGGTCACTTAATATAAAGTGGGTCCAGATTTTTTTTTTAAATTAAAATATTTTGTCTATAATTTCGTGTCAATATAAATATTTACAATTCCCTAGTCAGATTTCTAGTCATTTGGCGGTGCTGTTACAGGTTGTCAACACTAGGCTAATGGCCACACCTTTCTGTGATTCTTACTATGGCCAGGGCCCGCTCATCGGCTTTAAATCATCCGCCCCACATACACAGAAACACAAACGCGACACTCACCCCGCACAAACGGATATATCCCCGCACAAACATCGTTTAACAGTGTTTGCTTAGCTGGAAATACAGAGAGATGCGCACTCATTCCGCCTGCATATAACGGCATAACGGCATCTTGCTGTGGTTGGGTGAGCGATACGAATGGTCGCTCGTGCGCGCGCGCTCTCACTCCCTCTCTGCTCCTGACGTCAGCGAGATTGTCTCGAGCCGAGCGCTCTCTCTCCATACTGTCCCTCCATTGTACGCACGCTAACGATGCCAGCGCTCGAAACCACCGCTGCCGCCGCCCAATAGAGACCTCCCAGCCCGAGGACAGAGCACCACGAGCCCGCTACACAGTGCGAGAGCGCGCGCAAGAGACTTATGTTCCAGCCCAACGTTGTCTTTTGCGGGATTTAATGCTCTAGCTAGTCGCCGACAGGGAGAGAGAGAGAGAGAGAGAGAGAGAGAGAGAGTGTGAGAGAGGGATAGGGACAACCTAAGAGAGGGATAAGGAAGAAACACCGAGGATATTTCTCACCAGGACCGATTTGGAGATAAAAAAGTGCCGAGGTTCATCTAGCCATGGGATGTACACTGAGCGCAGAGGAAAGAGCGGCTCTGGACAGGAGCAAAGCCATCGAGAAAAACCTCAAAGAAGACGGAATCACTGCTGCTAAAGATGTGAAATTGCTCCTGCTAGGTAAATGCGGAGTGGAGCCAGTCAAATCTAGCTGAATCCTACACATCGCAATGTCTCATCCGATGAATGCACACATATGGGATCTCTTCATTTTGACAGGCGATCTTACTCCCTTGTGTCTGTCTCTTCTCCACAGGGGCTGGGGAATCTGGGAAAAGTACCATCGTGAAACAGATGAAGTAAGTGGCATGTTTTAAATGACATCCATCAGTCAGTCAGTCAGTGTGCGCTGTGTGAGACACACGACCCCCCCCCCCCCCCCAACACACACACACACACACACACACATCCTCGATTGCTTGATGGCGAATTCTTAGGTCCGCCATATTTTCAAGGAGCCGTCTCTCTCCACTAGCGTGTTATATACATTGTAGCCGTGACGTGATGATATGATGTAGCAGATCCGCAGTATGTATATTGGTGGGTTCGGGAAGACGAGGCGCCGTCGATGTGCTGTTCACGAAAATGGTGCTGAAAGTCAACTGGGGAGCCGTGTTTCTAAGTCTTAATGCTCCATTGGAGTCCACTGACTTCACACCCGAGTAACATCACCACACTCCACCCCGATTTCGCTTCATCGTCTAGGCATATATGTCTCTGATGTCTTCCTGTGCATTTGCTTTTATGACAAACGACAGAAATGAATCAAATATAGGCTATATACACTTAAAGATATATATAGCTATAAGCTACTGGGCCCTTCTGACAAAGAAATAAATGGCGGTTCTTTAGATTTTACTATAATGCAGCATTCTTTTAGAGATTAATATGTAATTTTACCTGAATTATATGCAGTATAAACCGATAACTGGCTTGACCCATAGCCTATATTTTTACCCCCCTTCCCATCCCCCCCATTTTTACCGATATCCACACTTTTCTACACGACTGGTTATCGGTTCTTTATGACTGGGTCCATTGATAAATGGTGTCCCCTTAATGGTACTCATTTTAATGTTCAAGATGTTATATAGCAACCATTCATTTTCAGTAAATAAATAAAAAAAGTTTTAAACGGTCTGGCTCCAAAATAATTTTTCTACCATGTAAATTCGCATAAATATAGTTATGAATAATAATAAAATAATCACAATGCATGTTGTTTTATTTTTATACTATCAAAAATCACAAATAAAATCATTAAAATTATTCTTCATATTTAATTTTTCACTTGTAAAAGTCATTTATTGGTAAAAATCCTAAAAAAAAAACTATCACTCGCTTTCTACTATATGCAGTTAATACGGAGTGAAGAACCTTCTGTTAACTGAGAATGGTGAAGGCAGAGCATATATGGCAAATGGTGCCTGGAGATAATGCTGTCGGCAGTGTGTGCATGGCGTTGGTGCAACATGAACAGGCCTTATGCGTTTGCAGTCTGTTGGGTTGATGCTCATAGTGAAGGAAGAAGGTTTGACACCCAACCAGCTCAACTTCCTCAAGGCCATTTTTATGCAATGACTTTCTCTTTACGCTTCACTGAAAACGATCTGTTCTTGCGGTGTGCGAATGTCTTATTAAATGCAACTCCTCTAGTTATTTCCCTCTTTGACTTGCTTTACAGTAATCTATTTATATGGTCACTTTCTTTGGACGTGGTGTATGGTGTAGAATATGTATAAGCTAAATATGTATATGATTACTGATAAAAGATGTTAGATTGTAAGTGAGATTTTTATGTGTCGAGCTGTATCAAGCGTAGTTTATTGCTCAATGCAAACCATTCGATGAAGAAACGCCTCCACGAACTGCCTTTGTCTAATCGAAATCTATAGCCCTCAGAAAATGTCCTTTTATATTTGCTCTTGATATGATGTAATATTACGGTTCGTTTGTAATGCATTGTGATGGAAAAACGCATGAAATTAGCGCGGGCATGTTCTGAAATAATGCATCGGAGGATTTCAGGCGGTTACAGTGGTGGACAGCGCCCAGCAGAGTCTTTTTCTGTGATCGGCTTTCTTCGGCCATTTTCGGTTTTCTCCGTCGTTAAGAGCGTTGTGACTTGGGCGGGAGGGAAAACAGGGAATGGATTAATGCGTCGTTTGCGCTGGCAACACGTGCTCAGAGAGAGGCGCGGTCTGTTTCGTTTTCCCCAAACACCTACCTACGTTGTTTCTTTTGTATTTCATCTGTGTATTAATGTTTAATGTTTAATGTCATAAATACAATACTTAACTTTGGACAATAGCGCAATGAGCAAAATCAGCTGACTAGCAGAGTCAGAAATTAAGCTGGGCAAAAAAGCAAATGAATTGCCCATTCATTTAATATGGTTCAGAAAATGTACCTGTTCCTCTTATTAAACATTTTATATTTCAATATACTGTAGCCTAGTTTTTGTTTTGTGATATCTTGTACATTATTTACAGCAAATGTTAAATTTGATGTGTATTTCTGTAACATTGCCAATCTCATTGACAATTCCGGCAATTAATAAATCTGACTGTTGATTTTATGATTAATAAACAACAAGTGAGAAAATTAACTTCAGGTTGTATATTGTCTCTAAATATAATACGTTTATTTTTGGCAGTGCTTACAGAATGAGTTAAAAAATGATATAATTTATTTTTTTCAGTTTCGAATTGCTTGGTCAACTTAAATTAATTACAGTATTTACTACTGTGCTTTTAAGTCATTGTTGCTAATGCCTCATGCATATTTCTAAGTCATCCAAAGAGTGATGACTCTTTCCTCTCTAAGGATTCATTGTTGCTCTGATGTGCTTAATTGGGTAATAAGTGTGTCTCATGATGGAGCTGGTAAAACGGTTTGGGTCCTAAAGGAGCACAGTTTGTAGCTCTGGGCTTCTTACTGTAATGTGCCATGAATGAGTACAGTATTCTGTATTGCATGGCTTGAAAACGGCGGATGAAACAAGGAGGTTTGCACTTAACATGTCAGAGTAAACCAGGGAACTGGGTGAAGTGTGAAAGATGTTGAGAGAGAGAGGGCGCAGAATGAGGAGGGGTGATGTTGGTAAACCCTGTGATTATGGTGTAGTTTTCTAGGCAGGCAACAGTGCTTCCATCTGCTTCATTAGTTCAGTGTGAGAGGGGAGTGTTTAAGTGTCTACAGGCTCTTAGTAGGTGATCACATCACAAATACTCAGGTCTCTCTCTTTCTGTCTGTTCCTTACTCTCCTCTTCCTGGCACCTAGTCATATGGGAATGAAATATGAACAATTGAAGGTGTATTTTGTGGGTTGGGGGAGAGAGTAAAAATGTGAGTAGATGGTGATAAGAGCAGTTTCCACACCCACACATGTTATGCATGGATGATCAAAAGCAGCCTTCAGAAAGCAGATAAAATATATTATGATGAGTTCTAAGGTATGATTTGTGCACTGAAAATCCTTTACATGCTGATTGTGGCATATTAAAGCTGTATATGTCATCAGGTCCTGTTAAACATGTTAGGACTAGGCATTGCTGACTAGTTGACTAAATGCTAATATTTTGTGCAGTACTGCTTAAAAGTTGGGGTCAGAAAATGTTATTTGGAAAGAAATGAATACTTTTGGAAGCTATGACACAATCAAAACTGTCATTAAAAACATTTAAACGTTTCAAACAAATTCTTAAAAAAGAAAAATTAACCAAAACATTAAGCAGCACAACTGTTTTCAACATTAAAAATAAGAAATGTTTCTTGGCACCAAATTATCATATTAGAATGATTTCTGAAGGATCATGTGACATTGAAGACTGGAGTAATGGCTACTGAAAATTTAGAAGCCATTAAAATAATTACAAATATAAAATATATGAAAATATAAAACAGTTATCTTAAATTGTAGTAACATTTCACAATATTACAGTATTTCTTTTATTTTTTTCAAATATATGCCTTGATGAGCATAAGAGACTTAACAAAATCAAAATCAATTCTTTTTATTAAAAAGCTTTGGAGCAAGTTTGCATTCACCAAAGTTATAATAGAACTGTGCCGATGTTGCGGTTAAAGTTAAGATATAGAGCTTGTTTGTGTGAAAGTGAAAATACAAGCCGAACGTCTTGCAAATCACTCTCAAACTAATCTAAAAATGGAGATGGGAAGAAATGTCCATAACACACTCCTTGCAAATAATGTTGGACTTGCCAAAAAAAAATGCTGACAATGTGGAGAGTATTTTGAGCCACATAGAGTAAATATTGACTAGATTACTTTTCTTCTGTAGTAACAATGAGTTATGAAAGCCGTAATTAAGACTAGTTCCCCATCTAAACAATGTCGGTTCTGTTGTCTAATCTGTGAACTGTAATCCAAGGCCACTCCTCATATTATCCTTTAAAAGCAGACTTCTGCTGCTGGATAAACTGGATAGGATTAAAACTGTTTGTTTTTTCTAAAGTGATCTCTGCAGTATGCAATATGCTGGGCTGTCCTGTAGCTGGCTAATTGAAGGGTTGAAGCAGAGGACTCAGCTGTTCAGTTATACTCCATCTGCACTGCCATGAAGCTAAACTCTGGCCATGTACTTGAGTAGCAGAGCAAAAAACATCATGTCTCTAGTGTCTAGAACATGTTATGTGTTGAGTTATTGGTATCCGATGAAGGTTTAGGTGAGGAATACTGTAAGATACAGCAATAATAGAGGCACAGTGCAGTCGAGAGTGTTTCACTTCTCCAGGAAGCGGGACTTAAGCTTTAAAGCAGTCTAAATTTCAATTGCGTCACTCTTGAGCTGAATATTTATAAATAATAATAAGACTTTTGCTCTTGTTATATGTGTGTGTGTACATTCAATACATATCTATTTATTTTGGTTTGGCTAGTTTTTTTATTATGTAATTTAAATTTTAATAATGACTGTTCATAGATTATCAGCCATAACATGAAAGCAATTATCTGTTTATTGGTGTTGAAGAACATTTCAATATCGATGCAGCCCTTGAGATATGACATTTTCATTTTATGAAGTGCAGAAATGGTAAAGTAAATCCATTACTTAAATACATATTTGGTTCAAAATCATACATATACTGTGTTTGGTTCCTTTAGTTAGCCTTTTAATAGTAGGTGTATGCTCTGACCCCAATGGGTATAACTTGGACCTTTCAGATGTATTGTACAAAGGTTCAAAGCAGATGTAAGTTGTAGAGGGCTGTTTGGGTGGGTAAAGACAATTTTAATGCAAAGAAATTAAATTAACATTAACACAAAGCACCCTTGCTTGCAACTGCTGTACTGCTGGCTCTGTTATTGGCAACTGCAGTACAGTAGTGTGCAGTATGCAGATTACAAGGCCATTTACGCTACGGCTTTACATCGATTTTCCACTTGGAATCTTACTATAGAAAGATTAGATATTTTAATGAACCATGTGCAGCAAGTGCAGTTGGTTTAGCTGGGACTGTGACACACTTGCAAACCACAATGTGTGTGTTTGGGGAAGCTCTGAGTCACTATAGAAGGGGAAAAGGAAGGAGCTCTGATGAAACACACAGGCTGGTGAAATGAACTGTACTAATGATAGTTTCCCAGTCCATTTGTGCTTCTCTCTCTGTCAGTGATCTTCTTACTGTCCCTCTGTAATAGAGGGGTTTTCAGTGTCTTGCTGATGTGATTGGAGTTGACTGAGCACAGGGAGAACAAACGGTTCTCATGTATTAATTTCCCAAAGCTCTGGCTGTAATACTCTGCCGTGATCCCCTCTGACTTGGCCCACAGACACTGTGTGACTTTCAACAAGACAAACCTCAATTATTTTTGCCTTTTGCATCTGATTTGTGAATGCTACTGTGTACTGTATGCAAAGCCATCAAACCCACAAATTCAATTAAACATGTAAAATTCAGATCACATATACAGTACTATAATGCCCATGGTTTCTAGTGTAAAAACAACTTGCCAAAAAAAACAAAAAACCATTCTTTAAGCCAGCTCTGTTATGGCTATCATAATTAAAAATAAATGCAAGAAGAATGAATGAAGTAGGGTCGATTGTTGCATCAGATTTTTTAGGTGCAGTTTGCAGCATACGTTATAAACATTATAATCAATCACATGTTTCAATTGAGCTTATGAATGTGATGTCCAATCTTTTGATTCGTCACCATGGAGAACTCTGGAATTGTTCAATGCGATCGCTCACTGACTGTGAATTTGTAATTCCACATTCTCTCTTCATCGTAAACAAGAAAGTGCAGAGAAGATGTAAGTTAGAGAGTCAGTTTGCAGTTTGACTGAAGTCATGGAGAGCTTCAGTATTCTTTGCACACTTTCTTTAAATACTTTTTTGCTAGTGACCGTTTTGTTTTTCATGCTACTGAAATGACCAGTGTGAAGTCTTGATTTTCTAATTAGTAAAATGCAATAAACAAATTCATAAATTGTTCTTAGTTTGTTTTGTCTGTAGCCAGAATTTAACATGCTTTTCCCCCACAAAAACGTTCTATTAAATGACATTATTAATTTTTTTTTTTACAATATTCCCCTCTAATGAGTTTTTTTAATTTTTATTTACAGACTATTTACTTCATGCATTTATACATGTAAACAAGCACAGTCTGTGTAAATAAACAGGGATCAAATATGAATGTTTTAAAATTGGTCACTGAAAAATGGTCAATTTATATTATTCTTTAACATAACTAGTTGATCTTTAAAATGAGAATATTGGTGGTATTTTGGGAACTAAAAAACACAATATTTGGAAATAAAACCCTACTCTTTGTTTCGACCTGTCTTAAGTAGTCATATCCTTTACCTGTGTTTATACTTACGATTATTGCACAGTAATTCTGTTCTCATTTATTGTGAATAAAAAAAATTAAATAAAAAATAAAAAAACAGAGGAAGTGAGAAAGTGCTTAGCTACGGCAAAAAAGTTTCTCTTTTGCTATATTTTCTACTCTGTCACACAGCCAAGAAAATCGCCTTTTGTCTTTTCAGCAGCAAAACAGTGCATTTATCTGTTTGTGGGTTAGAGAGTAAATGCCTGAAGTTGTGCTGGATGAAAAATAAAGGATGAACAGTAGAGTGGGAAAAAATGAGGCCGGAATGTCAAGTACTTCCGTGAACCCCTCAGTGACCCTTGTCCTCCCACCGGTTCTTTGTTGCCACCCTCTCCACCTCTCTTGGTCTCTCTGTGGTGGGTCCATATGTACTTGCTGTGTGGAGAGTTCTGGCTGACCCATGTGCTGGTAATCACACAAAAGGCCTTTGTCTTAGTGAGGTGTTTGTCTTGAGCCATAAAGCAGATCCCACGCCAACACAAAAGAGCTTTATTAGGGAGGCAGTCAGGGTGGGTCTGCTCATCTGATCTGGGGTCAGCTGATTTACAGCATGGCAGTGCAATGTGAACTCTCCTTATGGTTGAATTATATAATATGTATCTGGATCAGAGTGGATAGTCCTTAATTAAAAATGTACTTGTGATGCAACTAAATATATTTATTATATAATTTGGATTTACATTTACTACTGTTAACAAGTTTGTTAATTAGTTTGTTAATTAGTCTGTAAAATGTATGTTTTTGAAAGAAGCCAAGGCTGCCAAATACAGTATAACAGTAATATTGAAATATTAGTCCAATTTATAATAAATGTTTCTCAAAGCCGAATCCAGGCGTCAGTGTCATGATTTTAATATGCTGATTTAATGCGCAAGAGTAATTTCCTATTATTATCAGTGTTAAAAACATTTGTGTAGCCTAATATTTTTGTGGAAAACTGCATTGTTCCATGATTCTTTGAAGATTCAAAAGAACATCATATATTTGACATTTATTTTAATTTGTGACAAAGTAAAAGTCTTTTGTCCCTCTTGACCAGTCCAATGCAGCATACTTGCTGAATAAAAATATTTATTTAAAAAAAAATATTACTGACTTTTCTATATCTTTTTATTTAGAAAGCTGTCCAGTGCCAAAAAGTACTTTAAGTAGTCTGTACAATTTTTGTTCTGTTTTCCAAATTCCAAAAGATAACTGTTTTTGTGAGAAACAGATTAAGAATTACTTATATTTTTGTTATATAACATATATATTGTTATATTGTATAACATATAACATTGTTATATAACGCTATATAACAGCGTACAGATTTGGAATGACTTGAGGGTGGGTAACAGAATTGTAATTTTCAGGAGAACTGACCCTTTAAATGTTAGAATGTGACATGCTTTTGTCTTGCACACCTATAGTTGTGGAAATAATTTCATTATTTGCAAGTGTTAGTGGGATACTGATGAAATGTCTGTTGTGGGGTGATGTGTGTGAAGAGTGTTAACTGCATCCTGCTTTGACTGCGTTTTGCAATGTGTTTGTATCATTGTAACCTTTACCTGGTGACTGTGAGTAGGTTTAAATTGGTCTGACTGTTGGCATTTTCCAGAAACTTTCAGCCCTTGGGAGCAAACACGTGAACACACACACACACACACACACACACATACACACACACACACACACACACACACACACACACACACACACACACACACACACACACACACACACACACACACACACACACACACACACACACACAGAAACACAAATGGAGCTTGGGTATTAAACAAGCAACTTTTAATTAAGGTATAATTGCAGATGCAGTAGGGACTCTGCCTGTGGCCTTTTCTTCACACAAACACACCGTGTGGAACATTTCTGCTTTTGCAGTGTCGCTTCCTTTTTACTGACTGAAAACTACAGATGCTGCCCCATCGCTTACGGTAATCACATGTAGAGTAATTTGACAGGAACAGGTGATGTTTTATCTCGTACAGTGAATAATGTGTGAAACTGTGGTCCATAACTAATGCAGGTGCTTTCAGCTGCTGTGTGCACGTTCCTCGGGTGAACGCTGAGGATGTGCTACCATATTTCATTTAACCAAATGCATTCCGTCCCTCTTTTCTTCACTCTGTTGCCATGGAGATGACAATGGCTGCCATAATTGGGGGGATGGGTAGTTACTGTGAACTGTGAATCAGAGGGAAAGTGGGAGTGAATCAGGGGTTTGGCTGTAGGGAGTGTACGGGAAGAAGGCTGAACATGTCTGGGTGTGAGTAATATTATGTATTCATGACCAGTCCATATTAATTTGCTAGCCTGGTACTAAAAACCACTTCATGCTTTTAAGCAAGATGAAATTAAAATGGACCCAATTTGCTTACTTATAAATGATTGGTATGATTCATTAGAGCATGATACTGTAGCTTACATTAAACATGTTAATGTAGATTTCTCCACTTACAAAATGACATTTCATTTCTGCTTATATAACCAAGCCAGAATGGGTGCAGAAAAAGTAATATTAGGTTTACATATTGCATAATGTAGGTATAAAGTGAAAAACTTTATGGGTAATCTGTCAAATCTCAGTGAATACATTTCTATATAATTTCCCACTAAATAGTCTGTTGAAATATGTCACATAATGGAAGCTGCTCTTCAAAGTCACCATGATATCAACACTGACAAATCTTATTTTTTATGGAAAATGTAATTGTTCCTCATAAGCAAATTATTCACGCACATCATTGTTTTTAAATGCATGTGACCTCATAATCTTTAACCAAAACATTAATTTCTCCTATCCCTCAAACTTGCATCTCTGACGACAACAACATGTTCACTAGCACAAGGGCAGGCTGATAAAGCCTCCCCTCCATAAACCTGTCACTTACATGAGATTGCAGTAATCAGCAAATGAGAACAATCGATTCAGTCAACTCCCAATGCAAAACTACATCCTGGCTTATATATATTTCTCATTCGAGAAGGCATTTCACTTGTACATACATCATAATAGAGAAGGAAAGACTATCACCGTTTCTGAGTAAAGGCCCATTCAGACCAAGGATGATAATTATAGCTATAAAGTTGTATGAAACGCTCTCATTCTATTAAAATAGGGAAATCCACATCAAAACTATAATGATATTGCTACAGAGAATGCTATCATCTGCTGTTGTAGATGCTAATATAGTTATTGTTATAGTTATCTTTGTAATTATCATCCTTGGTGTGGACTGGTCTTAGACAGAATGAAAGGTATTTGTATAATTTGCAAGTCTCAGTATGTTATGTAAATGCTGTTTAATTGTGCAAAATGGACTGAAACATCCAAAAGCCAGATGTGGTTTGTTGCTGAATTTCTTGATAACTAAATGCTAATGAGCTGACTCACTCTCTGCTGTCTAAATAGGCAGCATTCTAACCAGCATTGGACCTCATAAGTGAACAGTTTAGAATGCCCAATATGGGCAACAACTGCCTGTGCAACACAAATATTTATATGTATAGTGCACTTTAAAGGCTCCATTTATAGGCAGATCATGTTTTTGAAAAAAGGAAATATGGAAATTTTGAGTGTAATTGCTTTCCGTAAAACTCTCCACTTTTTCATTGTTCCTAAAGCTTGCTTTTGACATCATTCTGTGAGAAAGGGCGAGAGAGAAAATGAGATAAGAGAAGGAAAAGAAAGAGGGAGGGATATTATAGCCCTGTCACACTCATCCTGCTGTTTCATAATTGTAATTTCTCTCTGTAGTAGGGCTGGACAATTATGGCCTAAAATCAAAACCTCGATTAATTGAACATTTTACCTCGATTACGATTAATGAATGATTATTTTGTTTCTGTTTAGTTTTTTTGCCCTCATAGTTCACTGACAAGGTTTGTACTGTAAATATGATTGACTATAAGCAATTATTTTATCTATGTTCGTAGCATTTCTTACTAGGGTTGGGTATCATTTGAATTTTAGCGATTCCGATTCTGCTTATTGATTCCGATTCTTATCGATTCCTAGTTTCGATAAAAAATCCAATACAAAAAAAATTAAGTCAAATATTTAGATGTCAAACATTTTTACAAAGCATTCTGTTGCAGCTGATTAACATGAGCAAAAATCAGCAGCCTACAAAACACTGCAAGAGGAATTTTGCCTGTGATTAAAAAAATACCATAGCAAAAACAACTAGATTAATATAAATTTCAAATATTAAAGTGTTAAAGACAAGTAAACAGTCAGTAATAAGATAGGAACAAACAAATCAATTAGCAATATCATAAATAAATACAACTAAACAAAATTGCAGGTACATAAACTGTAAGTAAAAGTTTAAAAATACTACATAGTTTTCTTTTTATAAATAAAATAAAGATTAATCAAGTAAAGTTATTAAATATATTCAGTCAAGATCAGTGAATGATTTTCTTTTGTTCTTTGATTAACATTAATGACAGACAGCGCATTTATTAGGCTCTTTAAGCAAAAATACTGCACGCGTGTTTTCTTTCTCATCTGTTTATGTTCACGTAAGACAAAAACAGCTGCGTTTACGGTGATATACTGATGTAGTTTTCTGTATCGTAGTTTCGACTCGGAACAACCATTTCTACAGTTAAAATACACAGAACAGTCCGAGAACGGCCACAAACCGGGAACCCGCAGCGCAACCGCCGACCGCTGCTCTCTGTGCACGGGCTTGTGCTTCATGTGCGCTGCACACAAACATGCTATAATAAGTTTTGAGATTCTAAGCTACTTTAGTGAAAAATCACAGGACAGCGCTGACAACTAGTTTCTGTGTTCCTCTGTGAGCGCGCGATCTTCACAGCTACTGTTTATATGAGTGTTCGTGCCACAATGCAGCTGCGCGAACAACATGGTAGCTCGATATAATAATCATCTAATCGCTTGAATGTCCAAACCATAAAACAAATACAACTGACAAAGTTTAGTGAAGACGCAAGGCTCACCGCTCGCGTGACATCACTATGTGTTGAACCGGCATTCACCTCCGTGTTTTGCTTTTATGCCACTGACTGGAGAGAAGAGTCCTGTGGCTACACACGCGCTAGTATACTTTTAAGGGGGAAGTGTTAACAGGATTAAAAAAACGAAATAACCGACATGGGAAAATTACGTCGGTTAGAGGTTATGAATTTCGGTTTTGATTACTTTTCGATCAATCGTCCAGCCCAGCCCTACTCTGTAGTTTCCCTCCATTTTCTATGACAAGCATTTTTGTGAATTGATCTAATAGAACGTGACTCGCATACATCTGCACATAGCCGAAGCGACTGGCAGTGTACATGTTGGACAGATATTAACGGTGAGAGGTTGACCTGTGAACTTCCTAGGAGATTGAGAATGCAAACCCTGATTATTATTGCTATAAATAGATGTTCCTCCTGGCGTTTGGTTGGATAAGTGGCCATGTCCGGGGGGTGATGACAGAAACAGCACTCAAAACCACCATCAGGACAAAGGATTCTCTTACAGATGACATGACCCAGCTTTATGAGATAGGACTGAGAGGTATTGTGGGTTGCGGAATGTGTTTATGTGTGTGTGTGTGTGTGTTTGTGTGCGTGAGAGTTTTTGTATTTCTATTTTGGCTACCGGTGTGCATTCCTGAAATCCTTTAAATCATATTCCACCTCACAGCTTAAAATTAAACCCATGTAGCCATTTAGATTGGAGTGCTGCTTCTTAGATCATCTATATATTAGAACCATCTTCTCTTAACCTCATTGATCTGATAAACTGAGTTTCAAATGAAAGGTCGGGAGGAGAATGTTCATTTAGTCCTATCTATCACATTTTATTAAAAGCTGCGTAGCAAGCTCAGCTGACAACTTTTTATGGTATCCCTAGCAATATATATAACACTTTAGATTAGGGAACATGTATTCACTATTAGCTAAGAGTTTTCCCTCAGTAAACCCCCAATTTACTGCTTATAGGAAGTAAGGTAGTTCTTAAGTTTAGGTGTAGGCTAGTTTTAAGGGATCTAAAATATGGTCATGCAGAATAAGGCATTAATATGTGCTTTATAAGTAGTAAAAAACAGCCAATATGCTAGTAATATGCATGCTAATAAGCACCTAGTTAATAGTGAGAATTGTTCCTTAAAATAAATTGTTACCTATCATGGTGTCATACATTTTCTTCCATGTAGTAGAAGTAAAATGACTTTTTCACAAAAATACCATGAAAATGCACAATTTGTAAGATTTTCATAATAAAATATCCAAAAACCACTCGCACATTGTTATATATTTAATGCAGTTATCCCAAAAGTTCCCAAGGATTTATAAATCTAGAGTAGTTCCAATTTTAAATAATGGCGCGTCCAGGTTCATTGTCGCCTAACAATGACGTAATATCCGCGCTGTCAGTTTCCGCTTGTAGAAACTATGGCAACAAACATGGATGAAATTGCACATCATTGTTTTTAAATGCATATGGCCTCATAATCTTTAATCAAAAACATTAATTTCTCGTACCCCTCAAACTTGAATCTCTGACGATGACAACATGTTCAGTGGCATGAGGGCAGGATGATAAAGCCTCCTCTCCATTAACCTGTCATTCATATGAGATTGCAGTAATCAGCAAATGAGAACAATCGATTATAATGGTATAACTACTTTTACAGAATTAACTTAATTACTGAATTTCACTGGAAATATTTATTTTTTTACATAAATAAAGAACTGTATTTTCTTAGTCACTGTATTTTTTTAGTCACTTATTAAAGTAAGTATACATGTTACATTGTATTTCGGATTTTAAGAACAAGTGGAAAATGTGCTGAATGTTTTATTTCATCCAAGTGAAATTAGCAAGCAGTTAGACAGAATTTACAATCATTTTAAATGCAGACCCAGACACGAGTCGACACATGTTGCGCGCATGCATCAAGCCTCATCCATACTGCCAGATGCGCTCCTGGAGATTTGCGGTGCAGTGCCGCGTGCGAATATAACCGAGCATTACGAAACAGGCTGCATGAGTGCGGCAAGTCTGAATGGCTCGTCCATGACGTGGGATTCGTGCTGCGTGGGGAAGAGAGGAGCGAGTATTAGAAGCATTCAGAGACATAGGCTGTGTGTGCGGTCTTCTGAATTGGGAATATCGAACATGCAATAAGGGATGCTCTTGATATGCATTGTGACGCAGCACTTGCAAATTATGTTTTTTGTTCGTAGTCTGTCTTTTCGAAGCACAAGTTACATAACGTTTTTCTTTAGTTTTAATTTGCCTAACTATTGATCTGACCCTGTAGATGTCATAATCCCACTCTGTGTCTCTCCCGCTTTCAGTTTTTTTTATAATGGTGGGCATTTATGTCACACCCAGGGGCTGGCTATGCTTTAACTAAGCCACACCCCTTCTCAACTTCCACCTCGAGGAGGTCCCCAAACCCGACCCAATGGCCAAACAACACGAGAACAAGTAAGTGATAAAACAATCTTTATTTAAATATTTAAAAATAGCTTGGGGAATAGGGAAAGGGCAATTAAAACTAAACTCTGACTCGGCCCTCCAGATGGGCTATGGCCGGGAAGAGGTCAGGGAGCAAGGGGGCCACGGGGATCCGGGGCGTAGGACTCGGGCCCCGGCCTGAGTCTTAGGTATCCGTAGCGCCCTCCTTCTTCCTCCTCTTCGCTGAATACAGCTCACGGTAAGTACTGGTTCACACAGTTCGTTCTCGAGGTGCTCACTCTCTTTCTCTTCCTCCACAGGCAACGGGCTCTTTCTCTTTCTCCACAGGCAACGGCTGGGACACACAGGCACAGTTAATTCAGCTTGGTTTTGCTCTCACCTCTTCGCTGATTACAGCTCACAGTAAGTACTGGTTCACACAGTTCGTTCCTTGGGTGCTCACTCGCTTTCTCTTTCTCCACAGGCAACGGCTGGGACACACAGGCACAGTTAGTTCAGCTTGGTTCTGCTCTCACCTCTTCGCTGATTACAGCTCACAGTAAGTACTGGTTCACACAGTTCGTTCCTTGGGTGCTCACTCGCTTTCTCTTTCTCCACAGGCAGCGGCGTAAGTACAGGTTTCCTCAGTCTCTCCTCGTGTTACCCACTCTCTCTCCTTTTCTCTCCACAGGTATCAACTTGGGCACAATAGCACAGTTAGTTTGCTTTGAATGGCTCTCACCTCTGGGCTGGACACAGCGTACTGTAAGTACAGGGTTCGCTCTATTCCTCCTCGTGTTATTCACTCTCTCTCTCCTTTTCTCTCCACAGGTATCAACTTGGGCACAATAGCACAGTTAGTTTGCTTTGAATGGCTCTCACCTCTGGGCTGGACACAGCGTACTGTAAGTACAGGGTTCGCTCTATTCCTCCTCGTGTTATTCCCTCTCTCTCCTTTTCTCTCCACAGATATCAATCTCTTTCCTTTCCTCTCCACAGGTATCAACTTGGACACAAAACACAGTTACTCTGCTTTGGATGGCTTTCACCTCTGGGCTGGACACAGCGTACCGTGCTATCTCCGGAGATCTGAAGCACGCTCACAACATATACTGTACTGAACTAGGCTAGGACCAGCAATCTCCTTGTCCTCCCACGCCGAAGTGCGTGAAGGCGGGGGTTTATCTGACAGGACACACGGCAATACACAGCAGCCCACAGCAATATACAGCACCACGTCAAAATTATAGGTTTTCACAGCACGAAGACTCACCCACCACACTCAGTGTACGGAAAGGACACCCGTCTTCCTTCACTTCGCTTGGTTCGGATCTGGCGATGGAATATGCGGCCTAGCTAGTGATGTCGTCGTTGTGACTACTTCAATAAGTATTCCTTCGGCTCTCCCACCACACTATATTAGGGGTAGGGCCGCCCTCCTCCTCCTGGAGAGATCTACACAACGCCAGGTCAATATACAGGGCACTTTCGACTGGCTCTTAGTACTCACATCAATGCCACTTCCAATCCCCTTTTTCACGTCGTCTCAGTTCGCCGTATAATCTGTTCACTTCTCAACCTTTAAGGTTCGCGATGTCTTCACAATCATACAATTCCAGCCTGAGGGAGAGAGAGAGTTAGACAGCTACCAGCAGCGTACCAAGACGGGCACAACCCAGTGCTTCACACACACCAAAAAGAGCTTCCCAGACTGGGAAATAACTTGGCCTTAAGTACTGCCTTGTCCAGCGTATCCTCCAATTACCAACCGCTGTCCCTAACTAGGCACAGGTGCATCGAATTCCCTGATTTTCCTTCTTACGGCGCTACCGGAAGTTCCGGTGTTCTGTTTTTCCGGTCCGGGCGGAAACGCTTCCGGGCGGAACCAAACTTCCCGAATTTTGGTTCCGCCCCTAAAGATCGTCACCTTGTGACATCCTCCCCCGCCAATCCGTTCTAGTCCCTAGAACGTCCTCGGGCTGTCCGCTCCCCATAGCGGGCAGGGGGTCGGCCTCGGTTCTCTCGCTGGGATCGTCTCACTGGTGAATCGGGCTCAGCTTGTTCAGGGGCTGCTTCTGGTTCTCTCGGGGCGATCGGGGGTGGTGCCACCACGGGTCTCCCTGGTACCACAGCCCAACCTTCAATCCAGGGGGCCGCTGGTACAGGTTCCGTGGGGACTTCTTCCACGGCTTCAGGGTAGTTAGGGCATGGGCGAATCATGTTCCGGTGCACCACACGGTCGGGGCCTGACTTCCCTTCTGGCCGGATGGTATAGACCGGCTGCCCCGGCCTCTGCTGCCGGCAGACTACATAAGGGGTGGCCTCCCAACGGTCACTCAGTTTCCCCTTCCCCTGCCGCCGATTATCTCTCACCAACACCCTCTCTCCTGGCAGTAGAGGGGCTTCTCTAGCAGTCCGATCATACAACCGCTTACTTTTCTCTCCTGCCGTCTGTATCCTTTTTGACACCTGCTCGTAGGCGAAATGCAAGCGCTGGTGATGGCGCCCCACCCACTCCGTTACACTTGCTTCCTCTTGGTCGGCTATCACTCCTAGGACCAGGTCAGTAGGCATTCGTATGTGTCTGCCAAACATCAGGTAAGTGGGAGCGTAACCCGTAGTACTATGTATACTGTTGTTATAGGCCTGTAGGAGGTTTGGCAAGGCACTCACCCAATCGTCCTGCCGTTGTTGGTCCAAGGTCCCCAGCAGCCCCAATAGGGTCTGATTGAATCTCTCACAGCCGCCGTTCCCCTGAGGATGATACGAAGTGGTGTGAGTTTTCGTGCAACCGTACAACTGGCATAGTTCTCTAATTACCCTGGACTCAAAGTTGGCTCCTTGATCGGAGTGCAGAAACTCCGGGCATCCGAACGTCTGGAAGACGGCCCGCCATAAAACTGTAGCGGTGGTGGTTGCAGTCTGGTCGAGGGTGGGGATAGCCCAAGCGTACTTTGTGAACAAATCCGTTATTACCAAGATGTTCTGGTAGCGATCTCGTGGTCGGCCCAGTGTCAAGAAGTCCATAGCCATGATATGAAGGGGGGCCTTCGCATGGATGGGTACCATTGGCGCTCGGACCTCCCGTCTGGACTTAAACAATATGCATCTCGGGCAAGCTTGAATTAGGGCGTGCACCGATGCCTCTAGCCCGGGCCAAAAGAAGAATCTCCTAAGCAGGGACACGGTCCTCTCCTGTCCCTGATGCCCCAACTGGTTGTGGTACGCCGAAACTAAAGCCGTTACCTCATCTGCGGGTACCACGATCTGGCGTACTTCTTCGCCCAACTTCGGGTCACTGACCCTTCTGCACAAAACGCCATCTCTCAGCTCCAGCCTGTCCCATTGCCCCAGCAGCCTCCTCCCAGTATCCGTCTGGGCTAACCTCTCCGCTGGCGTCAGCCGTCGGCCCTGTTCCAGCCATTCTCTTACCAGCCGCACATCTTGATCCCTGGCCTGTCTCTCCCTCCACCGACGGGGATCCCATCCCCAGTTCTCAGGCACGGCCTCTTGTCTGCTGCCTGGTGCCTCTACTGCTCCTACCATATAGCCCTCCTCCGGGCTGGCCCCTCCGGGGCTTTCCGCTTCGGGCAGCCTTGAGAGGACGTCCGCGTTCGTGTGTTCACGCCCTGGTCGGTACTGTAGTTGATAGTCAAAGTTGGCCAGTTGGGCCACCCACCGCTGCTCCACGGCTCCCAGCTTCGCCGTCTGTAAGTGTACTAATGGGTTATTGTCTGTAATGATCGTCACCTTGGCACCCCAGAGGTAGTCTTTAAATTTCTCACTAAGGGCCCACTTCAACGCCAGCAGCTCCAATTTGAAAGAACTATAGTTCGCATCGTTCCTCTCGGCTGGGTGGAGGCTCCGGCTGGCGTACGCGATGACCCTCTCAACTCCGTCCTGCCGTTGAGCCAACACCGCTCCCAGCCCGAGATTGCTGGCATCTGTATACAAAAGGAATGGTTTTGTGAAATCTGCGTATGCCAAGATAGGGGCCTGTAGCAGCTCCTGCTTCAATGTCTGGAACGCCGACTCACAATTTGCATCCCAGTCTACGTTGGGCGACCCCCGGCCCCGGTTACGACCTGTGCCAACCAGCAACTGATTAAGGGGTTTAGCAATTTTTGAAAAGTCCTTTATGAAACGCCTATAGTATCCCACAAATCCTAAAAAGGATCGCACTTGCCTCACTGTCCTCGGGGCCTTCCAGTCCTTCACGGCCGATACCTTTCCAGGATCTACGGACACTCCAGCCGCACTGACCACGTGGCCCAGAAAGTTGACTTCTCTCCGTAGTAAGTGACACTTATTGGGCTGTAGTTTCAATCCGTACTTCTCCATGGCCCGAAAGACTTCCTCGAGGTGCCTCAGGTGTGAATCAAAATCTGGGGAGTAGACAATCACATCATCCAGGTAAACTAATACTGACTCCATTAACTGACCTCCCAAGCACCGCTGCATCAGCCGCTGGAAGGTGGCCGGAGCGTTACAGAGCCCGAAAGGCATCCGGTCCCATTCAAATAGTCCAAACGGGGTTGTAAAGGCAGTCTTCTCCCGGTCTGCTTCGGCCACCTGCACCTGCCAGTAGCCACTGGCCAAATCTAGGGTAGAGTACCATGCCGACTGCGTGAGGCTGGCAAGCGAATCTTCGACCCGTGGCAAAGGGAAAGCGTCTTTCTTAGTCACGAGGTTCAGCTTACGGTAGTCCACGCAGAATCTCCAAGCCCCCGTCTTCTTTTGCACCAGCACTATGGGGGCCGCCCACGGGCTGCTGCTTTCCCTAACAACTCCTTGCTTCAGCATGCCTTGCAGGAGTGTACGTACCTCGGTATACAAAGTGGGCGGAATTGGGCGATACCTCTCCCGGCTGGGCCCTGCATCCCCGGTAGGTATATGATGTTGTACCACCTGGGTGCATCCGTAGTCTTCGTCGTGGGTGGCGAACACATGCTGCCATCTCCGAAGGAGGGCCTGTAACTTCTGTGTCTGTGCTTGCTCTAAATCCTCCCCTTGTAACGACTCACCCGCCAGGTGGCTCGGCACACTCCTCTCCATACCACCCCATGGGGTGTCTACTTGTGTCAGGGCCACCTCGATGACAGTGGGGCACACCTGACGAAAACTAATATCCCTCTCTTCCCTTACTTGGTGGGATGTAACCGTTGTCAGACGGGCTAATCGTTGGTGCCGATGTAGTTGCACCGCGTATGGATGTACATTCCGTATCCTCACGGGGACTCTCCCCCGCCGGACCGTCGATAATCCTCGTGCCACTTCCACTTGTGGACAATCCACATGGGGCTCCACCAGCACCCACTCTTCTGGGCCCGCTCTTCGGGGCGGTACTCGCGCCCACACAACAGCCTCGCTTTTTGCGGGGACAGACAAAGCAAAACGACACATCACTCTTCCTACCTCTTCCTGTTCCCTGCGGACTTGGCTCATTTGCACCCTTCGACAGTCAGCTACCACACACTCCCACTTGGGCCTCTCTGCAGGTGGTATCTTCGATACGGGCCTAGCCCGAAATAGCTCTTCCCAGCAATCAGCGAGGACATTCATGCCCAACAGGGCTCGATGTGCACCCAGACAATGGTCTTGCACGATAATCACACCTTTCTGGGGGACCATCACTCCGTGAACCTCTAGGTCCGTCAATCGGTAGCCAATATATGGGATGTCGAGGCCGTTTGCGCCCTTCAGAGTAAGCCAGGGGGCCTCCGCCCCTGGTGCCCCTTGTTTCCCAAACACTTCTTCGGATAAACTCTCAGCAAACAACGTCACTTGGGAGCCTGTGTCTACCAGGCATTGAATCTCCTTGCCGCACACTCTCACCTTCGCCACGGGGCTACGCCCAATCATCTGGCTCCTAGAGCCATATCCTCTTCCAGGGTCTTCTCGAGGGGTCCCGGCCACACGACCCACAGTGGCCGGCCGACCTAAAAACCCCCTTCTGACGCCCTGCGGGGCCCACACTGACGGCTATAGTGACCTGGTTTGCCACAGCGGTTACAGATGGGTCGCCCTTGCTCGTCCCATTCGAAACGGGGCCGGTTAAAGTGGTTCGGGCGCCTGAACGGCTCTCGGCCTCCCTCTGAGTACACTCGGTCTCGGGGCGCCGGCCGTGGTTCCTCCCGCGCCCGTCCTTGGCGCAATTCTCCTACGAGGGCTTTAGACAGTTCAGACATCTGATCGCGGACATCTTTCAAAAGTTCAGCCTTCAGTGCTTGCTTCCAGTCAGGGCCTCCGGGTTGTGCTGGTGCTACTTCACTGACAACCGCACACACTGGGGAACCACTCACCTCAGTCTCATCACCTTCCAGGGCCAGTGCCTCTTTCTTCAGATCTTCGAACGTAAGACCCGGGTCCCTTCGAAACTGGATACGTAGGCTCTGTCTCACCGGACCCTCCTTCAACCCCAGAAGAAACGGGTCCCGCAATAGAGTCTCTCCATCTCCCAACCCGTGGTCCCGACGGGTCTGTAGTCGGGCGAATTGCTCTCGCAACCTCAGGGCGAAAGCTCTAATCGGTTGGCGGGGGCCCTGCTTACAATTGAAGAACTGGGAGCGAAGGACAGCTACGGGGGTGTGGTCACCATACTGTTCAGTGAGGAACTGGAACACAGTTTGGGCGTTGGCTCTAACGGCTTCGGGGGCGGCATGCACCTCTCGCCGCGCTTCTCCATCCAGGGAGTTTAACACAAATTGAAGCCGCTGGGCTGCACTAAGGCCCTGTAGGTCGGCCAAGTACTCTAGTTGAGCCTTCCATTCAGACAATCGTACCTCGGATTCTGTCCCCCCATATTTTTGAATCCAGGGGCTCCCCATAAAAACGGGCATGGCACGGGGTTGGGCTGAAAGCCCCGCGTTGTCGGTCATTGGACGACCTTGGTTACTCAACTCGAGGTGGAAACCCTGCCGACTACGCCAAATCTGTCACACCCAGGGGCTGGCTATGCTTTAACTAAGCCACACCCCTTCTCAACTTCCACCTCGAGGAGGTCCCCAAACCCGACCCAATGGCCAAACAACACGAGAACAAGTAAGTGATAAAACAATCTTTATTTAAATATTTAAAAATAGCTTGGGGAATAGGGAAAGGGCAATTAAAACTAAACTCTGACTCGGCCCTCCAGATGGGCTATGGCCGGGAAGAGGTCAGGGAGCAAGGGGGCCACGGGGATCCGGGGCGTAGGACTCGGGCCCCGGCCTGAGTCTTAGGTATCCGTAGCGCCCTCCTTCTTCCTCCTCTTCGCTGAATACAGCTCACGGTAAGTACTGGTTCACACAGTTCGTTCTCGAGGTGCTCACTCTCTTTCTCTTCCTCCACAGGCAACGGGCTCTTTCTCTTTCTCCACAGGCAACGGCTGGGACACACAGGCACAGTTAATTCAGCTTGGTTTTGCTCTCACCTCTTCGCTGATTACAGCTCACAGTAAGTACTGGTTCACACAGTTCGTTCCTTGGGTGCTCACTCGCTTTCTCTTTCTCCACAGGCAACGGCTGGGACACACAGGCACAGTTAGTTCAGCTTGGTTCTGCTCTCACCTCTTCGCTGATTACAGCTCACAGTAAGTACTGGTTCACACAGTTCGTTCCTTGGGTGCTCACTCGCTTTCTCTTTCTCCACAGGCAGCGGCGTAAGTACAGGTTTCCTCAGTCTCTCCTCGTGTTACCCACTCTCTCTCCTTTTCTCTCCACAGGTATCAACTTGGGCACAATAGCACAGTTAGTTTGCTTTGAATGGCTCTCACCTCTGGGCTGGACACAGCGTACTGTAAGTACAGGGTTCGCTCTATTCCTCCTCGTGTTATTCACTCTCTCTCTCCTTTTCTCTCCACAGGTATCAACTTGGGCACAATAGCACAGTTAGTTTGCTTTGAATGGCTCTCACCTCTGGGCTGGACACAGCGTACTGTAAGTACAGGGTTCGCTCTATTCCTCCTCGTGTTATTCCCTCTCTCTCCTTTTCTCTCCACAGATATCAATCTCTTTCCTTTCCTCTCCACAGGTATCAACTTGGACACAAAACACAGTTACTCTGCTTTGGATGGCTTTCACCTCTGGGCTGGACACAGCGTACCGTGCTATCTCCGGAGATCTGAAGCACGCTCACAACATATACTGTACTGAACTAGGCTAGGACCAGCAATCTCCTTGTCCTCCCACGCCGAAGTGCGTGAAGGCGGGGGTTTATCTGACAGGACACACGGCAATACACAGCAGCCCACAGCAATATACAGCACCACGTCAAAATTATAGGTTTTCACAGCACGAAGACTCACCCACCACACTCAGTGTACGGAAAGGACACCCGTCTTCCTTCACTTCGCTTGGTTCGGATCTGGCGATGGAATATGCGGCCTAGCTAGTGATGTCGTCGTTGTGACTACTTCAATAAGTATTCCTTCGGCTCTCCCACCACACTATATTAGGGGTAGGGCCGCCCTCCTCCTCCTGGAGAGATCTACACAACGCCAGGTCAATATACAGGGCACTTTCGACTGGCTCTTAGTACTCACATCAATGCCACTTCCAATCCCCTTTTTCACGTCGTCTCAGTTCGCCGTATAATCTGTTCACTTCTCAACCTTTAAGGTTCGCGATGTCTTCACAATCATACAATTCCAGCCTGAGGGAGAGAGAGAGTTAGACAGCTACCAGCAGCGTACCAAGACGGGCACAACCCAGTGCTTCACACACACCAAAAAGAGCTTCCCAGACTGGGAAATAACTTGGCCTTAAGTACTGCCTTGTCCAGCGTATCCTCCAATTACCAACCGCTGTCCCTAACTAGGCACAGGTGCATCGAATTCCCTGATTTTCCTTCTTACGGCGCTACCGGAAGTTCCGGTGTTCTGTTTTTCCGGTCCGGGCGGAAACGCTTCCGGGCGGAACCAAACTTCCCGAATTTTGGTTCCGCCCCTAAAGATCGTCACCTTGTGATATTTACACAGTTGGCTAGAGCAGTACTGATTAGGGAGAACAGAGGTGCACTCACTCTATTGGTTAGTACGACTGCCACTCAAGGCTGACAGTCATGCATATGCTCTGGAACAGAGTAATGCCGCATTCCAGGCAACCCGTAACCCTTGTTTTTCCAACCTTATACCTGTGAAAGTGCACTGGAATGGCAGTCAAACCCGTGACTTCCCAACCGTGAACTTGTACTAGATCGATGTACTCCAAGTTCCGAGTTATGATGTCAAACAGCACGTGAAACAACAATGGCAGCCCCTATGAATAATATTGCCTACGGATGCGGTGTTTATGCAAATGGTACACGTTGAAAAAACTATTTTAGGACAATGTAACATTGCAATAAAATTTATAATCTAGCTACAATTTCTTGTGCTCGAAGAAGTTTGGTATTACTCGCCTGGAACGCTTTAAAGTCATTAGTCGTGGTTTGAAGTTGTGATTTACAGGCTCAAAAACCTGCCTGGAACGTAGCATAATATCGCTTCCACATCGCAGGCTTTTGGGATTAGCAAATCGCAACGTCTCAAATCGTGATTTCGATTTGATTTCAATTAATCTCACAGCCCTACTTCTAAGTTTCAAAATGTGATGAAATATGATTTTATTCTTTTTTAATTGTTATTAAAATATCTGGAGAGTTTTATGGTATTGCAGCAGTTAGAGATCCATCTGTAATGGCTATATAGGTCCGGGTCTCTAAGAACCGAATACTGGATTGGCGAAACATCCATGCATTTAAGGGTTAAGCATTTATAACATGTGAGTTAAAATTGCTCACTATTTGGAAATTATTGCATTAAAATCACCCTTTTTATCCATGCATTTTAACTGCTTATCAATGATTTATAATGCATTTGTAAATGAGTTATTAGTCATTTATGAACACTTTATAAACCCCTTTTAAAGGGAACCTTACTGTAAGGTGTTACCATAATTTTAACAGTTTTAATTTAGATTTTAGTTAATAATAGCTAAAAACTAAACAAATACTTAACAAACATTACAGTCAGTTTCACACAAAAAGCTATTAAATGGCTGTGAAAGTATTTATTGACTCGTATTTATGGAAACTTTATGGACTACATTCATGGTGTTTTTTTTTTTCTTTTCATTTTTTTAATTTCAACAGTCCCAATCCCCATTCACTTTCAAATGGCGAAGATGAACTTGGACATTCTTAAAGAAAAAGAAGTAGGAAATTTATATAGGTTTGGTGTGACATGAAGAAAAAGTGATACAGTTTTGAAACGACATGAGCATGAGTATATGATGACAGAATTTTTAATTTTTGCTATCCATTGTACTGCACATGCACTTTATATTTGTGAATGTCATGGTGATTTGACCCTTTGTATGAATAAGATTGAGTGCACTCAAACCAACTACCAGGTCACAGATCACAGTCCGCGTGATTGGTAATAACCTCAGCAGGAGCTTGTGTTGTCCATATCCTTCACCTCTCAGGTCACACTCACAAACATACACCTTACAAACAGCCTCAAGATGTGATAAATGATAGTCTTTATGCATGAATGCCATACGTTTTCCAATCTGAGATGATCCTTTCTCTCACTTTGTTCTCTCTCCTTTTTAATGAGTTTATCTGAAGGAAAGGTTGCTGTAATGATGTCTCTCCTCCGCCCACATGCTGGCTTCCAGAGATCAGCCCCGATCATAGAGGAGAAGATGAAAATTAGTGTTAACTAGGGATGGGACGGTATGAAAATTTAATATCACGATTATAGTGACTAAAATTGTCACGATTATCAATATTATCACGGTTTTGTTGAAACGAGATGAAAGTGTTAAAAAATAGTTGATGCTCACACTGAAAACATTTCAGCAAGTTTTATATTTAATAATCAACAAACAACTAATAAAACAAGCAACTCTATGCACTTAATTTAAAGAAAGATTAAATTCTGTGGCATTTCCTTCCTTACAATGAAAAGTGTAGAAGCATAGAAAAGCATAGAAAAGTCACTGACTTTCGCCATTCCTTCTAGAAAAAAAACAAAAAAAACATTGTGCGCTGCGCTTGCGTCAGACTGTTGCTGGCTGGACATGATTGAATAGTGAGTTATTAAAACCGCGATAATCAAACACGGTTTTAATGATAATTCATTTTTAAACGATATTACTAAACTTCAGCACATTTTATCACGGTTATCAATAAAACCGGTTATCGTCCCATCCCTAGTGTTAACCTCAAGAAACTTTCTAAAGACACCCCAGTCTTCTCGTAACAACTCTTTATCATCCTCTTTCTCATGTGGGATCTGGAGCTTGATCCCTGAAGCTGTTAGAACTTAGTTTAGTTTAGTGTTCTTACAGACTAAGTAGCTGCCTGTGTGTGAATGTTTGCAAGCTTTTCTAGTGGTTTTTGCGGCACCTTATAGGTATAGGTTGAACTTTCTTTCATAATTAAAGCTAGTGTTATGATATTAGCCTGATATTTGGATATTTGCAATTCAACAGAAATATTTTCTTTAATTTGCAGACTTTCATATAACTTACCTTTATGTATGTGTTGAGTCAACCCTTTAACACATGAACTTTTTTTAAATTACAGTTTTCAAGTTTTTTTAATGTTTTTGAAAGAAGTCTCTTATACTCACCAAGACTTCACTCTTCAACGTCATGTTATCCTTCAGAAATCATTCTAATATGCTGATTTGATGCACAAGTAAAATTTCTCATTAATGTTGAAAACAGTTGAGCTGCTTAATATTTTTGTGGAAACCATATTAGAATTTTTTTTTTCAGAATCCATTGATGAATATAAAGTTTAAAAGAACACCATTTATTTGAAACAGAATTTTTTTATAACAATGTTAAAGTTTTTCCTGTCAATTTTGATAAATGTAATGCATTCTCACTAAATAAAATCCATTTATCAGTTAAGCATCTTAGAATGTAATAGTGTTTTTTACAGTTATCGTTACCAAGAAAATCTATCTTTTCGCTATCGAGATCTGGCTCTTTGTAGGTTGAAAACCTCAGTTCCCTTTCAAGGGAACTTCGAACTGCGTTCTCTAGGGGGCGCTATGGGGAACACCTCATTGTGACCCATGTCTGAAGCATACAGTACATTGAAAAAACACCAACAAGTTAGCCAGCAACAGCCTCTTAGGTCACTACCGGTGCGACCATAAATACGCACTGGGAGAACACGTCACCCTCTTCTTCGTCTTCATTGACTGAATTGTTTGAAGCGTACAGTGTCTAGTAGGGGTGTAACGGTACATGTATTCGTACCGG
Source organism: Carassius carassius (assembly GCF_963082965.1). Lineage (NCBI taxonomy): Eukaryota > Metazoa > Chordata > Actinopteri > Cypriniformes > Cyprinidae > Carassius > Carassius carassius. The sequence goes on along the minus strand of NC_081767.1, from coordinate 22,461,457 downwards.
ACCGTTTCGGTACAGGGCTTTCGGTATGGTGCACGTGTGTACCGAATGATGGAATGCAATTTTTTGTGCGCGGAACATAAGTAAATTTTTGTGTTTCCAAACGAACATATTAAGTGGCGGAAGTCTCCGCGTTCAGCGCAAATCCCGCCCTGCAGCTGATTCTAAGGCCAGCGACACACTGGCTGCGCGGCGCAAGCGTCTCAGCTGCGTGGCGTGTCCGTTTTTAATTCGGCTCCCATGTTAACAGGTTAGAGCTTGCAGACTGCCTGCGTGAGACGCTCATCTCAGGCATGGTTCGAGCCATGCGGAAAACGCGTGCATGCTAGAAATAGAACCGACACCTATTTTTCACGCGACACGCAAGCATGTTGGAAGCGTTTCCAGGCAAAATAGAATAGGAAAATATGTTTATATGTCATTTTGTACACAAATACATATTAATTCATGATACTTTGATGTTTGAAAATCCATAGGTTGACATAAATTCAGATATAAATGTAATTTAAAAAATAAATTAATAATTATCGATTTTCAAATATTGCACCTGTCAAACATAGTCTATTTTGCCGTCAATACTGTTGACGGTGTCCTTTATCAGTAGGATTTATATTTATGCTCAACATGAAGTATAGATATTGTTGTCATGAAGACAAGAGCCTGGTCTGTCGGCAGTCTCCCTCTATGTCACCTACAGCAGCAACATGCTGGGATTGGTAATGCTGCACTGTAATCATAGTTATTTATTTATATTTTTCATTATATTTTATTATATGATATTGGTTTGAGACTGAGAGTATTTTATTTAGTGGAGAACTTTGCAGCAGTATTTTATTTCTTATTCTATTTTTATTTTATATATATTTTATTAAAAAGTATTTTTAAAAAAAGTGTATAGTAATAAACAACCTGCAGTTTAATGTTTGCATTTCTTTCCCTTACTGTACCGAAAATGAACTGAACCGTGACTTTAAAACCGAGGTACGTACCGAACCGTGATTTTTGCGTACCGTTACACCCCTAGTGTCTAGGAGTGCACGTTTCTCGCCAGAGGCTTTGCTCTGATACCCGCAGTTCACACGGCTCGCATACTGTGGTGTGTGTAGTATTGAAGAGCAAGCACAAGCATTCAGTTCTTGAGGGAGTTGGATGCGCTCTGCTATACTCATTGTGATGAGACCTCGGTTGTTTTAAATGTGCTTAACAAATAAAATTGTATTGTATTGTATTGATGCATTCGCAAGATTCAGAAGGGATGTGAGTATTTCACTATTTACCAGAGTTTGTAGCAACATTTGCATGAGTGCAATCACCTCTCGCGGGAATAGCGATGCATATGCGGCAGCAGTTTTTGCTCGTGCTTGATTTCTGTGATAATCTAGTGAGTGGGCGGAGTGTGTTTAGCTCCCATGGGAGCTGAACACATGCTGCGCATTGTGTCGCGGTGAGAACATGCAAAGATTCATACGGGAAATTTCTTCTTATCAGCAATTTTCTTTTGTTTATGCTGCACTTCGGCTTAAATTTTTAAAAAAATAAAACATAAATAAGCTTGTAAAGCAGGCACTAGCAAAACGTTTAGAGGATGTGTGCTTCCATGTCATCGTTGTTTTGATACTCGATGACACACAATCTCAGCGTTGGTTGTTTGGGCTAAGAGCATGCACGCAGTGTCCTTGAGGGGTCAATTTGCGTGCATTTGTGAGCATTTAAAAAAATTAAATAAAAGCCTCTGCTTTCGGTTGTCTCTCTTTTCGAGGAAAGAGGGGCAGACATCTGCTTCCCTTGAGCTGTTGAGGTTATGGAACACTCCGCGGCAAGGTTGGACTTGCTGTGCAAATGTGCTAAGAAGGTAACGCCGTGAGGTCGTCTGAGTTCTCTCCCCTTGTGAGGAGTTGAATTCCTTGCTCCAAGGACTGTTCTCGTGGTAGTTTAGCAGCACTCCCCTTTACCAAAAAGGGTTTCCTATGAGCGCGCTACTCTCTTTCTGAATTCGGAGTTCTCCTTTAACATGAGAGTTGAGTTCTCTGTTTTTTCCAGAGCACCTGGCATCCAGCAGCATCAGGTAGAGTAGGCCCTTCCTTCGCCTCTCTGATGCGCTGGGTTTTTGGCTAGCTTGCAGTACTCTTACCCTTCTGATTCTCATGATCAGGCTGTAGGTCGAGCCCCCTCTCTTGTTGAGAGTTGGGCTTGTGCTCCACACTGTGGTAAATTCGCACACTAGTAATCTGCATGAGGGGCTGCTAGCCCCTGTGTGACAGGCAAGACTTAGTATAAAATGCTAGCCTCTTTGCCGTATCCCTTTAAAGGAATCTTTCTTGATTCCAAGCCTTGAGCTCTACCCCGGGTTGAGGCCCTACAGGTAAGTTGGGTATGTAGCCTAGGCCTTTGGCCATAAGGGATGATGTCATGGAAAGCCATCTAATGTCCCAGGGGCAACTCCCATGGAAATGGTAGAGTTGGTACTTAGTGCTCGCCGTGATTCTGGCCTGGACTCCCCTCAGCATGGCGACGTGGGTATACTGTTCCCCAAAGTGCCAACTAGAGGACGCAGTTTGAAGTTCCCTTGAAAGAGAACGTCTCAGGTTACGAATGTAACCATGGTTCCCTGAGTAGGGAACGAGACACTGCGACCTCTAGCTTCCTGGCATGCTTTGGATGCAAACTTCAGATGAAGAAGTGGGTGACGTGTTCTCCAGGTGCTTATTTATGGTCGCATCGGTAGTGACGTCAGAGGCTGTCGCCGGCCAATATTTTCTATCTATATGTGTATATATTGTGATCAGGAAGTACTCATTGTTCTGTTTACATTAAAGCCTAGTGTCTGTTTCTGACCATAAATTCAGTCTTGGAGCTGTGATCAGACATATAAACATACTAGGAACTGCACAACGTCTAATTTTTACTAGTCGACTTGCTTTAGAGAAAAGTAGTCAGCTAGTTGACATGTCCCTATTCACCTTATGTAAATAACTCTCATTATGCTGTGCACCATCAGTGGCCTTTGTTGTTTCTGGCAAGTCCAGCACTGTGTTCACAGAGATTTTGTGATTGGAAAGAATCGCACAGATGAGCCGAAAGCACACATATCTCCATTGCCAGATTCATGCTGGTTGCATTGTCATGTCAGTGCTAAAACAGTCTTGCCCCCTTCACTTCTGTCTCTCAGTATGACGGAGTTTTGCAACAATTTTGAATGTGAACTCTGTATCAGATTGTTTGGGAGAAAGCAAAACGTTTAATTTTATTTTCAGTTTTCTATAATTCCATCCTAGACAGCAAGCAGTTTCGGCCCAGAAACGGCCCACATCTGGCCCACGTGAAATCCATGTATGCCAAATGTGGGCCAGATCTGGGCCTAAACTGCTTGCTGTCTGGGATCTGTTTTAGGCTGAAGTCATGTGATCCTCAATTAGTTGAAAGACCAAAAAAAGTAGACTAGTGGCAGGACTACATGAGTAGTCGGTGCAGCACTGAAAACATACAGTACATGCAGGAGACTTCATTCTAGCCCACAGGTGTGGGAACCTATTTGGCCTCAGGACAGTATTCCTGATCTGTGACTAAGACTGTGTGCAGTGTGTGTGCAAGCCCTTGGTCTTTGCCAGGTCCACTGGCACAGAAACCCTCTGAGTTAGAGTCTACTTTCAGTGTCTCACATTTGAAACAGATCAATGTTTCCGTCCTCCCATGGGAATCAAAAACAATGTCCTTATTTATATTGCAACTTTCAAAAGACCCTAAACATTTGTTATTCTTATCACTTGAATTATTTAGTGGTCATCTGAGAAATGTGAAGGAGTGAGAGTGACAGGCATAGTGAGAGAGAGATTCTGGAAATGGTAATCCCACCATCAAATTGTTTTCATTGGTTTGCTAGCACCAGCTGCTCTTGTTGGATAAGAAACTCAAATTGCTCATAAAAGAAATTTATAAAGACTAGTTTTACACATTATAAAGGAAACAGATGGGAAACAGGAAACTAGTGCTGCCAAAGTGAACATATTAACTTTTTTTCAGATTAATCTTTTATTAAAACACATTTACCTAATTTGACTGTTTAAGTAAAAAAAAAAAACAAAAAAAAAACTGGTGAACAATTTTCACTCAGAAATTGCGAGTATATTTCAAAAACAATTACAAAACAACTGCTAGAAACATTCTAAATTTAGAAATTTTGAAGTACAAAAACTGAGTATATATAGTATTTTTCTGTAACACATTCTCCAATAATCTGTTCTATTTACAACTTGCAAAAACCTTTTTACAGTGTTAGGGCGGTTAAGAGTGGTTTTGGTTGAGCTAAGTCCAGCGGTGAGCTAATGATAGGTAGGTAGTAGCATTGAGGCCACCTGAGTTTGTGTGTAAGTGTGTGTGCACCAAGTGAGCAAAAATATCATCCCCAAAAATATGATTCCTCACACCTCAGCCTGAATCCAGTCTAATAAACCAGTATGTTGTCTGAGTCTGCATAATGCCTGGCTTTGCCAGTCTGTCTGGCTTTTCTCATGCCACACTAACACCGTTTACTAATACCAGTCGAGTGCTGATGTGATAATTCATTGGCTTTAGCTTTCAGGCCAGACAATGCTACTAAGCATAATGTGTGTTTTTGTGTGTATATTATTCGCAAAGGAGGTCAAAGCCTCATGGTCTAAAAATGCCTTGCCATCTTTCAGTATTGCAGAACAGACAGATGTCCAAACCTAATTTCAGCTAAACCAATTGAATTAGGGGTTTTGGCCACAGGAGGACCAAGTGCCACTGGGTCCTCCTTTGAGGTTTGGCTCCAGCAGGGTCATATTCTCTGTTAGAAACTTGTCCCTCGCTGTTCTGAATGCGCTACTTTCCCCGGATCAAAGTCAGGCATTCCATCTATTGCAGAAATAACACCATTTTATTTTAATGCATAATAATGTTTGAATATTGAATGTGTGCGTGAATAAGGGAAAATACATAGAATAAGAGAGAGTTAAACCCATGACAACGTATAATATAAATTATGAATCAGTAAGACAGGGACACAGCTGGCTGTCTAGAAAGAATACTCTGCACTCATTCACTGAATGTGATGATTAAAACATTCTCTTCATCACAAAAATGCATTTTCCACCGGTTTCTCAATAGCACAAAATTAAGATAAACTACCCACATCCTCGATAGACAATAGATATTTGGTTATTCTGGCTACAGCAAATGTAGCAATTTGATGTAACTTTTACTTTTATTAAAATCATTTATCTATCTATTCTATTTATTATTTGACATTTAGAAGCCACTCAGCACCTGGCATTTGACATGCGTAGTTATGAATGTAAACCAATTAAAAGGCTTTAGAAAATTGTTTGCACTTGTAATTTTACTGTAAGTCTCAGTGATATCATTCTTACTGACAATGGAAATCTGAAATATTTATCACAAGAATGCATGTGTCATTCAGACTTTAAAAAGTTCCTTGCTTTTGCTTTTTTGCATAATTTACATAATGTACTGGCAACCTTAACAAAATGGTGAAACACTTTTTTTGACTGACTGCCACATCAGGTCAAATCAATTACTGTTAAATGTAATTGTTATATCAAACATTATATTATTGAACTTCTGTAATCGTTTTATATAAGAAAATTATAATTAGCTATAATTAGTGTTATCGGTTTATTGCCCAGCCCTACTATTTGTACGTGTTTGAACATCACTGCGTTCGCTGTCTATCTCCTCTCACTCTCTCTTCTTTAGGGATGGGCAGAGAAAATGGAAAAAATAAAGCTGACCGGGGCAATTACAGTACAGAATGTACACACTCTCGAGTCGGCCGAGGCTTATCGTGTTTATATTGTTTTATATGTTAATATTGAGAAAAACAATAATATCCACATGCTTGGGTGAAAGTTGGCTCCTTAGTCTGATAACAATAAGAACGTTCCAGAGTAGGGATGGGACGATAAGCGGTTTTATCGATAACCGTGATAAAATGTGCTGAAGGTTAGTAATATCGTTTAAAAATGATTTATCATTAAAACCGTGTTTGATTATCGCGGTTTTAATAACTCATTATTAAATCATGTCCAGCCAGCAACAGTCTAACGCAAGCGCAGCGCACAATGTTTTTTTGTTTTTTTTTCGAGAAGGGATGGCGAGTCAGTGACTTTTCTATGCTTTTCTATGCTTCTACACTTTTCATTGTAAGGAAGGAAATGCCACAGAATTTAATCTTTCTATAAATTAAGTGCATAGAGTTGCTTGTTTTATTAGTTGTTTGTTGATTATTAAATATAAAACTTACTGAAATGTTTTCAGTGTGAGCATCAACTATTTTTGAACACTTTCATCTCGTTTCAACAAAACCGTGATAATATTGATAATCGTGATAATTTTAGTCACTTTAATCGTGATATTAAATTTTCATACCATCCCATCCCTATTCCAGAGACACAAAGATAACGGTGTACTAAGTTTCTTGCTTTGTGTTTTCTCTTCTTAAACCACTCTTCCTCAAGGAAATTTAAAGGAAGCATATTCTTGGCTCATTCAGGGAATAGCTGCACTTATTTCCACAGTCGACTGGTGTTTGAATTTCATGTGACGGTGATATTATGGTAACTCAGTTTCAATGATTCATTGAAGCATAGGAAATTAATTTTTTTAAGATCGTTTAGTAAGATCAATTTGATCAAAGTAATTCCAAACTTCCTACCTGTTAAAGGGATAGTTCACCCAAAAATGAAAGTTTTATGTTTATCAAATGGTCTTCCAACTGTTGTTTATTTGAATAATATTGAATCTTTCTAAGAGTTTCTTGATTATATTTTATTTTATTCCAAACATGCTTTTGTATGTCACTACCTTTTGGTCATCTGCATGAAGAGATGGAACGATGTAATTAATCATCGCAAAATTAAAAAGTGTTTTTATCTATAATCGTAAGTCATCTGATCAAGAATCTTCAAGATATAATCCCCTCTCTTGGCACATAAGCAGGGAAAAGTGGTATGTGGATGTATTTTCTGTTTATTTAAGAGTTTAATGTGACATGCGTGTTTTACATGTAACTGAATGTGTGACTGATGTTTGTTGTATATTTTGTCCTTTTTACTCAGTTCTGCGGTGTTGATGTTGATGTTGCTGTTGCTGTCTATGTTTGGTGTCTATATCGATGAGTGCATGAAACATCTGAGAAAAGGAACCTCAGCATTTGCATTGTGACTAAGGGCAGCATACTCAGGGTTTAATTTGGTTTTGTTTCTGTATGTTTTTTTTTATGTTTTATTGTATGTTTTAGCTGTGATTCCCAGCCACTTTCATTATAAGACTGACAGACTGCAGTGGTTTGTGTTAAAAATATTAATTTGTGTTCTACTGAAGAAACAAAGTCACCTATATCTTTGATGCCCTGTGGGTAAGCAGATAAACATAAAATTTTCATTTTTGGGTGAACTATCCCTTTAACATGCTCCACAGCACCTTCCAGTGCATTTAGTTATAACTGACTTTTAGTTTGCGTGCTTAGGATTTATCATGGATTCCCTGCATTTACGGCTATCAAAGCAACACCTAGTAAAATTTGAATAGTGATTTTATTTTTCAAATAATAATTACAGATTGAATATTCTAAAATTTGACTATATGTGCACAACTTTCCTCTTCATCCTTCACAACCTTCCTGTGCTTTTGTATTATCACTATAGCTTGGCCTGGAGATTGTCAGTCTAGAAATGTCATGTGTGGTAGTGATTTTGAGATAAATTGATGACCGAGATGAACATTTCAGTGAAATGGGGCATGATTCCTGCCTGGTGACCAGAATTCGGATAGGGGAAAGTGCTCCAACACATACACATACACATACACAAACACAGACAGACACACACACACACACACACACACACACACACACACACACACACACACACACACACACACACACACACACACACACACACACACATGAACTGCATGCTCTCTAACATGTCTTCTGTTATGTGTGTAGGATTATTCACGAGGATGGTTTCTCTGGTGATGATGTGAAGCAGTACAAGCCAGTGGTCTACAGCAACACCATCCAGTCACTGGCTGCTATCGTGCGTGCCATGGACACACTGGGGCTGGAGTATGGAGACAAGGAGCGTAAAGTGAGTACAGCACAAACCCTGATAAGCTGGAATGCTTATTAAAGAGTGAGATTCCCATTGTGATTATAACCTTATGGATGGTAATTATAACACTTAAGGTCAGCTGTAAATATACTTTACTTTGAAACTGGTCCCAAAAAATATGCGAGACAAATATAAACAGTTTCCATGTAAGATGATTCAGGAGAATTGGATAACAAGAGTCAATGACAATGACACATAGTCTTAGCTTCACAGTTCATGTGGCTGCAATTAATGAATTGTACTCAATAAGAATACATTTTTAAAAGAATTGCACTATTTATAGAAATATTGTTGGTTCAGTACAATATATGCTCCTTTTTTATTTTCTTAAAAAAATTAAAGGATGTGGTGAGGCAATAATAATATTAATTAATAATATTTTATATTTAGGTTAAGAATGTAATAATAATAAAAATAATAATTCACATATAATTAATAGAAATTATATATGTTAATAATTCAAATTATATATGTTAATAATTCAATAATTCACGACAGTCAAGTACATTTTTATTGTTTACACTTTGGCTACACCATTGAAACAGAGTAGCCCCTTTCTCTTCCATTTTAAGTGCCTCAGTGTAAAAATAAATTTTTGTTGTATTAAACATTATAACACAAGCCTCAATTTATATTTACTTATACTAAACCTGGAATGTTCCTTTAATAAAATGCTCCTTTTTGGGGTGTGCCCAAAGCATGAATCCGTATTCAGAAAATGATTGCTAACTGTTGCCTGTTACATTACAGTACATAAAATTTCACTTACCTTGAAACTAATCTTGTAAAATGTGTGATAGGTACAGCCGCTCCATAGTGAGATCGCGAATCTCAAAAGTGAAAACTAAACTAAAAGGGGTTGTGCATTCAAAAGGAGTTTCAATTCCAAGCATCATAGTGGCTCCCCGATGCCATCAATTTATGTACAGCATAATTACCAAATGATATAATTGCGAGAGAAATGATTAAATATATATTTTCCTCCTATCTCGTATTTATTCCCTTAAGGGTTCAGTATAAATGTAATTTTCTTTCCGAACATGGGATTGGGATGCAGTGGATTGCTGTGGGATTTTGGGGTTGATCATGATGTCGGTTCAACGTTGTGATGTCTATCAGCCATCGCTGATGGATGATGGCATCGTCTATCGGCCCAACCCTAGTGCTCTTTCCCAAAAGCTCTCTCACTGTAATGTCAGTGTCAGTGAACTCATTGACCTTCAGCATGAAGCAATGTTTCATTTTAATCAAACCAAAGCTATAAGTATGAAGGGAACAGTCCTCTGAAATATCTATCAGCCATCGACTGAGATATTTTCTCTTGTGAGAAATAGAACACGTCTTCATTTCCAGGTTGAGTTACATCTCAGGAAGCGATATTTAAGGGCATCAGATCTATGTACCTAATAAGAGAGGTTATAAATAGCAGTGTGTGGCTTAATGTGTTTGAATGTGACTGCTGGGCTGACATGGAATCTTCAGACTTTTTTGCATGTTGTGCAATTTCTTTGGGCAGGGGGGCACAATTTGTCAAAATTCTCACTTAAATGGATAAAGAACTATTACAGGTAATGGAATATTTCTGTTTAGTACTAGTAAAGCTTAGTCAACAGCATTTGTGACACAAGGTTGGTTACCACAATAAAGTCATTTTGACTCACCCCTAATTTTCTTAAAAAAGCAAAACCCAGTGTTTTATTAAAACATTTTATAAAAACACATTAATTCTCCTTTTAAACTTTAAAGCTGGTTAAATCATCATTTTACAGTAATTTTAGGGTTTGCAGCATTGTTGTCATAGCAACAAAGGTGAGAAAGATTTCCACAGAAAATCTTAGTAAGCAATTTTATGTATTGTGGCTATTCTATTGAAACAGTTTACAGATTGCCCTCCTTTGACATCATTTGTAAGTGCATCACTATAAACCAGATTTTATTTTTTAAATGAAAGTAGTGAAATACATTTTTATGGTAATGAAATTTTTTTAATTGAGGTTAACTTTTATTGAACCAGAAATATACCTCTCAGTCCTGAGATTACTGCACCCTTATTGGTAGCTGAAATTATAGTAAAATAATCCAGAGGACACACTTAAATTTGGTAAAATACTGCATGGATTTTGCATAGAGTTCTGTGTCAACCAATTCCATGTGGGCTGAGTTAAGTCTATTGTCAATGGAGAAATTGATCAGAATTTGTTAGGAACTATACTACAAGTATGTGATGTGTACCAAAGCTTTCATGGTTTTAGAGAGGAACTTACATGATGCTTGCACACAATTCTTTGCACACATACTCCTCAGATCTCTGTTGCTTCATGCTGTGGGGGTCAGCCTGCTCACACCTTTTTAATCTGGGGTGTGAAGTTTTTATTGGAACTGCTTTCTCAACAACCTAGCCTCTGTAGATCTGTTTGCCCTTTTTTTCTTTCTTTCTTTCTTTCTTTCTTTCTTTCTTTCTTTCTTTCTTTCTTTCTTTCTTTCTTTCTTTCTTTCTTTCTTTCTTTCCTTCTTTCTTTCTTTCTTTCTTTCTTTCTCGCTCTTTGCTTTTTGGTTTTATAACCTCTCAGCTTCCTGCTTTCTCTCTCTTTCATTTCTATCTGTCCATTTTTTATACCCAGCTCCCTCTCCACCATATCTCCCTCCCCTATCTTATCTTTTCTCTCACCGATCTGGCTTTGTTGCCATGGCGACCTCTTGTTTTGCCTCTCTTGCAACGCATTCCACAAGTCTGTGTCCATGGACAATGTCACTCACATGCGCTCTGCCCAGCACCAAAGAGGCAATGATCTCATGTGACCATTCATAAAGCGTGCATGATCAGAATCAGGAGTGGGCCACACCCCTCATACAGTCCAACTAGCGCCACTCCAAAATATACTGAATTGCCTACTGCCTACATACATCCTGTTATGGAATAAATTTCAAATGCTATACATTAGAGAGAATTGGTTTGCAATAGATTTAATTTCAGTTTGACGTTATGATGTTGCTAAGATGACTGAAGCCTAAAATACAAGGCACACAGAAATACTGGAATAGATCATCTAAAACAATAGTCCAAAATTATTATATAGTTTTTGTAAAGCAATTTAATATTTAAATGAAATATTTGATTATATTATTTATAATTTTTTATTTTATTATTCAATTTACTCTTATATTATTCATTAGATTATTTTATTATAATAATAACAATTATTTTATTGAAATATATTACATTTCAATATTGAGTGAAATATAAATCAGTATTTTGTTACAATTTTATAATATTAGATTTATTTTTCATTCAGCTCCAGTGTAGTAATTGTTAACTAAAACTAAAACTATACTTTTTTGTTAACTGAAATAAAACTGAAAAATAAAGATAAAAAAAATACATCTTTTGAAATAAAATAAGATTAAAAAAACTGAAAAGGATGAAATTCATCGTAAGTTAGAAATCTGCCTGGCCAGTTTATTGAAATAAAATAAGTTAAAATAAATTTTTTTTAACTGCAAAAAATACTTAAATGTAAATAGAACTGTAAAAAAATCAAATCAAATCATAAAGTAATAAAAATGACAAGAGCACATAACAAAATTGCTAAAATTAACTAAAATGAAAAATATTTTAATAGTATCTAAATTATAGCACATATAACACTGATTTAGCTCAACATGCATTCTGGATTTTTATAAAATGTATAGTACTGTGCAAAAGTCTTAGGCCACTAGTATTTTCATCAACAAAAAGTGTCTTGGAGACATTGCCACAGTTCTTCTGGATTTAATCTATCTCAGTTTGTTCTGTTTCTTCATGTTATTCTCGAGCAGTAACCTCCCGCTCTCTCTGATGAAGCCAACAAGGAAGTGACTAAAACTGCAATTCATCGACTGCCCGCTTGAGGCTGGCAGCAAAAGGGAGTCAGCCCCATAGACTCCCCATGTTAAACTGCCCAACTTTACAGCAGAAAAAACATGTTTACAGCCTGGTTCAAAAAAAGATTTTGGTCTATATGCTAATTTTAACCTTCATGACGACTGTGAGGGTGGTGAATTTTTTTTATAACTCATCCATTTAAATTAAATTAAGCCTTAAAGTTCTGCATAATTAAGGGCGTGGCCAGTTGATTGACAGGTGGATTGCCGTTGCTGTCACTGCCATCGAGCTAGTTGGGCGTGGCTTCAGCAACCAGCTCCCGCCTTTTTGCCCATTTTCGATTGTATAGAATAACATGAAGAGATGGCGACGCACGCTCTGCACACTTTGAGCTTCAAAAATGCTCTTTAAGAGTCTATGGATGACATCACGGACACTACGCTCATGTTTTTATACAGTCCATGATTATTCCAGACAGACTGGATGATGATCAGATCAGATCTCTGTGTGCATCAATGGCTGTTTTCAGACTCCTTGTGCAAACAAAAATCTCACTGGATTATTACATTTAATGGCAAAGATAATGTTTGGAAATGTAAATTGATATTTTAAATTTAACTGTCCTGATAAAGACCCAGGATCCTTTTACTCCATAGCTTAGTAGTGTACAGTGGATGATTCTACAGCCTGTGGCAGGATGTCCATCCTAGTTTGATTCACAGCTCACCACAGCTTAACACATGATCTGATGCTGATCTCATTGCTGTCATGTTTATGGGCCTCTACAATACAGCAAAATGGTTTCCACTCTGAGGTCCAACATGTTGGTGTAAACTTGCCTCACATCCTGAGCCACACCACAGCTGATAATATAAATGGCAGTCTGTGATGGGCAGGGGCCATGAGCCCAGTGCCTGGCACCAGGATGGACACAGATGGGCTTTGCCATTCTAGCCCTCTGCTTCCACTGCAGCTTCATGACGCAGCACATGAAAAACTACCAAACAAGCTAAATTGGGTGTCGCCAGTCTGCATGCTAACCGCATGAAAATTTATATTCAAAAATGTCCCAAAATAGAACTGAGAAATAGGATTGCAGTCAGAATAAGGAGTGTTTGCTCATGGAGCGACTTTGAAGGAGAGAGGGAAGCTTTAAATTTAAAGTGATTTATCCTGCTTTAGAGCTGACACTCTGGTGAGAGCTATCCTATCTGGCCATTTCTATTACTTATTCACTTATAACGATAAATATGTGAATGTAGAATCCACTTAATTTTAACTCTTAATATTAAGAGTTGAATTATTGTTTATTTTCTGGGTTATATGATGATTTTTATGGATGGAATGCCGCAGTGTTTGAAAAATCTGTCGGTTCAGGCAAAACTGATTGGATGTGGGCAGCCACTTACAGTATATGGGGCATGAATTACTGTTTGTGGCCACTAGGAATAGTGGCTTTTAAAGTATTGAGACACATTAAAGATATTTTGTTTGTCCTTTAAATTTAATGGAAATCCCATAGTTGGCTTTTTGCATTAGTGCATGACTTGTTACGATTTATTGTATTTTATTGTTTGCACTATTTTTTGCCAGTGACAAACAGTAATTGCAAATATGCATCTCAACTATATTGCAATTGTGGTTGATGAATGCGCTTATGCGAACTAACAAATACAATACAAAGTCTTTTTGTTTTAAAGGGTTAGTTTACCCGAGAATGAAAATTTGTCAACCTTCTACTCACCCTCGAAGCATCCTAGGCGTATGCGAGTTTCTTTTTTCAGAATAATCCAATTGGAGTTCTATTAAATATTGTCCTTGCTCTTCCAAGCCTTTCAATGGGGTAAGTGAGTGTTTGTTGTCAACAATTCAGAAGGCGTGAAATAAAGTGTGCCATCTGTAATAAAACACCCATTACACGGCTCCGGGGGGAATCAGCAGATGTTAAAAAAAAGTGTTTATTACATTTGAAATCTGGATATTTATCTTACAAAAACGCATGGATTTGTTACAGGGGACTTTTATTCACCCCTGGACCCAGGTATGTTTGTCAGGTTTTGTTTGATCAGAGTGTTACCCCTGTCTGCATCTGCTGGCATTAGTCTGTGTTTGTTTTCACCGATTGAGCATGTTGAATTGCCGTTTTGTACTGTATTTGGTTTGTTATCAACGTTGATCTGTATCTGAATTTGTAGTGTGAATTGGCCTTTTAAAAACATTAAAATAATTTTGGAATTATTGGAATTTAAATAGGGAGTTTTACCTTTTGAGAGAAGCCTTTTAAGGTTTTATTCGTTTTCATAATGTGAGTATTAATGTAAATATATCAGAAAAAAATAATTATACCCTGCATACAAGTTGTTCATTTGATTTGTGTTTATGTGAAAGTGCAATATTTTGATGAAATGTGAGACATTTCTCAAATGGAAACAATTGTTAATAATAATGATGATTTAAATTTTTGAGCAGAATAATAGTGATTATCAGTTTAACCACTATCGTACAGCTTGGATTTGGGTTTGCTGTTTATCCTCTGTTGCTCTCTATGCAAACTATCAGTAGGCTTTGTGGTTGTTTGTATCAGTATGAGTCTGTGGGCTTCTGGGTGTGTCGTAGAAGAAAATAGTTACGGAATAAGGAAGAGAGGATGCCAGCAGCAGAATATTCCCAGCAGTCCCGGCAACACCTCTCACGCGCCCACTCATCATCCAGAGGACACCCATCATAATGCAAATAATCATTATATAATGCTGACCTGGAAAAAACTGTTTGATTTACCTGTATTTGTTATGTAGAAGTCTAGAGCAGTGTTCAGTTTCAGTTAATAACCCAGGCTGTCTGTGATTTTATATACTTTGGGTAGGATTGAAGAGATCTCTGTCATCTTGAGGTGTGCATTATGAGATTTGATGAGGATAAATGTGAAAAATGATATACCACAAATTGCAGATAGTGGGATTAAATTCACAAAATGCTTCTGTGAAACACAAATTTACCTCTGGGAAAAGGAGTCGCATACAAATAGGACTTATGACGTTTGTCTTTTCAAATAGAACGTTGAGGTGAAGCCCCTTTTAGATGCTCATAGTGATACATTGCCAAATAAAACTCATATGCAAATGATGTGGCTAAATGTGCTGCATTATGGTTCTGCATGTACCTTTACATGTTTTCAGAACAGTGCATTGACATTAGAGGTTTATGTTTGTGTACATGGTGGTACATGTTCCATTTTTCTGTCATTTCTATTTTCCTACACAGTTAAGATAAGCAGTATTTTGGGGGCTCTTTGTCACTCTAATTTGGCATCTGTCCTTGATTAGTTTCTTTCTAAAACCTTTTCCCCTTGGATCAGTAGCCTCTCTCTCCCTCTGTCTCTCTCTCTCTCTCTCTCTCTCTCTCTCTCTCTCTCGCTCTCTCTCTTGCTCTCCCTCTCTCTCTCTCTCTCTCTCTCTCTCGCTCAACATTTACTGTATACCTGCATCAAATGCGGATGCTTTGATCTCATCCAATCATAATGCATTATCCAACATATATGTCCATGTAAGGTCTCCAACTATGTGCTCCAGATGCATTTTTGCAAAGAAGCCAGGATGTCTAAGAAGCTAAAATAACATTTCTTATCTTGCGTACACACACACACACACACACACACACACACACACACACACACACACACACACACACACACACACACACACACACACACACACATTAAATAGATTTCCTATTATCTCTCAGCACATCAAACTCAGGCATACTGAAGCACTCAGAGACAGACTAAATAACACTCTTTAGTACAGTAGAGCAAATAATACTGATATTAATATAAATATTTCAGATAAAAATAAAATTTACTCCACAGTTTTTGGAGAGTCTGCACAATTACTAAAAATGAGAGAGGAAGGTTGGGCGTATTTATAGGATGTGTAAATTAATTTTGCGTGTGGCAGAACGAGAGTCCTCCAGAAGCATTAACAGATATCTATCCCAGCAGACTACGCTGCAGCCTCCATTTGAATTGAGACTCTTTTATGTCACGTCTCTAGTGCTTGGATTCAGTAAAAGGATGTCTGGGTCCCTTCTCCCCAGCCTTACAGCTCATCTACAAAGATCCTAAATATAATTATTTCTGACGCAGCTTAATTACATCTTAGGTTAATCAATTTACCTCGATGAATCTTTACACCAGAGAACTACATGTGTTTTCCAGGCTGTTGTTTTGTTTTAATTTTTGTGTCAGCTGAATCAGCCCTGCCAGCGTGAGGCGTGCCACTTCTGGCTCGCGCTGTTCTGTAGTTTATTAAAAGTTTATTCGTTCTGTACGTGTGGCGTGTCCATATTGCACCAAAATGTGACACTGCACTCACTCCCTTGAGTCTGCAGCAGCAAGACGATTGGATAAACGGTTCATGACATAATAAGAATGCAAACAGATGGACACACAGAGATTCCTGCCTTTATTACACCGTGTCTACAACGGGCGCGACAGTTGTTGTGTCGCCTCGCGCCACAACAGCTAAAATCTGTCTACCCTGGACAATGCGACCATTGAAAATCATTTGAAATTTGTGTCAGTACATCATAAATAGAATGCAGTAAGTAAGTACTTTACACAATATAAAAACACACAAAAAACAAAACATTTATGAAGAGCAATACACAATGTGAAAAAAACAAAATTCACAATATATTGTAGGCACATCTATACAAATATATTTTCAGTCGACCTTTAAAAACAGACAGAGAATCAGAAGGTCTGATATCCGCTGGTAAACTATTCCATAGTTTTGGAGCCCTCACTGCAAATCTCTTTTTGTTTTCAATCTAGTTCTAGAAACTACCAGCAATTTATTAAAAGAGGATCTAAGACATCTCCCTGTTTCATACGGTTTCAAACGTTCAGTTAAATACAAAGGTGCCAAGCCGTATAGAGCTTTATATGTCAATAAAATGATCTTAAAATCAATCCTAAAATAAACAGGTAACCAATGTAGATAAGCTAAAACAGGTGTAATATGATGATATAACTTTGTTCATGTCAATAGTCTCGCTGTAGCAGTTTACTGCCGGGCATTTGTCAGCCGCACCGCACACTTTCAGTGTAGACAACATATAGGTTATATTGTATTTTGTCTCACCGTGCCGCTCTCGTCCGGTGTAGACACAGTGTTAGAGAGAAGAATATGTTCAGACCCTCCCTCCAAAGCTACAAATATTCGGTGTTGATTACTACCGACTCTTTAAAAGCTCAAAAAATTGTATTTGGACCAGCCCTCTTGACAATCATAAACTGTTTACAGACCCCACAGTAAGTCTTATTGAGTTCAGCTTTAAATAAATAAGATTTTAATTGCAGAATATAAACAGGTATTTTGCATACAACTTCAAATAATGAAAGTCTCATCACTTTCTCAACTGTCCCAGTCCATTTTTTTTATAGACTTCTATTTCTACATATTTCTATTGGTTCTTTTTCATAAATTATTATTTATTTTATATTACATTTCTATGTGACTTAATATCAGTAGTTTTTTTACTCGTTTTATTGTGTTTTTTAACTCGTTTTTTTTTTTTTTTTTGCATATAGTGTCAAAAGTGTCAAATGTTTGAGTCTACAGTTGTCTTTTAGAATACAGGGGACTTGAATCCTGACAAAAATTTTAGTAAACTAAGCAAAACTGCAACTAGACCTGATAGCCTGTGAGCATGAATTTTCAATACTTTTTTCGGAAGTCAAAATCTGAGGAGGTACGTTTGAATGGGTGTGATACCTCTGAGCTGGATTTTTAGCTGGTTCATGATTCATGCTTAAAGATTATTTGTGCAATAAGCTTGGCATTTGTGGTTTTACTTTCTACTGCAAAATGTGTGTTGACAAAGTTCTAAAAACCAATCAATGAAGCGGGGTGTGATCTGTGTGAATGTGAATGTGTCTGGAGTGCTCCCTCTTGCCCGAGCTATGCTGAAAGGCATCAGATGCTTATGCTTATATGATGCTTTAACAATTCATTAGGATTTTTAGCATTTTTAGCACTTACCTAATCGGTATTAGCATGGAGCTATTCAGTGCTAGCATGTGTAGCATGTTGGAAGACCTGTTTGCTAGCCTGAGTCAAAAGAGCCAACTCCCATGTTTATACGATGTTCTGATGCAAAGAGATACTGTAGTTGTTGCTAAATGGTTACTAGGGTACTCAGTTTGGTTGTTAGGGAGTGGCTTGGCTGCTGTCAATATCAAGAGACAAATGATGAGTTGCGTGCTGAAGTTCGCAAGCGCCACTAATAATTCCATTATCATTGGGGCAAAATATTTTTGTAAAAAAATATTGCAGCATATAGTATTATGGCCCACTAGAAATATTCATAGACAGTACATTTTTTGTATATTGCCATTATAACAGGATCACCTTCACTGTAAACTAACATTATTTTTCTATTCATTATTATTTCCTAACTGCTGATAGTTTTCCCTGTGGTTGTTGTTGTGTATAGATTCTGGACAGACTAAAACGAATAATTGCTTTTTTGAAAGTATGACCAACAAATGAATATTTACATGCTAATCATCACACCCACTTACTACATGCCTCTGAAATACAGTGTTGACAACCGGTTTGTATGTGTTTGCACAAGAGTGATGAGGAGCTTGTGGTTTTGTTGTTGTTGTTGTTTTTTTTACAATTACTTTTCTTACTGGTCAAGCTAGAACAAAATTTCACTGTCCACTACTATTAAGCTTTTTAGCAACACTGTGTTTAAGTAAATGACCCTGGAAAGTGCAGTGCTTTTTAAAACCCTACAAAGAAAGAAGAATGAGAGCATAAAATTAATATAAAATCGATTGGTGGCCATGAATGATAATAGAGGCATAAATCTGGCTTGAGGCCTTTTTGGTGTTGAATTATTTTATATATTTATTTATTTTTCTTTATTTATTATTCTTTTTTTTACACACTTCTTATTTAGACAATCATGCCATTCAGACTGGCTTTATTTGCAGGCTCTCAATAAGCAACTGGTTTACATTACTAGGTCTTCAAGCCAATCAGTTACCCAAATCAATAAAAGTCAGCAAGAACAGAATAGGAAGCGATTTTTCCATCATCATTACTTAAAAACAATACACCATTGGATCTTATATAAGGCCACAATATAAGGCTATTAAATGCAGCTACTCTGTGTTAAAGCCAGCAGAACTGCTTTTAGATGTACAGTAAACCTGTATACGGCCCATATCAGCTCGGCCCTGTAACACAATAGTCTCTCCATGCGTGTGTGGATTTCTGCCTAATTGACATTGCAGTATTTTTCAGTTCGGGCCTCATTCAGAAATGCCTGTGCACTCATCCTATAACAGCCAGGGCTTCAGGGCTTTCGGGTTTGATCTGAATATGCTTTGACTTGTTTTTCAGAATCTCCTCGCAGCACCCTCAGAGACATCTTTGTCTTTGTTGCCAAGAATGACTTTTTCGCATCATATGATCTGTCCCATGAGCGGCATTTCCAAAGTGGACATTCAGGCTAAAAACAGGTTCATAATCCCTTCCTTCAGTCCCTCTTTATTTGTCAAAGCCTTCTCAAGCTCAGTCGGTTTGGTAGACCAACCAGCCCTATTAATGAACTGGAACAGGAATGGGGGATTGGAATTTGGCACTTCTGGGGACGTAACAGTACCAGCACCAGCACCTGCAGCGATGCTGTTTAGAAGAGCAGTAAGCCTCCGAATCACAAATGGAAAAATGATTCCTTGCACTTAGCCTCACAATTGACAGATTTTGCCAGATCTTGATAGCCCTTGGGGTGAGATTACTGTAGATGCGAGAAAGGACCCAGTAGAAAATTGGAAGAGAAGTAGCACATTATATTGCAGCGAGACCATTGTGATTGCCTGGTGTTTCTGTGGTCACAATGTGGAACATAATTTACACTTAAACTCACCTTGTTTGGCTGAGAGATCTGATGACGCCGTACACTTTTGATGCACTTTCCAAAAAAAGCAAAAGTGCATTGGATAAGTAGTGTATATATTTTTTTAAATAGCCGCTCATCCAAATCCAATTTAAGAGTGAAAATTGTCCATTTTATTTTAATGTAACTTTTTTTTGTTCTTGTTTTTTTTTTTTTTTTTTTTTGGCAGTTGTGCCAGATTTTAATTTTATGTTAACCAAATGTTTGGTTTGTATCCACTAAGTTACAAATAATGAGAAAAAACAATTGCGATAAAGTATATTTAATTTGTCAAATATTTAATTCTCTGGACTGCAAAAAATTGGCATCAGCACATAATATTATATATAATTATTATTATTTTTTTAATCTCATTGGATGGATTTGAGCATATGCATCTGTGTATCAAATACTGGATGAGAAAAAGACATCATTTGTTCTTGTTTGGAAAGATCATTATTGAGTACATTATGTACACAATTTTGTACACTGTAGTTTGATTATTTGATTGTTTCTTGAACAGCTTACTCTATACAGTGTGAAAATAGATCACTTAAAATACATTTTACAGTGTAAATGAATGTTTAAATGTAGTTCAGTTGTAAATAACTGAACAATTTTTACTTGAGTAGGGTTTGACAAACCACTGTTTCATGTTGGTTAAGCTGATATGTTTCTTCATTGCCTCCTGTCATGCCAGTGAAAGTACAACAGAGAATGTCTGAAGCATGAACTCTTGAGAGCTGCACTCGATGTCTGTGCTGGTTGGTAGTGAGTGCATCAGAAATAAACAAGGCATTAGCGGGCAACTCAGCTTAAAGTTTTACAGACTGTGACTGACCCTAGTGCTGTTCTGCTGAGTCTCACTTTGGCTGTTTATGAAAGTAATATAGTGTGTATGTGTGTCTTTCAGAAGAATTATGATCGTTAAGAGAGGCTTTTCCTATTAAGGGTGAATGCAAACGCTAGTCACCATTTGCTCGCAATATATCAGCTGGCTTCACCTCAGACCCTTTTTTAGTGTTAACATGTTCAACAGGAAGCAAAAAATGTCTTTGGTAAGTTTGGAACTCAGGGTAGATTATTGCACTGTATCACTGTTTAAGCTGTCCTAAATCCTACAAAGGGAGTATATCCAAGTATAAACTTTAAAGAGATAATATGACAATTAAAAGATTTTCTTCATATACATCATACAGTACATATACATATACATCATAGGTTTGTCTCTCTAAATTGCGAATTCTAAAGTGAGAGATACTCTTTTTTGATGTCCATGTCATCTTGACAGTCATAATGTATTTAGATAATAAGCTCTTGAACGCTAACTGAGGAGTGCAGAGCAGGATGTGGGCGATATAGCTCTGATGTCAAAAGCCAATGCTAGCTTGTTTGTTTGGCTTAAAGCCACAATTAAACAGAAGTAGCAACAGATCTTTTCTTCTGTATTGTGATGTACATCTGAGTGTAAAATTATTGAAAAAGGACTTGGTTCTATCCATTGGCTGTTGATTGGATTTTGAGATGTTGGTGTTGCACTGAAAAAGTCTGGCATACATCACCGAAAGGAAAAGTCCGTCTTTGAAAATCAGTCAGGTGAATTTTCAAATCACGTAAAGGTTTTTTTTTTTTTTTTTTTTTTTTTACTGATTTATTGAGTTTTTGGATGAAGGCTGACTAAATCATCTAATCTGTCCAAGATGATGTTTGTTTTATTTTCTGTTGTGTAACAGCTATACTCAGATTTTCAGAGTTTCTCTTGTTGGGTGATAATGGTCCTGCGAGTTCCTTGTTCGCACTTTAAGCTAAATAAATAAATATTTGTTTCAGAAGGATAGCATTATATGACTATGAAATAGCAGCTGTGGGACTTGCAATGAACTTGTCATTTACCAGCTTGGGGGCCCTAGTGATCAGCTCACACTGTATGGTCATTAGGCATCATAATGGTCATCTTGCTTTATAAGTGCCAAGGTCATAGCCGCCCCATTGTGTTCCCAGGGCTCCAGCCCATAATCCAGTCTACACTACCCATTCTATCTGCTGTATGTCTTTCAAAATCAATCAATAAAAAAGATCATCTGAATAAGAGCTTTTCTATTTATATGAAATGCATGCATTGTGTATTGAACATATTCTTATGGAGTCACAGGTGCCTTCAGGATCAGATTTGCTCCTCTCCCCTGGGCCACCTGAGCACACTGTCTCACTCACTCCATTCTGTTAACATCTCACAGTAATGTCCAAGCCATGAAAGCACCTCAACCTGTGTGCCTCTGTGGAGTCGAGGCATTTTGCGTGCCTGGAAGAGCAGTGCACATCTACCCCTGCCCCCACTCCCATTTTGTCCTTGCGCCAGGACTGGCAAGTCATTGGGAAACAGTGCTGTGTGCTGAACTGGACTAACCCCCCAGAAAACAGCTGAGCCTCCACCAGCTCAGCTCTTAACCTAAGCTGACAAGACAAGGGGCCACAGTGCTCTTTCAATGAAGCTGCTTGCTTCACACACACACACACACACACACACACACACACACACACACATACATGGATACCAAGACCCTGGCAGGGCTTCAGAGAGAGGGGTAACAAGGGGTTGAAGAGATGTGAGGAGTGGGGGGTGGGGGGTGGGGGGAGGGGTAAAAGGCAAAAAAGACGAATAGGGACTAGGGAGGAGTCAGATAGTTGTCTTAACATTGAGGCTGACTAGTTTATATAGATTTTTTAAAAAATATTGGTCTCAAGGTTTATCCCTGTTAAATCAGTGGTGCTACAGAAACATTAACATATTGTTGAATACACCATATTCAAGGCAATTACTGCTGGACTTAATATATAACATAATCCATAGGTCTGTGATATAATAATTTAGTTCTTTTGGTCTATGCACACATGCAGGTGGATGTTATGTAACACCTTTTCTTTTCTTTGATTGATCAAAAGTGACAGAAATCTATTGTAGAATTATAAATGTTTTTACTATTTCAGTTAAGTTATGAGTTACTTTTAAAAATGTATATTCTTCAAGGAATCCAAATACAAAAATATCAAGCAGCGCAACAGTTCTCAAAATTTCTAATAAGAAAAAAAAGCACCAAATAAGCATATAAGAATGATTTGTGAAGGATTCTGTGACCCTGAAGACCGGAGTGGCAGCCAAAATTCCCTTTTCGATCACAAGAATTACATTTTGAAATATATTGAAATTGAAAACATTTTTTTAAAGTTGTAATAATATTTCGCAATATGCGAAAATATTATAAGCATAAGAGGCTTCTTTCAAAAACATTAACAAATATTACCCTAAGCTTTTGAATAGTAGAGTCCCAATTATACATCATTTTATACATGAATTTGAATTGCAAATAAATCAATAAAACAAATCTAACAGGATTCTGAACATATTACCTAAAGCATTACATCATCTTTAAGATGTGTTTATTTTCTATGTTCATTCGCACATATCAGTATGTCAGTTTCCGGCCCTAAGGAAGTTAGACAGAGTGAGCAAAGTTTGTGTTAAATAAAGATGGAGGACTCTTTGTGCATGCTGTGCACAAGCATGTATAATGCAGCAGTCAGATGCTGGCTTGTATGTGCTAAATATAAAACGAGTGCGTCATTTATGAGCCCACACCCAGTCTTTATCAAAGAACTTCAAAGACAACTCTAAAACAAAGAAAAAAAAAGGTTTTAGGTGTCTATGTCATGTGTGTTCAAAAGAGATATGTTGGGATTTAAAACTGGAGACATATGAAAAATTAAAAACCAAAAAAATATATACTGCCCCTGGCTTTAAGAAAACTCTGGAAGTCAAGGTGGGAATACAGAGAAAATTAAAAAATGAAGAAAGTAAGATGTATGGACAGGAAGTGGAGACTGCAGATATACGTAAGAGAGAAAAACAGCTCCACCCATTGATAGACGGATAAGAAGAGCTTTAGAGCAGCATACTCCTCCGGTCTACATGTCTTGCGGTGGATATGAAGCTGAGCTGTGATGGGACTAACAGCATTTGGGGCATCTCTTATAACAGGAGCTTTTTTTGCTCACACTCTCTAGCATGCCCCAGTTTTCTCTTTGTGACGTGTGCCTCCCCCAACCCCGTTTCCCCCCCTTTTCTTCCTCAGTGCATGTCCCGCCAGAACTGCTTGAAAACAACAATTTTGCTGGTAGCTCTGAATAATACAAAATGTTTGCATTTATAATTGATGATTCAGGCAGGAATAGGACTTGACCAAACCATGCATAGCTTTATGATGAGAAGAGTGCATTAGTAGGGTGTGTTGAAGTGTTTTGAGGTGAAGTTATTTCTGTTGTACCAAAGCAACTTGCGTATGCATATATTCTTTGAGAGACAATCATGAAAGAAAGTAGCTAAATGATACAGGTTGGAAGTAAAATGTTTGTACAAATGCATCGGAAGTGCAATTTTCTGTAGTACAAATGTGCAAGTGTGACAGTAGTCAATTTGCTCTGTCCCACAACAGCTCTACACCATATTGTCCATATCAATTTGTCTTGTTGTCGGAAATAGCGCAAGTGCGTGGAAAGAAAGTTAACTGTTAGTTACTCGTCATGTTGCGCCACATATAGTAAAGACAACACCAATTATAATAGGATCTATTTACTTCTGGCTGGACTGCATTTGGCCACTCATGTCCAGTGTAAACACAGAGTTAGCATGTACTGCTTGCCCTGATATACTTCAAACGAAGTTTGTTTTCGTTCTTCGTTTGGGGGCAAAAAGAAATTCGAAAAGGCTGAGCAACTGTATACTGTTTTAGAACATTCCAAAACCCCCACGCTGCTGGAGGCAGGGTGTAGATGAATGTAAACGTGTCGTGATGCTCGTGCATATCCCTTAAACACAACAACGATGAAATTAAGTGTAGGCAAGGTGTGAGATGGGCCCCAATGGTCAGAATATTATAGACGAGAGAACAATGATTAGCAGCAGTTCATAGTCAAGTATCATGTTTGCAATACATAAGAACCATACCATTTCCATAATCAGTCCTTTATGGGAAGTGTGATATACTGATATATGTGATATATGTCTCATACTCTGAAAAGTTTGTTACTTTATTTATAAATTATTACACCTTTTTATATTTTATGTGGTATCATGATTTACTTTTGATGAAAAACAAAGGGTTATTATTGCATGTTAGTTTGGCATTTCATTTATTGTATACCCTTTAAATTTGCTTATTGAAAGAAAAACAGCAGCAGCAGCAGCAGCAGCAGCAGTATGGTGTAACATTTTTTAAACACATGTATTTGGTACTTGCTACCTTATATCTTTAATCTTTCCTTTCATTCTTTTCATGGCTTTGGAAAACGTGTCTCGGATGTTTCTCTACGTCGCTTTTTGCATAACTCTGGGTCATTGACAGCAAGCTTCTTTTTAATTTCTTTATAGGAATTAAATGCTTTATCTGAATCTTTATCTGAATCTGAATAGTTCACTTGAAAGAGTCTGTAGAAGCACCACAGAAATACATGCTTATGCTAATATTTCTGCAGTTTATGCTATAGCGCCCCTTGTGGCCTCTCTGAGAATGATTCATGTGCTTGTTTGCACATTGAGGTCTGAACCCATTCAGAATGTTTCAATGTCAAAAAAAAGTTTTTTGCGAAGTCAAGCTTACATATCTATAAGATTTGTGAAAATTAACATAGCAGAATATAAATGATTTTCAATGTTAGGCTATTGCAGTGTATAAAGCAAATACTCTTTCCCTCTGACTGATTGCTCTTAGTGAGTTAAATATTCTTTCTGTAGAGTAATTTTGTCTCTGTGGACTTCATTCACCCTTCATTCTTATTTCAAGTCAATTAGGTTCAAAGTTTTCACTGGGCTTTTTTAGATAAAATTATGTTTTAAAAATGTGGCTCCCAAGACAATCACTGTTCAGGAAGCTCTGGAAGCTTTGAGGTTCATTTCACCTGAGAGGGGGTGACTTTGATCCCTGTCACTGCATAAAACATTTAGTGACCAGTTAACATTAGCCTTTGAAAAAAGAATCTGAAATTATAAGCAATGACACATCTCTCTCGCATTCAGTTGCTCTGTGTTCCTCAATCTGTTTCCTTTTTTCTTAAATGCATGTTATTTTTAGTAAATCCTTCTAAGTTGTAATGTTTAAATAAAAATGGTACTATTATACATTGTTTAACATTTGTTGACTTCAGATTAGCAAGCATTTACCCCCCGTGTTTTTGGCTTATAGGTCAAGGGTTAGCTGTCTCTGCCTGTGCATGTATCAATATGACGTGTTCAGTGTTTACTGATGTAATGCTTGACCTCTGTCTATTTTCAGGAAGAGTTCTTTGCCTCTAGCCATCTCAGTGCAAGCATTAAAATAAGGCATACATTTTTTTTTCTCCTTCTTTTTTTTCTGGGTTGACAGACATTTGGAGGTATTCACACATTTAATAGTTAAATCAGGATCAGCAATGGTATAGATATTATTACAGAACTGTGTGTATTAAGATCACGTTCAAGTAAAAGGGTGGTTTTGGTTAATGTGAGGGTGGACAAATGTGGTTGGACCAGAATCCCTCCCCTCCAGTAACCTGTCACTCACATGAAATCTTAGAAATTGGCAAATGACAATGATCTAATCATTTCCCAATGGACAAAATCTAGTCCCATCCTACATAGTTTTTCTTGTTTGAGAAGATGTTTCACTCAAATAGTATATGTCACAGCAGAGTAGAAAAGATGGCTGTAATTTTTCATGCTGACTAGCACCACTAGTGACAATGAACAGAAATGCAGTCTGTTAAAACATCCTGATTGGACCAGTTATAGCATTAGTTCAACCATTGGATCATCAAATAATGTTCAGGGAAACTTATTTATTTGAAAAAAAAAAATGTTTGTAGTAATACCAGAAATGAACAACTTTACCTTTAAGACATTTTGATGTGTGTGGTTG
Source organism: Carassius carassius (assembly GCF_963082965.1). Lineage (NCBI taxonomy): Eukaryota > Metazoa > Chordata > Actinopteri > Cypriniformes > Cyprinidae > Carassius > Carassius carassius. The sequence goes on along the minus strand of NC_081767.1, from coordinate 22,434,548 downwards.
ATTCAGCAGTTTAATGGTCCTTGGCCTTTTGCTGTTGTAAGAAATAAAAAAAACTGAGTAAGTGCTTTGTCCAATCCTCTCTCTCATTCCCTTTCTTTCTCTCTCTGGCTCTCTTAGTTTCTTTATTCCTTTGTAAACAGTGAGATACTACCAAGAGCAACCTCTAAATGTCTTTCTGCACTTTCTGTACAGGTTTACAGATGCTTGTGTCAAGTACAGCACAGCTAGCATGCAAGCTTATTTAAATAAATCCGTTACTATTTGCACCGTATCGATGAATCAAATGACTCATGATACAAATAAGCTCTGTTCTATAGCAGGCTGCCTTCTAAGGCAACCTACAGTAATCATCATCAATCCTCACAAGTGATGAATGTGGAATACATTACAGGTAGCAACTCCATGCATTTTAAAAATAGACATGACTCATTGCAACAAAGTTATTGCAATAGATATAATAGATACAAGTATATTGTAATAGGGTGCAACAGTTGGGTTCGGAAAGTAAAAATCCAAATTTTGTCCATAGAGAAACAGATTTTTAAAAATAGACCTACTTATTGGTGAGGTTGTTAATTGATGGACTTTGCTTTTGTTAAAGACTTCCTCCTGCATTATTTCATATTATATTTTAAATATTGGTGTTAAACAGTGTAATTCCTGGGTAAAACAACAACAACAAAAATCACCTGTAGCCTTCAAAATCTATAAAGAAATCTCCATCAATCAGAGAAATGTGACAATAAATTTGTGCCAAAATAACTCTTTAGCACCTATCCACTCCATATGACATAATATTTGAATATATATGCATATTTGGTAAAAAAGTTAAATATATTGTTTCTGTATAGATAATCAACATCTGTAAATTAGTAATTTGATCGATTTATCCATTGTTGCTAAATTAGTATCAGTAACACTGATTCATAAGATTGTAGAGTTCATTATGGCTGTGAAGTACAGTCTTCTAAATTTGCCTTTTGTCAGATTTTTTTTTATTCAAATCAAAGCTTATAATGCTGTAATTCACCACGTAGCTGGCTTACAACTCTTATATATATATTAGGGGAAAAAAAATGGAAATATACTTCCAAATCCATTGCTGCTGAAAAGTGGGTGGGCACTGTTGCACTAAAAATTTATACACATATACTGTATATTTTGGGTAAAATAATAAATTTTAACATTTTTAATCCCCCCGTGTCTTTGGCTTATAGGTCAAGGTTTAGCTGTCTCTGCCTGTGCATGTATCAATATGACGTGTTCAGTGTTTACTGATGTAATGCTTGACCTCTGTCTACTTTCAGGAAGAGTTCTTTGCCTCTAGCCATCTCAGTGCAAGCACTAAAATAAGACATACATTTTTTTTCCTTCTTCTTTTTTTCTGGCTTGGCAGAGATTTGGAGGTATAAAAAAAAAATTAATACACATATACATCGGGTAAAATAATAAATTTTTAATTACACTGAACTATATTTAATTGACAATTTTCAGTTTTGAAAAAAATGCTGTTACATTCAAATTTGGCTAAAGCCCAGCTCACACTGTGCAACTTTGGTCGTCTGAGACAAATTTAAAAAAATCCTAAAAGATTTCGATAATCCTAGGTTAAAATCTGTAGTCATGCTTGTTGGTTTGACATGTTCACTGATAGCCGATTAATGGCTGATGCAATCAAATTTTACCCTAGAATTTACTGTTATCAAAATTCTGGCAGTGTCAGAAGATTTGGTACGCTGTCTTTGTTTTTCAAGATCTGCCATAAACTCCAGCACTCTCGCGGTAAATCTGATATGTTGCCTTTGCAAATATAAACACCGGTTTCGCCCGCTGTTTAAATATGGGTGTGTAGTGCTGCTTACTTAAATATACGGATCATTTTTCTTATGCACACCCCATTTTAAAACGTCTTTACTGTCATACAGTTTGACATTAATGACAACTGAGATCCTACAGTGTGACATGATCATCATGTTCGTACAGTCTGACAAGTACAATCCTAAAGGACTTTTACAAAATCGCTCAGTGTGCGCCCAGCTTAAAACAAGTTATCATAGCACACATTCCTGTCATTAGTGTATCTATGTGCCTTATCTTGAGGGTGTTTTTGCATTTGTTTTGTATCTGTGTGTGTAATGATTGAATTTCACCAAAGGAAATACTATAAGTCTGTTGGTCAGTTGTTTGGTTTATTCTTGTCTGTTGTTTTGTCAGAAATCACAATCCTCTGATTCGGTATGACTTGCATCTCAGTTCATTTAAATGTATGTCTATCTGTAGCACAGGTGTGTGTAGGTGTTTCCCTCCCCCTGTGTGTGTGTGTGTGTGTCCTCCATGCTGTAATTAGCAAGCCTGCTCTTCAATAATGCAGAGACTGAGGAAGAGCCAGTACAGTGTGTGTGTATGTTTGTATGCTGGTGTGTGTTGCACTGGCATTTAGCGCTTAATCAATGCCTTGCGCTGCCTGTGGCCACTAATTGAAGGTTAAGAGATGAGAGTCCTGTGAGCCTGAGGTGGCGCTGGTACAGAAGAGAGGCCCCATTCCTCTCTCTTCTCTGCCCTTAAAAATCCCCCTCACACCCACACCTACTGTACTGTACCTCAACATATTTACCATACAGCACACTTCTTTATCACAGAATACAAACATTCGGCTATTCAGTGAATTAAAATTACAGAATAAATCTGCATTATGTGACAGAACAAAAGTACTTGTAGCTAAGTTATCCTAAGCGTTTATAGTGAAGAGGGCAGCTTTCAATGTGGTTTTCTGGTGTTAGCTGGTCTTCTAGTTTAGCTAGGCTGGATTCCTGAATTGAAAAACAGCAGAAAAGCTCTTTAGAGACAGTCAAACTAAACCAGCCTGGAGTCAGTTTCTTCCTGTGGTACCTGTGTTTTGGAACATGGAAGCTAGTTTACAGATGGTCTAAGCTGGTCATTCTGGTAGACCAGCAGCAAACCAGATACCAGCTGTCAGCTAATGTTCAGTTTAGACCAGCTGGAAACTAGCAAGTATATTCCAAAACCAAGCTAGCAACCTAAGCTAAATTTTCCAACTGGGTCTTTAGTTTAGATTTTTGTTTTTTTACTCTTTTGAAAATGTTTAAATTTTGAGATGCCCAGGACTTGAGGTAAGTAGATAATTCACTGTTGCTTGGTTAGAGATCTGTGAAAAGGCTGAGTATTTCCCTTTTATTTCTTTGTATTTCTTCTCATTTCATTGTCTCCCATACAAGGTGCAGCTAAATCATTGGAATTGGAAATATAGGCGTTCATTTAATGGAATCATTTTGTTATGAGACAGGTGCTACTACATTTTTCCAAGCAGTTTAGGCATTGTGTACCATGAGTTGCTGCTCTACAAGGGCTCATATTTGTATATTTGAATTTATGTGGACATAAAAGTGTGCATGTTTATGAGTGTGTGTGTGTCCTAGGGAATGCATGCATGTGCATTTGTGAGGCTCCCAGCACAAAGCTTGAAGCATTTCAGTTTGTATAAGCTCAATATAAATAGGTCAAAGCCCTGTTGGGAGAAGCTGTGTGTGGAGCACATACATTCTTCTCTGAATCAGTCATTGAAAATCTTTTCAGCTCAAGAATTATCACTTTAATTTCCCGCCTAAAATTGAACAATGGTGCTCCAATCAAGACAGTACTTAAGCTGCAAGGTATAGCATCAGTATCTAGCTTTAACAAGTGTGGAGGAACAAAGAGCATCGATTCTTTCCCTGCTCTGTTCCACTGTAGAAGCGGGCAGACACTCTGAGGTGCAGAGACCACATTTTGAATTATTCACTCCAAAATAAAAAGCTGCATCTGTCTGTGGATAAATTATTTATGTTTAAAATGGGTCCCCCTGCCTAGGGAGGGAGATAAGGAAGGGGGAGGTCTGCCTTAAACAGAGCAGCAAGTGTTTTATTGTATATGTTAGTTTATTGTAATCTTACCTAAATTATATTTAAATTAAATTCACTTTAAATACAAATTGTATCTTTTTTTATTAGTTTTTAGCACATTTTATCATATGAATTATCTGAAATTAATCTATATCATACTGAATATATATATATATATATATATATATATATATATATATATATATATATATATATATATATATATTGTAGCGGGGTGGAAGGAACTCGCAACAGCAAAACTCAGGTGAAAGCCCCAGAGGGTGGATGAGGTAAGTGGGTAAGTGCTGAGGTACCTGGGCGATGACGATGGTTTGGCGTGCAGGGGGCTCTCAATCGTGTCCAGGTGTGGGTGAATCCGTTGGGTGCTCGTGGCAGTGCTGAACAATCACACGCTGCTGTTTGAGGAAGATAAGGGAGCACAGAGTCAGGTCGTGAGCTCATGGAGAGGTTTCTCCCCCTTTGTCTGTGCGCACACTGTTTAAATAGGCCCAGGCTGATGAGGGGCAGGTGCGGGCGCTCTTCGTGAGTTACCAGGGCAACGCTGATGTGAACTCGGGATGCTCGTCACACTCCCCCTCCCTGTGTTATCCTGGCCTGGCAGAGAAGTATGGTGTTAGTAGGGGTGAAATGAGGGGCGGGTAGGGAGTGACCCCTGACAGACCTGCAAAAGCTAACCAGATCCAGGAAAGGCCGTCTACGTTGGAGTTGGCTGCTCCGGCGTGATGACGCACTTCAAAGTGGAAGTCCTGGAGCATGAGGAACAAGCGCATAACTCTGGCATTTGTGTCTTTAGCGCGGGCCATCCATTGGAGGGGCACATGGTCTGTGAGGAGAGTGAACCTCCGTCCTAGGATGTAATAGCACAGCTCCAGGACTGCCCAGCTGATGGCCAGAGCTTCCTTCTCGATGGTGGCATAGTTCTTCTCAGCCCGGGTCAACTTTCTGCTGATTTACAGGATGGGATGCTCCTCCCCCTCCTGAACTTGGGCCATCTTCACCTTTTTAAACGCCTCCAGGCACTTTGCCTCAGTCAGGCCCAGGTGACATTTGCAGGGTTTGGCAGTGAGCCCAGCCCTACGCAGCTCCATCAGCACCCTCCGCAGATGGTCCACGTCGGTTAGGTATGTTGCGGCGTATGACTGGTGGGGCCGCAGTAAGATGTCCATCATGCGCTGGAATGTGGCTGGAGCCCCGTGCAGGACGAAGGGAAGGGTCCGGTACTGCCAGTGGCCACTGGGGGTGCTGAAGGCCATTTTGGGTTTGGCTGAATCGGAGAGGGGCACTTGCCAGTATCCTTTAGTTAGGTCCAGGGTGGAGATGTACCGGCCCTTCCCTTTGCACGCGGAATTGGGGACAGGGACCATTACCCGGTTTCCAGGCTGGAACTCGTGGGGCTGGGCAGCTCGGCTGTACTGCCGTTGCTGCGCTCGTTGGGCCTTGGTGAGGTGCTCCCGGACTAGTGGAATGACCTGGTTGATCGTTTCCCTCATCGCTTTCTCGTGCTCGATGACTGAGCGGTGGGGCGTAGGTCGTTGTTCCCACGCTTCCTTGGCGACGTGCAACTGTCATCGGGGTTGGCGCTCGAACAGCAGCTCAAATGAGGTGAAGCCAGTTGACGCCTGAGGAACTTCCCGAATTCCAAACAACACGTAGGGGAACATGAAGTCCCAGTCTCCTTTGTCCTCGGCCACAACCCGCCTTAGCATTTGTTTGAGAGTCTGGTTGAACCGTTCTACAAGGCCGTCAGTGTGGGAATGGTAAACAGATGTTCTCAGTTGCTTCACCTTGAGGAGGCCACACAGGTCAGCCATTACCCAGGACAAAAAGAGGGTCCCCTGGTCGGTCAGTATCTCCGTGGGGATGCCTACCCTGCTAAAGAGCAGGAAGAGCTCTTGGTTGAAAGACTTGGCGGTAGCCTTTCGTAGGGGCACTGCTTTGGGGTACCAGGTAGCATAGTCCACAATCACCATGATGTGTACGTGGCTGCGGGCAGACTTAGGCAACGGCCCTACGAGGTCCATCCCGATGTGCTCAAAGGGCACCCCAATGATGGGCAGGGGAATCAGTGGGCTGTGGGGAGGTTTCCGTGGAGACATTTTTTGAGGGGCCATGCACCCGGGAAAGTGGAGATGGTCACTCTTCGGATTGGGACGTGCCGTGTGTCTCCATGCACGCAGGTGATATGCAAAATTGCCTTGGCTTCTCCACATGGCGTGAGCCATGATTTGAAAATTATCCCAAAGCCCAGTCCTTGTAAATCTTGTAAAAAGTCAGGCCCCATCAAGCTTGGGTTGAAATGCAGCGCTCTAATCTTCAGCAAATCATATAGGGATCATTACCCCTCCCTTTTAAAAGTTAATGAACCTTTTTTATTTTGCTATCCTAACTATGCATCCTTTTAAGGTTGGTTATTATTTGCATTTAAAAGAAATTTCTCTGTCATCCGAAACCCTATCCGACTTGTGACCTCTTTTTGGGCTATGACCTACTGCTCTGTGTTATGTTTTAAATGAAGATACCTCTCATTAAAAACACCCTTCCTTGTAAATCTAGTTGGATTTGAGCTTTTAATGGACTTAATGCATGAAATTAACATATTCGTATTACCTAAGTAAGCAGTGAGGGCAAATGGGTACAGGAGTTCCCTCCAGAACTAATTATCAAATTGAATAAGGAATTGAGGTAGAGAATACCAGTAGAATTGAGAAGTGAGCTGAGGTAAGAGGCTGTTACTTGTCTTCTGCATTGTGATTTGCTGGAGCTCAAGCTCCTCCAACCAGCGTTGTCTCTCGAGCACCCATCAACAATCACAGTAAATTCCCCTTCACAGCTACACTTATAATGGGAACATTCTGAAGATACTCTTTGAGAGCTCTTCACTTCTGTGCAGCTGTTTGCTTCTTGAGAGCGGTATACAAATCCTGAAGGTGTGTTGCTGTGATGCCAGGCCCATAATGAAGCCTCAGCTTCCCTTTATGCCCAACTCTAAGTGCTCATCTATTGATTAAATGGGAGAGGATGAGAAAGAGAGAGGTGGGATATACTGGGAGACGATACAAGAAGAAGGCCCCAGTGTGTCTGGGCTCCTAATGGACTGATCGGATGCACTCTCACTCTGTCACCCTTGTCTTCTCCGTTTCACTGTTTTAATTCCTATTGTTATGTGACTATCTCCAAGCAGCAAAATATTTAGATCGCTGTAAACATGCTGCATGCTCCAAACAATCCCATCTCTACCCTATCTACACCTCCATCTGTGCGAGGTCCACTATAGCCATTCTGCTGACTTATTCACATATGCTGAATTATTTACCAGCAGACACAGTTCATGGAAGCTGCCATAGAGTGAAGGCAGAACGACTCATTCTGATTGAATGCAGAGGAAGACAGTGAGAGGAAAACTGAAAGGATGTGGTATTAAAGTAGTCAAGACATCCATTGGGAGAAATGCACAGTATTGATTTGCAGCGGTAAATGACAAGGACATCTATAATACCTATCCATTAGCATTTCCATGCATTTCAGTGGCAGTTTGTGGCAACTGGGCAGTACATTTTTTTTTTGAGACAATAATCTGATTTATAAGTCTCACATAAATATTTTCTCAGGTGGAAATGATGTCATCACAGTGCTGATCAGATGATAACATTACAAAAATGCATACAATAGCGACTATTCTGAGCTGTGACATGAAAGGCAACAAACTGGAGTTATGTAAGTCCATATATTTAACTCCAAAACAAGCCGGCCACTGGAAAAGCTTTTGCAATATCATGACATATTTATGATTCATAAAATGCTTTTCAAAATACAGGGTTACTTTTGAATGTCCCTCAATAGAGAGATGTTTGTTGGAATAAGATGTAGTTCAGTGGTTCTCAACCTTTTTGATTCTAAGGTCCCCCATTGTCTGAAGACAATATTCGAAGGCCCCTTTTGTTGGCCAAGATATTTCTGACAAAAGCTAGGAGTGGTAATATACATTCATATAATTCACACACACACACACACACACACACACACACACACACACACACACACACACACACACACACACACACACACACACACACACACAAACACACACACACACACACATAAAATTCTATATATGTATATTCATCTATATATGAATGTAACACAAATAACACTTCTAGCTTTTGAAATATTTTCTGTTAGAACTATTAAGCTATTTTGTAGAACCCTTTGGAACTAAGCTGGAGCCCCCTAGTGGGCCCCGCCCCCTGGTTAAGAACCATTAGTGTAGTTACAGAATCTGGCAGCAGGGGCTAAGTGGGCCATGATAACTATCCATTTTATGCATTGTTAAATTTGAAAATAACATTTTGGATTAGTCAAATGTTTTCTGCGAACATTGACTGTAAAATTAAGACCGAACTTAACCCATTTCAGCATTATCTAGTAATAGTAACAATCACTTTACTGAAAAAAAGACGTATATAAAAAGTGCAAATGGATAATCCTCAAACATTAAAATGTCAGCGTAAATAAAATGAGGTGAGAATAATCCCTAATGCAGTCAGGGGAATTTAAGATCATCCATTTACCAAATTCAGACAGATTAATCAATAACGGTCACACCGAACGAGGGAAAAAAACAACAAAAAAGCCTTAATCCTAAATATCTTAATCCAGTCCCCTTGCAGACTGAACGGAATTCAACAAGGCCATGGATAATCTGAGTTTGCAGTAATTTTGTGTAATGATTTACTGATGTGCCTGTGACCATACTGTAAACGTCAAAAATAAACCACTCTAATCACTCTGAAGCCTCTGCAGAGGGAACTGCTAATTTTTATGGAATGTGAATGAGAATGCATTGTACTGTACGATATACGGAGTGAGCAAATATCAAAGATTAATGAACAGATTGATGAGATGGCCTCAATAACCCTGATAATCCAGAATAAAATTGTACGAGCATGTGCTGATGATTGTTAATGGTTACCACTCTTAGTGAGTTTACTAGCAAAACAACCCAGCAATCATGAGTAATGATGGATTGTATATCACAAACTATCACAAAGAGGCCTGCAGGCCGAGGAAGTGGATTGTGATTAACGGGAATGGTAATGGTTATCTTTAACTCTAGCCCTTCAAAATAAAAGTATCTACATATTAGAAAAAAATGTAAAGAATCTAAACCTTTTCATTTAATTTTGTTTGTCTGTGTGCATTATTTTCTTTGCAGCCTGCATACATGCCAAATAAATGTGCATATAAAGCTTGTGAACCTGATGTTAATCTGAATGGCACATGTAATTGTGAATGTATGTGTTCTTGTCTGCCTAACAAGTACTCATCAGGAAAGTGTTTCATGGAGTGCTTTGCTTTTCTCGGTTATTTATAGCTAGCAGTGTTAGCATCCTTACAGTAGCAACACAATGTGTGCTTTCTCATCTGACAGACTGTGGCAATACGATAATCTAATTCAACAACCCTTATCTTAATGAGTCTTATCATTATCAAACTAATGAAATCAATCAGGCTACATTTATATTTAGGCCTCCCGTCAAACAAAGTGCTCTTCTTCAGTTCATTGTAGCGTGTCTGTTTTTGCACACTCATGAGGGTGTGAATCTGATTTATTATTGCCTAGTAGTTTTATCATACTTTTTTTCTTTAATTTGTCATTTATGCTGTTTGTCTCATTCAAAATGGACAGAGACATATAGTCTTTCTGTGTTTCCTATACTAGTACCAATCTTTTTTTCTATCATGGATATTCTATCTCAGTGGGTAGATTTTCATTCATTTTTCCATAAGCGGTGTTGCGCTGCTAGGAAACCACTAGTTGCCGTAGAGACACAGCTCATCGGCTACTTGGAGTGGCGCATTTTATCCTTCCTTTATGGTCTATTTATGCCATTCATTTTCTTTGTCTTGCTCTGTGTGCCTCTGTTTTTCTTTTTTATACACTTTTTTTTTTCACTCTCACATTTATTTTGATGATACTGATAAAGAAATCTAATCTTGCATCTTGTGATAAATAATGGTGTTAATTTACCTGTTTTTGTTTGTTGAGGGAGAGCAATGCAAGCCATGTTAAGAAGACTAAAAACAGCTTTAGAAAGCTACACCAATCACTTCTTGATGCAGGAGCCTTAAGATCAGCACATCTGTGTAATTGGTATTACACCTCCAAATTCTCAAAACACACCCAAGTGCCCTTTACAAACCTGATGACAGCCTAGAGATTCCATCCACAATTAGCATAACCCACTGTAATGACCCAACGAGGCTGCAGCTAATGAGGAACACAGTGGCACTGTTCCCTTGCCACATGCCAACCCCCAGGGAGTCTTAAGGGTGGCGATTGGTTTTGTGTATTTGTCAGCCTCATTTCATCTTAAGCTAAAGTAGCTTAAGTCTCTTCTTTACTTCTCTTCCTGTGCAAACCAGTATATATTTTACTATAGTCTGGACCTGGAGCCACATCCTGACATCCTGACGTCCGTCAAACACATGTTTACATAGAAAAACAAAGGGAAAGTAGTGTATTGGAATGGGAAAAAAGTTTTCTGTGTGATTGACCCCTTATTCTGGTGTTATTCGCAGACTCTTTTTAAGATGGTTTCAGCATCTTGTTGGCTGCTATACATGCTGGCAACTAGGACTCCTTAGGAGTTCTGCACTGGGAGTAAATTGGAGCCTAAACGCAATCCATATAATAAGATGTTGTGGCCAGACCTGATTTGATTGGTACTGTTAAAATTCAAGATCGAATTACTGATGAGCCATTACATTATGACCACCTATCTAATAGCCTGTAGGACCTCTTTTAGCTCACAAAACAGCAGCCATGTGGTGAGTCATTGATTTGACGAAGTGCCGATAAGTCTCCTGGGGTATCTGGTACCATAATGTCAACAGCAGGTCCTCCAGTTCCCATACATTGTGGGGTGGTGGCGATGTAGTGCCGAACATGCTTTTTGGAGGCTAAGGCATTAACAGAAATTCACCATGATTGTTTTTCAAGACACTCCTTGACAATTCTGGCAGTGTGGCATGGCGCATTATCCTGATGGTAATGGCCATCACAGGCAGGCTGAATGGGTGCACTTGGTCCGCAAAGATGTTCAGATACCTGACAGCTGTCAGGGATTGTGCTATTGAGATAATGGGGACTAAAGTGTCCCAAGAAAACACACAGCATTTCCACAGCATAACACCACCGTCTCCGACCTGTGTTCACCCAACAGTGCATCCAGGTCCCTTAGGCCAAATCCCAATTCTATTTTATACCCCTTCCCCTTCCCCTACACCTCCGCCTACCCCTTCCCCTTGTCCCTTGAAACAGAGTGTCAAGGGGTAGGGGAGAAAATATTCCCCTAAGGATTGGGACACCACTACTATGCTGTCACACATCATCATTCGCCGTCTAGCTCTTACAATACACACATATACTGGTGTGCTGGTGTGCATAAGAGCCTTTAATTATCGTTCTGTATTAATGAGCTGCTTACTGACACACACACATATCGGAAATCGTGAAGCTCACACATCCAGGAGAAAATAAACTTGTCAACGCTGCCCCACGACTTTTATTAAATACAGTTTAAATACTGAATCACTACATTATATTTTCCAGCGACGAGAGGATACAATCACTGTTTTTAAGTAAACTCACAAAGATAAACGCACAGACGTGAATACACGCAACTTCCATGTCTCTTTCTCTCTCTCTCTCTCTCTCTCTTTCTCTTCCTCTCTCGAATAGGCAATATTTGAGAAAATGGTTTAGCGATTTCTAATTATTGGGGGGATTAGCCCAGATCAATGTCGGGTGCTTAATGAAATATGGGAACTGTGGTACAGCATTTATTTGAAGTAGAAATCTATTGTATCATCTTTATTATCATTTATTATCATATTATCTTTTTTTTTTTCAAAATCCCACCACCACATGCAAATGGCTCTGAAAGCCTTAAAAAACGGTTTAAGTTTTGTTAATCAGGTTACTGATGGGGAGGACAGTGTGTTAAGCAGCGTGCTGGTCTGGGTGACGGTGTGTTGATCATGGCACTGATAGAGGGTTATAGTGGAAAGGAAGGTGGTTGTGGTCCATGGAGTGTTAAAAGCATGGCATTTGTAGCATGATAACATTTTTTGGCCTAAGGCTAAAAATAAATATAGCTGAAAGAGACCTGCAGTAGTGGCAGATCAGGTATGCAGCAGAGAGGAGAGAACAGCACACTTTAATAAATGTCAGGCCTCAGCAGACTCCACACAAAAGAGAGAGAGAGAGAGAGAGAGAGAGAGAGAGAGAGAGAGAGACAGAGAGAGAGAGAGCAGGAAAAGACAGTTCCATCTTGTGTGTCAGTATCACTATGGAAGAGAATGAGAGTGTGAAAATCAGCAGAGAAGAAAAAGAAAACATAAGCAAGTTAAAGGGAAAATTATTAATTAAATCATTAATTTATATAAAATATTAATTTATTTCACATGAGTCCTATGAATTACATTTACGGTCCATTTTGGACACATATCATTATTAACTGTAGTTGTATGCAGTCTACTTGACGAGACTCTTGGTCTTTTGGTTTTATAAAGAAAAATATAACCACACACAGTTTTGCAACAACATGAGGTTAAGAAAATAATGACTGAGTGGGTGAACTATTTCTTTAACCAGACAATTTTTTTTCTGTCATAACTAATCCATTTTTCTCAAACCTGACATTAATCACATAAGTGCTTCTGATGGTAGATGGGGGCTGGGTTTAGAATGTAATTATTAATGTGAATGTAATTATTCCTCCATAAATCCCAACAGAGAATTCTCCAGTGTGGGATGAGTGTGTTGGTGTGCTCCACTTCAGGAAGAGTTTAGTAAGGGCAGGTCATAGAGCACAGAAAGGGGCAGTCTGACCCAGATTTTTTTGTCTGTCACTTTCTCTGAGTCACTGAAGAACCCTGAAAGATGCAGAGGGGAAAGAGAGACACGGAGAAAAATACTGAGACATTTTGATGTTGATGCAGTAATGGAACAGCTCTACTTTTTTCTCCAGGAGAACACGGCCAGGTCAGGCTGACATGGTTTTTAATGTCTCTTTACTTAAGAGCTATAATTGTAGCAAAATTCAACTCTAAATATAAATTTAAGCACAAAAAAACAAACAAAAAAAAAAATTCCTGTGAACACACTCCTTTATATTAAAATATAAATATATGTTACATATTTAACTATAAATGTTAAATATATTTGTATAATTTAAGTTGTATGTGATATAATTAAATATACATAAATACAATCATATTTATGATATATATTTTTATGTATAAAATATAATATAATTTATGCTTTGAACACACCACTTTATATTAAATATAAATATGAATAAATATATTAAATATATGTAATTATTCAATCAATGTACATTTTTTTCCAGCAATTATTCAACTAATTGGTCAGTACCAAAATAAAAAAAGAATGGAAACTAATTAGCAATAGATTAAGTAAGCCAAATAAATAACAGTGCTTGAAATATTTCACGTATCTAACAGTATCAAATATTAAGATGAAATATTCTGAAATTAAACATAAATAGAAAAGTAAAATTTATGTTATTGTGTAAAATTACATCACAAATTATTGTAATTATCATAATTATCATAATTATTTTTGTGACAGCATTTGGTCGCAGCATTCAGTACTACTGATATAGCAGAAAGATATTGTTTCTAGTAACGACATCGTCCAATAGCCTTTCATTCTCAGCAGACAGACATTAGCCAGTCACAGAGATGGATTAGGGGTTTGTGGATGCCACTTAATGAAAGAAAATACGAAATTGATCTTAAAATGGCCTTATTGCTAAAGGAACATTGATTTCAATAACTACATGGCATGCAATCAAAATGACTGATGTGAATGATGCAGTTTATGTAAGAGAGAATGCTTTCGTTTGGTTTAAAGTGCCAGGTGGGTGTGGCCTCCTAGATGACAGGCATCCGTGATGGTTAATAAACTGGCAGAGGTGTGGTCTCTGCTCTGGGCTTTCAGGACCTCCTGTGATTAGGCCACAACTGGAGCCTTCAGCAGGAGAGCAGAATAACAGTTAATATTTCATCAAATCAATAATTCAACAGCTGCCATGGGAGGAAAATAGAGAGAGATGGAGATGAGAGAGAGAGGGAGGGGAGGAGATAAAGTGAGAAAATGGGAGGGGAGACTGAGATACAGAGAACACGAAAAAGAGAACACCAAATCTGCAATCACATTCCCCAAGAAAGGCCCGGTAACCATAGTAACTGGAGATGACTGTCACATGATGCGGAGGAGTGTAGCGAAAGGGAGGGGACCTATGAAAGGAAAGGGAGAGATGATAATCATGGGACGGAGTATAAAGGGGCAAGTCAAAAGCAGATTGAGTCGAGTTCTGTGTTGCCTTGATTATGCTTCATGTCCAAAGGCTTTCCCATCATCCAGACTGCTTACTTATGACTATGACATAACAGCTGTGAAGTACAAGAAAGAGAAAAAGATGTTAAGATCAGTGAACTGATATAGGAGGGGGCAGGGGATGAGGACAGTATTGATATAGGAGGGGAAAATAATGAGGACAGTAGCGTAGTGTGAAAACCAAAGACGTGATCTTTCTTTTGCTGTTTCATCCTTGTGGTTATTATCTCAAGTGCTCAGCATGACCTTAGGAAGATAATTTTCTGTTGGCCTTGCTCTGGACAAATTGTTTTTAGCTTAACGAAACACCTTCCATAGTGGCATTGTAATGTAGATGAGCATCAAAAGGGGGGCATTTATGTTGCGATATCTTTTTTTGTGTGTTGGCTGCACTGTGTTGGCGAGGCTGCTTTGGAATTGTGGGAAATATCCTCTTGGAGCTAAATTTCAAAACATGGTGAGCTGCATGCCGCCTACATAGGGAGCTGCATTTTAAGGCAGCATACTGACATGTCATTGAAACTCATAAATCAGAGACTCAAAAACAGCTTGCAATTGATTTCAGTAGAGGGTGCATCTCAATCAACTCCCTAGCTTCCAAGCTTGTGAATCATTATATCATGTATAGATAGATAGATAGATAGATAGATAGATAGATAGATAGATAGATAGATAGATAGATTAAAATAGAAAGTTAAAATGTGTATGAAAATACATTTTTGGGTGCTATAATTGATCATAAATTATGTTGGAAACCACATGTAAATTATGTAAAAACTAAAATGTCCAAATTCATTGCAATATTAAGTAAAACAAAACATACTTTGAATGAAAATACATTATATAAATTTTATTGTGTGCTCATAGTCCCATACATTATTACATATACTTATTGTGTGGAGGTGTGCAGTCATACATTTTTTTTTCAGTTATAAATTTATTTATATTTACACATTTTGTAGACTCGATTAAGCAAAGTGAATTATTATCCTTGGGAATCGAACCCATAACCTTGGGCTAGCTATCAACATGCTGCACACTACCTGAAGGCCAAAAGGATTCTTTAAAAAACTTATAGCTAGTTCAGCATCGTCCCAAACGTCAACTTCCTTAAACATAATTATACTGTATACACCAAGTTTTACATAATATATGTTTATGGATTCACTTATAATCGAACCTGTAAACCTCGGGGACTACCAGAGGCAAAAAGGAAGTTTTGGTATACTAAAGACTAGTCCAAATAGACTTTAACACCAAGTTCCTTGAATATATTAAGATGATGGTCTGGTGAGGCAATGGAATACAGCGGATATCTACTCCATTGCTCACTCTTCTACGAGATATTGCCTCGATAATTCCCCAGTGATCTGTCCAAGATCACCTATATAATCTCACTCAAGTTTGGACATGCTCTTCAATGGGCATGATCCATCTGGGACACCAACAGCCTGAAAACAAACTCGCTTACTGCTTTTGTCACCCACTTCAAAGAAGTTTTTGGCTGGACGGGCAGTGAGCTGTCAGTCAACATTCAACTCTTCCGGTTACTCCAAGACCGATGCAAATTGCTCATACAACCTCACTCGTGTGGAGCATTAATGGAGGATTAAAAATGGCCTCTGTTTATACTGAAGAGCAGCGGGGCATCTGATGTCAGCCTGTCTAGTCTGTCCATCATGCCCAGCAGTGAGTACCCTTCAATTGCAACCTATGATTGCACCCTTATCCTGCACCACCCTGCTGGGAACTACTACCCACAGATCTATTTCAGCGCAAGCTCTGCTTGACTAGGGATCCTCTGGGAACTTCTTGCTGAATCTCCTTCGACAACTCAGTTGCAAGAGGAGGACCTGTACTCAACCATTAAATATTTGCAATATCCTGTGAAAACCACTAGACAAATGGCAAGATCCTGTATTGTTCACCCACCTTCACACTCCGCATTGGTTGTCTTCATCTGGAGCCTATCTCCTTTCTGGTGCTGGAGGGTTCAACTGTTGATATCATCCTGGGATGCCCTTGGTTAACCCAACATTCCCTGAAAGTGAAATGGAACACTAGTGAGATCATACAATTGAGTGATTAATGTCTTCAAAACTGCATTTCTTTGTCTGAAGCTAACTGAACCCCTATCTTCATTCACGACAAGAGAGGTAGCTATCTGTTTCACTACTATTGAGAGTCCAGAGACCTCTGAGAATCCAGGATGTCTTTAACAAGCAGGCAGCCACGGAATTGCCACCTCAATAGCCATGAGACTGTGCAATTTACCTGCTGCCTAGGGCCACGCTGGCGAAGGGTAGAGTTTATCCGCTGTCAATCCCGGAACAGAAGGCCATGGAGGAGTACATTGAGGAGGCTCTCAAACAAGGATTCATCTTCCCATCAAACTTACCAGCTGCATTTAGCTTCTTCTTTGTCGATAAGAAGGACAGAGGCTTGAGGTCCTACATTGACTACCAGGTCCTGAACTCCCAGAAGGTCAAGTACCATTATCTACTTCCTCTGGTTCCTGCCACCCTGGAACAGCTTTGTGGTGCTAACATCTTCTCTATACTGGACCTGTGTAGTGCTTACAACCTCAGTCAAATCCATGAGGTTGATAAATGGAAGACCGCATTCGTAACACCATTAGGTCACTATGAATACCAGGTGATGCCATATGGCCTCTCCAACTCACTCTCTGTCCACGTGAAACAGGTCTTTAAGAAGTTTAAAGAGCACTATCTGTATCTCAGACTGGAGAAGTGTGAGTTCCACTGTGATACCATTCAGTTACATCATCGACCATCATGGCTTTCACATGGACCAGAGGAAGGTGCAAGTCATCAGAGATTGGCTTTAAACTAAAGGTACCACCATCATGGAACTTCAGTGTTTCCTAGGTTTTGCCAATTTCTATCACCAATTTATCTCCAACTTCATCCAAATATGTGCATCCCTCCTCACCTCACTCCTCAGAAATAAGCAACCTGTCCTCCAACCAATACACCCGTATAGGTCGTTTGTCCAAATCCCTGAAATACGACCCATTAGAGCATATACTACAATTGCGTCCGTACAACAACTTTTATTTGTGCTATAATTCGGGTTTCGTGTAGCTCAGTTGGTAGAGGATTGCGTTATAAGATGATATTTAATCATGCGATCATAACACCAGCATTAAAAACCTTTTAAAATAAGTTGAGCTCAAAACTCACTTTCAGTCAGCAGCGAGTGTTTGAAATAACTTGATCCAATGTGGATTATAATCACCATACAAGGCAGAAATATTTATAAGCCATGTAAAAGACTATGCACACTGGTCATTGACGTTACCATAGTAAACATGGTAAATGCGACCACTTGGAGAAATCAAACATCAGCTTCTTATTCTCTATCACAATTGTGTATTTATTTAATAACATATTTTATCTGTCATAAGTCTCTTCTCGAGAGTTTAGCTCCGTGTTGCCTGTCATAAAAAATATAACGTTTTTGTTTGGGAGCATTTATAAAAATATAGAAATTATCATTCTTTCTAAATGTGATGTATATAAGCTACTGTGACTACAAATAAACAGAAACAGACTCAACTGAATAAGCAGGCTATGTTCATAATGCTTTATTTCTGTGTGACTTATTTTCAATCCTGATAAATTAATTCATTATGATCAATATATCACTTATTATAGTAAAACATAGATGCTTTTGGATTTAAATATTTAAACAAAGCATGCAAACAAACGGCCACTTTTATTGTGTTTGTTTTGTGATCGTGCTAGTTCCAGTAACTTAGGCTATTTCTTATTAGTTTTCTGATAACTTCTCTTTGTTGGTGAAATGATGGGGTTGCATGACGTTATTCCTGAGAGCCATGTAAAGGGCTTATTTTAGAGAAGCGCAGCAGAGCTTATGGCCCTACGGTGGAAACGCAGTGCTATTTTGGCCTCGTGCTACAGGTCCGAGGCTATTAGCCCCGCCCAGCCCATTTAAAACACTGGCTTGCACTGGCCCGACAGTGGAAACACGGCTATTGTAAATCCCATCAAGTGGTCCATTAACGATGAGACCACAGAAGCCACTCGCCCTGAACCTGCTCCGGTTTTATGCCTTATGTACCATCATCCCTACGACTGACCCTTCTAGACTCAGTACATTCAGTCTATGCCATCTCCAAGAATACCCAACATCTACACACAAAGTACAGTAAACACACAGTAAACCCATGTTGGCCCTGGTCCCACCACAGTTTTTGTGACAGATTTCCCTCCTTCCAACTCCCATACCTGCATACTGGTGGTCACAGAAAGGTTCTCTAAGACCATCCAATGAGACATGAATTGGAAATCTCTGTATTTATCGCAATCCTGTTTTCTAATTAAAGCACATCCATTATGGTAGTGAATGTGTGTGCTCGGCTATCTGAAGGGACTTCATTGCCAGCATGCAATTACCTAGGGCTGGACGATTATGGCCTAAAGTCAAAACCTCGATTAACTGAACACTTTACCTCGATTACGATTAATGAACGATTATTTTGTTTCTGTTTTTTTTTTTTTTGCCCTCATAGTTCACTTACAAGGTTTGTACTGTAAACAGGGCCATAGTTGGGGCTTGCGGGGCCCCGGCTCAGGTTGTATCAGTTCGTTCTGTTTATTTGTTCATCAACATGCCCGCCACGTCCCAGAATGCAACACGTCGCCCAAGTCCTATTAGGCGCGGTCACTTTAAGAGACAATGAATGCATCCAATATAATACACATACGATTTTTTTCTCAACTGTTTACTTTAACTTAAGACATAACTGACAGTTTTTTCGAACATACTATCCAAGACGGGTATTTTCACATATTTTTTATGTATTTGTCGGTACAAGAGCAAAAACAGACAAATTCGGTGTTCAAGTGTTTTGAGACGACTCTCTCTGCGTGAGCCTGAACACCAGAACACCACGGTGCTGAAGTGGGCTCTTACACATCCTTTTCTGTTTGTTTAAACTGCGATTTGTTTTTGTTCGTTGAGGTGCAGGAGTACCTTAAAGGAGAACTTTTCAAATGAGAGGTCGGTTCAGTGTTGCTGTCTGTGAGACGCGGCTCTCTCTTCACGTGCGCACCGAACACAGTGCGCGAGTAACCAGCTGCTCAGTTCAGCTTTTCCGTGTCTTGTGTTTGAATGCTTTAAAGTCTTTTGAATGGTTACATTTGCAAGTGGCAAGGCTTAATAACACGTAAAATGATGCGCTTTCGTGTCGACACGCAGCAGCGTTCTGTCAACTGTCCTGAGCGTCTTTTTAGACTGGCCTCAACCAGACGCTTGAGATCGACTATTAAAGGTGGGATATTTTTTCCTATTGAAACAACGATCATAGCTCACTATCAGCAGTTATTTTATCTGTTCGTAACATTTCTTACATATTATTGCTCGTTGTAAGAGATAAATAAATATTAAAGGTAAACAGTACCAGTACGAGTGATTGCGTGTGTGAATTAGTCATACCATCTCTATATTATTGTGAAGCTGGGGGTTGTAAATAGCCTAGTTGCTTCAAAAGTAGAAAAATATGCTATAATAAGGTTTGAGATTCTAAGCTACTTTAATAATAAATCACAGGACAGCGCTGACAACTGTGTTCCTCTGTGCTCGCGATCTTCACAGCTATGAGTTTTCGTGCCACAATGCAGCTGCATGAACATGGTAGCTCGATATAATAATACACATCCGATCGTCTAATCGCTTGAACGTCCAAACCATAAAACAAATACAACTGACAAAGTTTAGTGAAGACTCAAGGCTCACCGCTCGCGCACCATCACTATGTGTTGAACCTGCGTTCACCTCCGTGTTTTGCTTTTATGCCACTGACTGGCAGAATCATGTGGTTACACACGCTTTTAAGGGGGAAGTATTAACAGGAAATAATCGAAATAACCGACATGGGAAAATTACGTCGGTTAGAGGTTCTAAATTTCGTTTTCGTTTTTTCGTGTGTAACGTCATGAGGTAGTTAAACGTTATGATATTCTGAGGAATTCAGCATTTTCTATAAAATGACTATTGTGGGTTTACAGTGCGTAGTTATGTCACTTTTACAATAACTTACAATACAATAACTGCTCAAACCAGGTGCAGCTTCAGGATGTCTGTAAGGATACTGTCCATCACGCTGGGCTACTGACTGATCTGGGATTCAAATCAACAGCGTGTTGAGATCTCTCATCACGCTGTTTCCTCTAATAAATGAATGCTGATGAAGATTGGTCCATTCTTTTTAGTCTGTGCGAAGGCCATAATGAATAGCTATTATGTGTCTCTGTGAGTCTGATCTAAATTCAGTATGCAATCACATGCTCCATTAGTGCCATACCCCCCCCACAAATAAAAACAAACAAATAAAAATCAAAACAACAAAAAAAAAAAAAAATAAAAAAAATAAAAAATAAAACAGAGATAGAAAGAGCAAATGAAGAATGAGAGGCATGACCGGTGTTGTGACATTACAGACAGACCCACCTGCAAGAAAGAGAGAAAGTAAACAGGTGCGTGCCTGCTGAATCTGTCAGCTTTATTCTTGCTGTTTTTAATCATAAGAAAAATTCATGGCAAATATGTTAAAATGTTTTCATTGCAATCCTCCAGCTTTGGGACTGAGGCATTTGCCATTATAAAGGCTCAAAGAGCCTGTGGACACCAGTTTGATGTGCTATAATTCCCCGGTAGGGGTAAAGTTAAGGTAATCCTCTGGTTCATGTTGTGTTGTGAAGCTCTAACCTGCAGTTCTTTATTCTTGTAGATTATTAGACTACATATAACCATTAATAATACATTTTGTTTCACTAAATTATTACTAAATTCATTTTTAATTTGTAAAAAAAAAATTAAAATCAGAAGCATCTATTAGGATTAAATACAGTATGATGTGTGTGTGTTTGTTATAAGGACTCCAGAAGGTTCAGTCATGCTGAGTTCAGAGGACTTGCTCTCAAAGGTCAAACTCACTGGGGGAGAAGGAAAGAGAGGATTAGCCAATCATAATGCCTCCTGCTGCTGATGCTGCCCCCGCTGCATCACCATGGAGATGGCAGCAATATCTGTCCCTATTGACAAGTCATACGGAAGATGCATCCATTTTTTTTCTCAGTGGCGAGGAATATAGCTGCATCTTCAAAGTAGAAAAACATCACAAAATAGCATCTGCATTAATTATGGATTAATTAGCGATATCCATGCTTTGTTGTCTTTACCTCTTTTTAATTCCCAGGCCCCCACATCTCACTCCTTTTAGTGTGTGAATACTTTACTCTTTCTCACAGCATATAATGGAGAGAGACTCTCTATTTAACATGGGTCTTTTCTTTTCACTCCACTCATGCAGTCCATTTCTCACGCTCTCTTTTTTTGGCTTGTGTAGTTGCATCTCTGTTGTGGATTTGCAGGTCGGCGGAACCCAGCCTCTTGGTGTAGTAGGCTCGATTGTGATCCTTTTAAAAGAAACTAAACGCTCTTTTCAGAAGTCATTACTGCTGTCAAGCTTTTTAAAGATGTTTGTAAAAGGCAGTGATGTCATAAGAGGAGGTGAGTAGGACAGATGAAGTAAGAGGGAGGGAAGAATGAACAAGAAACAGGAAGTCAGGATGTTGTGTGTATATATTATCTATGTATTGATATATTAGATGTGTATATATTTAGATTTAGTATTTAAAAGTAATAATACATAATAATGCACACACAATTAATATGACAATTTCAGTATGATTTACTTTATATATTTGTATTTAACATTATTATTAAATACAAATAAAATGTGTATTCTATCTGTAGATCAGATTTCACTTTAGAAAAAGAGCTAATCACAGAAAGCACACGGGAATCCATTGAGAATATGAACAAAGGGATCAAGAACAGATTGGGTGGTCATGGCTTTTCCTAATTAAATGACAGTTTCTTGCAATTTTGGCTCATGTTGGAGGGCATGCAATATATTCTCAGCACATTAAAGATCTCATTTGAGTTTCTCTTTCTGATACCTTACTGTCTAAAACACAATAGTATCTGGTCCTTTATCATCTAAATGTAGTATGTGTGATAACATTAATTTTGTAACCATTAGAACTGAGACTCACAATATCTTACAAATCAAACACATTTGAGTGTGCCCTTAAGGTTTTTTTTTTTTTCAAATAAAGGGACTGTATGTAAAGGAGGAACAGCAAATTCAATAATTATAATAATTTGTTGATAGTTGATAGTTCAGTTGATAGTACTGGAACAATCGCATGTTCTGTTATCTCTTTCCTTCTGTTATGCTCTCTCATTCTACCCTTGCACAAGTTTTTATAAAGGTGTTATGCAAAGATAACCGACCGTTTTTTTTTCTTGAAGCAAGAGCCAACTCATTGAGAGGACTTTATAAAAGATTTTGTTCTAGCAGTATGATGCAAACTTGCATCATTCAGTCATTTAAATGCAGTATTGTTTTTTTACTTATAGCCCATCACAAGACCCCAGAGGTTAACTTTTACAACTCAGAAGAAATTTTTCTTAATTCTTAATTAATTAAATCTTAACCCTCTGAAGTCGATTAACGCGGATACGCGTTTTGAGTCATTTTCTCCTGATAACCCCGAAAAGAACTTAAATTACACTATAAACTACAAACATAAAATTATATAGATTTATTTTGTTCTCACATTCTTTCTTGTAACTCCTTCCTCTCAGTGGCACAAATGATTGAATGGCTCATTATGCAGCTCATTATGCAGGCCTTTGTCTTCTCAGGTGTAAATCACAATGATATTCATAATAGTTGACGCCTACTCGCATATGACTTTTACCAACAAAAAGTGTCTTAGAAAATGTAAATCAATATATTGTTTTCTGTAAGGGAGTAAACAAGATGATTTTCACATAATTTAGAAAAACAAATTCTAGGCTACAAGCTCCAGTTCTCAAAAGTCCCGGGAACCAATGTTCTCTATGTGTTTTTTTGCCTTTTTCAAGTGTTTTAACATTTTTAGTTTTTCACTAACCACGCATAATATCTTTTTTCTCAAAAACACAATCATGTACATACATGCATTTTACATATTATTATAGCCCAGTTTGTGCTGTTTACAGTGAGATTAGACTTTACCCATTCAGATATTTATAAGAAACTGAAAAAAGCACAAATGTCAGGGCATGACAAAACTTCTCCAGGCCCCAAAAATACCCTTAGACTCCAGAGGGTTAATCGTCTTTTTTTTTCTTTGCCTATAAAAAAAGAGAAAACCTTTTATGAATGTTTTAAGTATAAACCTCTATTTTGTGAGCAAGCATGTGCTTAATAGTATATTTTAAATAGTTTTCATTCAAGCAGCCAAGCAGTCAATTTTGTCTCACGTTTCTGCTAAAATTCTTTGGTATGAATATAAAAGGCACAGATGAGTCAACTGTTGACACAATAAAGCCACAATCACACTGACAGTTAAGAAATTGCCACAGGTCACGAGCCTCAATGCTGTCAGTTGCTAGTAGGAGTTCCCACGGTGTATCACTGCTTATTTGCATAAGTTGAACTCTGCATAAGTTGAACTCTGCATAAGTTGAACTCTGCTTTATTTTGTCACATCACCAATGATTGCTGTTGCTCATGTCACTGGAAATTGCGAAATTGTTGTTTTGTTGAATTGTCGTTGTCAACAACCCTGAGTATTGAGCTAAAAAAAAATAAAAAATAGAACAGCCGAGATGATTTGGTCGTTGAAATAATGAGTTCATATTTAAATGTCAGACTTTTAATTGCTAATCTCAAAATTGGTACAATTTGAAGGACAGTTTGTGACGACTTCTCTTTGTAAGTCTCCTCATCACACTGATGGATGTTCTCTGTGTGTGTATTCCTTTAACAGGCTGATGCTAAGATGGTCTGTGATGTTGTGAGCCGTATGGAGGATACCGAGCCCTACTCTCCAGAGCTGTTGTCCGCCATGATCCGCCTGTGGTCTGACTCAGGCATTCAGGAGTGTTTCAGCCGTGCCCGCGAGTACCAGCTCAATGACTCCGCCCAATAGTGAGTACAGCCCTCTGCTGGGAAGAGCCATTAGTGCTTTTACGCTTCATTAAGAGCATTCTGCCTAAATATTCCAAGGTTTTATTATATCATTGACTATCACGTTGCAGTCCAGTTCATTTTAGAGAACTATCCACAGGCATATATTTTATGGACTGTAAATTTACAGTATAATATTTATAGTCTTTATTTGCAATGCTTGATTGAACACGTTGCTTTTAAAGTATTACTTGAACTCAAGTAATGTCGATCTAAAGGGAATTTACAGATGCAATTACAGTATGCGCTGATGAAAGGTCTCGAGTTTGTGTGTGTATGTGTTCTATATGTGTATGCGTGTGCATAATAGCATGGAAACAGTTCAGTCAGCATTATATTTCAGATGTTGTGGTTTACTGTAATAGTTTGAAAAGCCTTTTCTTGTGGAAAGTGGTGTTTAGATGAAGACGAATTACTTGCTCACATATTGACAACACAGATTATGTTACTATCAGGCACATGTGGGGAGGGGAAGGATTGCCAAAAAAAGAGTTTGCAAGACAAGTCTGGGAGAGACGTTTTTCTTCTTCATTATTTGCATATAAACATCACCAACTTTCAGCCTTTTGTTCAGTTATCAGTAAGACAAACAGTAGCCAGTGGTATTTCATCAAGTTCAGGTGTAAGAAAACAGAAATATCAAATGGTACAAGTACAGTATATTTAATCTTACGATCTATTTCCAGTTTTGTATACCTATTTAAACTTTATGTAAGTTATTTGTTATTTTATATTAGGCATAGCCTGCCCTTTAGCATAGTGTATTTTTATTTGTTTTGTTAATAAAAGTTCTATGTTTTATATATAGGCTAAATTTCCTCACCATCACAACTCTAATATATTTGTGAAAGAGTGCTGTTAGGAGCTGAAGTAGACTGACCAAAATATGGCTGACTGACATTTACTTTTTGATAGATTTATATATGTATATGAATTGTAGTATTTTTTTTTAATAACCTTGCCAATATGTGAAAAGCTGTAATTCTAGAAGAAGAATTAAATTTTAATAGACAATGTGTACTGTATAGATGCGCACACACACATTTACATGAAAATGCCATCTCCATTCATAGAATACATTCATTCATATAGTTTGCTTACTGTCTTGACTTGGATAACTCATTTAGTCCAGTTTTATTTCATAGTAGACACTTTTACATAATATATTTTAATATTGGCGGCACTGTATGTTTATGTGTGTTTGTGTGTGTTCTAATTGAAAGTAGAAATATTTTGCAGTGCCCAGTCTTTTTATCCAGTCACAATTAATTCTGACTGCAAACTGCAAACATATTTGTGTAAAATATTTTTCTGTGTAGTTTTAATCTAGATTTAGTAGCTGCACTGAGCACAGAAAACATTGCTGTATACACCTGTGTTTATGTATCTTAGCTTTTATTTGTGTGTGTGTGTGTGTGTGTGTGTATTTACACTAAAGACATGGCCAGCTTGACAGGTACAACTTGTAGGTCTAAAGGCTGGAATACACTACACAACTTAAAACATTAGGCATCATACACTTACTGCCTTTGTAAATAGTCATCATGCACTAAATGACTGAGGATCATACACTACCAGACGTTAAACTCCTTCCAATCACTACAAACATGTACCTTGTTGCTAGGAGACACGTGACAAATGAAAACAATATGTGTTCTAAAATCGGCTGAAAATATTAAACATGTTTGATATGCTCCAACTGGGTGGAATCATAGTCAGAAGCATACACACGATTTTCTATGAAATCTGTCAACTCTAATCTGTGGACCGGCTCTGACTTTCGCCAACTAGAGTCGACTTATCCAAACTAAAAATGGGGGCAAAAGTCGTATAGTGTATTCCAGCCTTAAGCTATTCTTTTACATCAATCACTGACTGTAAAGAAAGTAGTTGAGGATAGATTTGAGATCATTTCCTTTGGGCTGTTTAGCCATACCGGTGGTTTACAATGTATGGCATATTGGCTTCCACATGTCTTTAGACTGTAGGCTTGTCTTTCTTCTCCCCAAGGGTTCATTGAACTGTCACTTGAATATCAGGAAACATTTCAGAATGGCCTTCATAATTATTTGTTCTCCGGGAAACTTTTATCATTATCTGAACTTATTCCACTATTTCTGTCCTTCCTCTCTCCTTCTCCCACACTCACCACCCTCTATGCAACTCTGATTCTGCCCACTTTATGGTGCCATAGATGAGTGTATCCACTCCTGTCCATCCTTATAACAGCTCCTCCCCTTCCACACTGCAATCATTTCCCACTTCTACAGTTGTTCCTCTTGTCCTCTCAGCTTTGTTCCTGATCAGTTTTATTTTTCTCTTTTACTTCTTCTTTTCAGTTGCAGGTCTTTAAATTTCATTTCTTCAGTAATTAGTAGAATCACAGAATTTACAAGAAGCATGTTCCATTTCTGATTATATGAGACATGTCAGAATTCTGGTGCTTTTTGATCATAAGTCATAATCTCTTGCGGAAGTGCTGGCCTGAACTGAAACTTCATATCTACATTGTGTTCAGTTTAGCACCTTCATTCTTGACATTTTCAGAGCAAAAATTGGAAATCTCTATGTTCTTATTAAAGTCTTCAGTGGCTTTCCCTTTAGAAGATGTAGGAAGTTTCACTTATTCCTAGTTTTTTTGGGGTCTGATATTGTATTTTTACTGAATTACTGTCACAATCAAAATTACTTGTATCCTAGCAACTAGGTTATTTGTCATTGTCAAAAACATTTCTCACCAACGAGAGTTGCTAATAAAGTTTTTGTTCCCCCGTTAAAGATATCTATGGCTACCAAAACTTGTCTGTATATATAGTATAATAGTTTTACTGTTACTTACTGAGTGTATTAGACAGTTAAAATACCTAAAGGGATCATTCAAGCAAAAATGAAAATTCTGTTATCATCAAATATTTTCTGTGTGTGTGTAATGTCCATTCAATATTATTTTTTAGTGTTCCACAGAGGTAAGAAAATCATAAAGGTGAGTTAGGGTGAGTAAAGTTTTCATTTTTGGCTGAACTATCCCTTTAAGCAACAGTATAGCATTTCCAGAGGTCACATATCCATTATTTCTCAGACATTCCATATTACATATTATATTCCCTGAACTACAATTTCCTTATGAATCAGTGAATTGGCTCATTGTAAGATTCTTGCAGCACCCAGAATTTCAGACCTTTTTGTTACCATAATAAATGTGTCTACGATCTCTCCAATGCCCTGTAGTTCTTTTTCCTGCACATCTTTCTGTCTCTCTCTCCATGATGAGGAGCAGCAGACAGTGGGCAGACCGCTGAGAGGTGTTGCCAGGCAGAGCACTCAAGCAGCAGCAGGAAACAGAGGGAGGGTGGAGGGAGAAAGAAAGAAAAATGGTGTATGAAGGGGGAAGGGCAGAGCTGGCAAGCAGCCTGAGTGGTAGAGATGTACGAGTTTCCCATACTAAAAGGAGAGAGAGAAGTGAAGAAACCCTACAGCACAACCCTGCCCGCATGTCCATTAGGCCTTAAATGACGGAGGGAAGTCCACAAGGAGTGTTAACATATATACAAAAGATTTATAATAGTACATACAGCTACAGAACACAGGGCATTGAGTGCATAGGAGATAAAAACATTAGCACTACTGCAAATAGCAAAATGTGCACATGCAGACTTCTTTAATGTGTGTATTTTCTGCACCTACGGCCAACTAAACAGTCATGAATTTAAAACATATATCATTTTGGGACATTCACACAAATATTAATGTGGGTGTAACTACTATTTTATATAAAAAAATGTTTTTAAATGAATTATCTTATGCTCACCATGCCATAGTTTAGTTTGTGTATGCCAAATATTGTACTTCATGAACAATTTCAGACTATTGTCCTTCCCAAGCTCTTCACCTGTCTCTGAACTATGAAATATAGTGAAAGATTACCACTGCTTATAGTGATTTTATCAGGCCATTGTGGACAGTTGCTGTCTAGCCATGTTAAATCGGCTATTTGTTAATAGACAAAATATGCTGAGAGGAATGCATGCAGAGCCAACAGATACAGGTCACAAAGGAAGGTGCCCCACAGAGAGAGTAAGGTACCACTAACAATATCAAAGAGCAGAGATAATGTCAGTTGATGGTTATACTTATTAGTGCAGTTCAAGTGATGTCCCATTTGAGATTGTGCCCTATGAGATCATTCATACTTAAGTTCTTAAGTTCGTACTGTGTCAGGCAGACTTGAGTTAAGTGCCACTAAGCGATTCTGCAAACCAAAAGTGCCACTATTAAACATTAATACAATTTTGCATGTTACAGTCACAGCAACAGTACCCCCTAGAGTCAGTGTGGTGAACCACGGGAAGAGAAATACATGCAAAATACATATGTCTATCTGTCATTATGTAATTAATGACCTAGTTTTAAGGTTTGTTTTAACTTTTGATTTGTTTCTGGGATTAACATAGATTCTGGTTCCCAGATCTTCCCATTGGTCTTTGGAGACTTTTGGACCTCACATGTCATAGACCTTGATCTCACTTCCTGTATTATTTCTCTTATGTATGTATTTATTTATTTGGACAATTGCATTTTGATGTAATCATCTGTCTACTGTCTACCAGTATTACCAGTCAAAGACTTTGATGGATGTTTCGGAATCTTGTGGTACTCAAATTTCAATTCAACTGGCATCCAATTTGGAAGCACACATAGTTTCTTTCATCTGAAAGATAAATGACATCCACAGCCTTGGAGAATATGCATCACACATTGTTGAAATGCAGGCTCAGTCCTCCCTGTCTGCTTGCATCACCATTGCCTTTTGAAGAGGACAGCATGTGTATTTGTGTGTCAGCTGTGAGTGGCACAAGAAGGATGTTTCATGTTTTATTTTGACTTATACTTTATGTCTTATAGTCTGAATTACTTTCTGTGTCTAAAGTTGTGGCTTTAGTAAGATGGACTCTCATCTAATTTATTGACACTGTAATATGAAAAGCAGTTTTTAGTGCAAGCTATAACAAGTCCAATGTATATTTAAAATATGTGCTGAAATACAGCATTATTTAGTGAATTCACAAACAATCTTTTGAGAGATGTTTTATGTATTCAGAAATATAAACAACAACACATGAATTTCCTTGGTTGAAAAGCTACTAGTATCTGCAAAGAGACTTTTCTACTTCATGTGAATGACAGTTGCTAAGATTCTGTGGAAAACAGTGGGTCCTAACAGACATTCCTTCTTTCTTCCTCCAGTTACTTAGACAGTTTAGATCGGATTGGTGCTCCAGACTACCAGCCCACAGAGCAGGACATTCTGCGAACTCGAGTGAAGACCACCGGGATTGTAGAAACCCACTTCACCTTCAAGAACCTGCACTTCAGGTGAGACTGACTGGCACAGAAATGATACATCTGAATGTACGGCGTGTATTTTTAGAGTACTACAGTTATTATTTTCACTCATTCTTGATTCATAATCAGGCCACGTTTCAGATGAAAATAAGTCTGATCTGCTATATGTAGCAAAAAGTGTTTTTAACTCTCATTACAACTGGAGTGGTTATAGACCAAGATGAAGACAGATGAATATCTCCAAACACAGACTTCATCTTACTTCATATCGTCTCATCATTCACAGGTTTTTTTTTTTACTCTCTCGGCTGATAGCATGTGAAAGCAGAAGACAAAAATGAAAGTGTTGATCTGGGTTAGACAGACAGATTTGCTTCCATTATTCTGAAGCCATACTGATACAGCAGAAGCTACCATTTCCGCAGAAAAGGGCAGGACCTCAGTGGACAGCTACCATCTGAATGGCATATCCACTAATAATATTGAGGAAAAATCATTGCAGATTTAAGATTTAGGGGTTACTAAAGCATAATCATATAATAGTCTCATGTTAGTATAGTCATATATGTCACAATTTCATGCTCACAAATCTGCTCTGCATTTATCATTTAAAATAAATGTTTTAGTTTTAATATTTATTCAAATGAAATTTTTTCTCTGAGATGGCAGTTGAATTTTCAGCAGCCATTATTTAAGTCTTCGGTATTCCTATAATCTTTCTTAAATCAAGTATACTGATTTGCTCTGGAATAATTTTTTTTTTTTAATGAAAACTTTTTTTCTTGCTTAATATTTTTGTGCAAACTGTGATAGTTTTTTCAGGATTCTTTGATGAACAGCATTTATTTGAAATCTTTCGGAACATTATAAATGTCTTTACTGTCTAACTTTTGATCCATTTAATGTGTCCTTGCTGAATAAAAGTATTTAAATTGTACTGACCCCAAACTTTTAAACGGTAGTGTATATTGCTTGTGTGATGGAGTGCATTATTGTGAGGTGAGCTCATGTTGAGTTGTGTCCACTCAGGCTGTTTGATGTGGGAGGTCAGAGGTCAGAGAGGAAGAAATGGATCCACTGCTTTGAGGACGTGACCGCCATTATCTTCTGTGTGGCTCTGAGTGGATACGACCAGGTGCTCCATGAAGACGAGACCACGGTGAGCACTAAATGCACACTCACACGGAGAGACACAAACATGCACATCTACTGTATGCTTATGCTCTTACACACACAATGTGTGACTCAATTGCACGTGCACACTCAGCGGCTGTGTTTATACACTCAAGTGTGCACACTCAACACACTAACAAAAAATGACGGGTATTTCAACATGTTTTGCCATGCTTTAAGAGAGTTACTGTAACTACGCGATGCAGACTATATGATCTTCATCCACTGTTGAACACTGTAATTGCAATTATGTTGCCATTCAATTGAAAATGATCATAGAGTGCTGTGTGATCATTCACAGCCTTATAATTAAAAAGGGCTAGAGAATCTTTTTGTTTAGCTGGTTTTTAAACATTTTTAAGGTCAGTGCTGTTGATAAATCAGCCTCCATTGTGAACTCCCACATTAATCGACACATTAAGTAATGCTTGTGATGTATGTGTCATCGTGTGCATACTGTAAAATTCTTAGAAATAGTAAATAATAGTGAAAAAATAATACTTAATTTTTTTAATTGCTATTCAAACAAACGTTCATGTTGTGTTCTAAATGCTTATCCCGTGTTAACTAGCTGCATGCATAATTGTTTCTCAAAGTGCTGGGGTTCCCACTGGGCCATGAATGAATAACATGGTTGAAAATGTTTGAAAATTAGTTAATTAGAAAATTAGTTTAACACCACAAGCACTTTGCTCACCATGCCCATTTCTTACAACATGAGATAAAATACACATAAATATTAAATATAGCAGTTTAAACTAAATTAAGGAAACAAAAGCAATTAAGTTGACAGTGCAATAAAAATGCTTAGTTTGAGAAATTATTAAACGTTATTTAAACATTAAATAGGCTAATCATGAATTATGACGACTTGTAACTGTGATTGTTTACTTAAAATAATTTAGTATACAAGTTCAACACACACACACACACACACACACACACACACACACACACAAAAAAAAAGCCAAGCAAATGTATTTTAAGTTAAGTATTTAAATGTATTTTACAGTGTCCTTTAAAAGAAAAAAAGAAAATAATTATTAATGTCCCGATGCTATTGTTTGATTCTGTGACCGTGCCAGTTGAATCATGGCATGTGTGATTAGTCATGTTTGGACGTCTGTGTGTGACACAGGCCTCTGATCTATCCAGACACACTCTCTTGACAAACTCCGAGATTTTTTACAATATCAGAGGGATTTACGGTGAAGCTTTTTGGACATAGGATGGCTTTTATAGCTAGAAACATGGCCGCCCATAAATACAGCAAATCTCAGATGTCCATATTCACCTGATCAATGGAAGCAATAAAAAAACGAAGACAGATTCTATTATTTTGTAAGAAAGTCCTGGCAAAACAAATGGACAGAGATAAACATACAGATCCTGTGAATACACACTTTCTGTATGTGTCTCCTGTCAGTGCTCATACATTCAGCGCTCTATCAGTGTTTACGCATTTACTGTCTGACATTCTGTCCCGACCTTCTCTTCTGTGCAACCTGTGGCCTTTCCTCCTCCATTTCAAAACAAACATGCATTTATTTCCTTCAAACACTGTGCGTTCCTTAGAGTTGACCATCTGTATAGAACTGTTCTTTTCCTCATTTGTGACATGGACCGATTCTGCATTGCTCCACTATAGTTTAGCATTCAAGTGTGTATGTTTGTACAGTACGTGTGAGTCTGTGAGCATATGTGAGTATCAACAGCAGTGGTATCTGGGGGTGGGAAATGTGAGTGAAGTGGTGAAGTGTTGGGTTCTGGTGCATGTCCGGTTCCGCTCGGCTGCTCCTGTGGCCTCCAGCGGCCACCTCTGCATCTGCGTCTCTCCTTCAAAACATCTCAGCTGCTCTTCTGTCATCTCTCGCCATCGGCTTTCTTCTCTAACCAATTGCTAAACAATCCAGTCCAGCTCTACAGATGGCCCTTCCACAGGTATGAAATTATCATTACCAACCTCAGTTGAAGTACATACTACAAAAACCTGGAAGCAGTAGGCTTTATGTTGTGCTTTAACTTGCTGTAAATTAAAGGGATAGATCAGCCAAAAATGAAAATTCTGTTATCATTTCAATGGAATTCTCTACACACTAAGTATGTATATATATATAGTTAAAAATAAAATTTATATTTATCTAATGTGTGAATAAGATTGGTATAGAAGGATTATTGGAGCATGTTTTACAAGAATATACAATTTTAGTCTTTGTATTTAAAAATGTCACATAATTTTATCACACTTGTTCTTATTGGTGAAATTTACTGATATTATTTAAGTGAAATTAGTTTTTAAGTAAATCTTACACCAATTTATTTTTCAATGCATTTATACAATTAAAGTCAGTGTGTCAAATGTTGTTTTGGACTTTCATTATATGGACAAAATCAGTTAAAAATCCTACAGGATTTTCATGTTTTGGTGAACTACCCCTTTAAGTGTTTGCTTGTGTGCTTGTTTCTGATATATGCTAGATTTCATGAAATTATATCAGATATTCTATATGCATTGCTAGTTCTTTTCAAATCCTTTTTTTTTATTGGTTGTTGCTGGGTTAGGTGATCGGCTGACCTCATTCTTTCCAGGTTCCTCTTAAAATGATCAGACACATCAAAGAGAGCGTCACTGCTTCCAGCTCTGAATTCATGATCATTCAGATGACATGTTTATATGAATAATGAGCAGAATAATAATTTATTAATTGCATATGAAAATAAGGACAGTATATATCTTTATTGTTTCCCCATTATAATTAACATGAGATTCTTTGTAGACCATCATGATGATATAAGTTATTCATTTCTTAGGTAACAGATTAAGCAGAATATATTTAGTTTACTTTTCTGGCTCTTCCTGTTTTTCTGCTCAAGTCTCACTTAATATTCTAATTTTGCACTCAAAGTGTGATTGCACCTGAATGTGTGTGTGTGTGTGTGTGTGGATAAGAGTGCCTGAGAGTGAGTGTGTGTATGTGGGTTTAGATAGCTATAATAATTCATTTTATTGTATATGTTTTATTTTAAAAATGCTAAGAGATCTATTTTAAAGGTGGGATTATGCTTGTTTAAGAATATATATATATATATATATATATATATATATATATATATATATATATATAGAGAGAGAGAGAGAGAGAGAGAGAGAGATAGAGAGAGAGAGAGAGAGAGAGAGAGAGAGAGAGAGAGAGAGAGAGAGAGAGAGAGAGAGTAAGTATGTCCCCATTTATAGCTGAGTAAATGTTTAAGTCTGTGTGTTTGTGGATGAATATCTGTAAATGATGCTGATGTCTTATTTTTCTTTCTGCAGAACCGCATGCACGAGTCCTTGAAGCTGTTTGACAGCATCTGCAACAGCAAATGGTTCTCAAACACCTCCATCATTCTCTTTCTCAACAAGAAGGACATATTTGAGGAGAAAATTAAGAAATCTCCCTTAAGTATCTGCTTCCCAGAGTATACAGGTAAACTACTCTGGCGTTAAGTAATACGAGCAAAGGAAGAAAGGACAGATAGGATGAAAAGACAAAATAATTGAGGCAAGGATTGAAGAAAGACATTCTCTCCAGATGCCAATTAGCACAATAAATATTCAGGAAAAGAACCATCCTGTTATGTGATTCCTTTCGGATGGATTCACACCCCTAATCTGGACAGCTTGCATTTCTGTATTCTCCAGCACTGAGAGGAAAACAGCCAAAACAGTCACTTGCTATTTTCCCTGCTCATTTTTATTTTGTAGCTCTGAGCTTTTCGTCTTCCTCCATAGCTGCTCTTAAACATTTCCTCACCCATTATACTGAAT
Source organism: Carassius carassius (assembly GCF_963082965.1). Lineage (NCBI taxonomy): Eukaryota > Metazoa > Chordata > Actinopteri > Cypriniformes > Cyprinidae > Carassius > Carassius carassius. The sequence goes on along the minus strand of NC_081767.1, from coordinate 22,399,806 downwards.
GATATATGGAAGACAGGCTGTACAAAAAAATCACAAATAAGTTTGAGAGACAGAAAGAAGTTTTCTGAGAATGTGCTGAGTAACTGTAGTCATAGAAAAATTGCCTAAAGAAATTTCTGCTCCCTGAGGAAATTTATCTTAGTGGGATAAATTGCCCCAAAAAAAAAATTCACAATTTTTTTCTGCTGTCTGACATTTTGATGGCTTTGAATGAGAACTGTTATGTATTTTATCTGTGTTAGTTAAAAGTAAGCATGACTCTTTTTTTTCAAGGGCATACTTTTTTTTCTGACATATCTGCAAAATCAGTTATTTTAATAAAAGGGATCGTATAGACTTCTGCACTTTATTTCAGAGAGCTAAAAAATTAGTACAAGGTATTCAGTCATATTAATAATATTAATTTTTATAATAATATTAATATTCCATAATATTAAAAAAATGTTTTTATTACTTTGTAAAAATAATAATAATAATAATAATATAATATGTGCAAACCTTTTTTATTATTATTTATTTTTTTATTTGAAAGTGTTCAGTTTTATATTTTTATTCTCTTTTTTATTATTCTTTCTTTATTCATCTGCTGCTTTTCCATCCTTACCTGACTCATCCTGTGCTGCAGGTTCAGACACGTTCATGGAAGCGGTGGGCTACATTCAGTCCCGGTACGAGAGTAAGATCAAGTCGGTCGACAAGGAGATCTACTCTCACATCACCTGTGCTACAGACACAGACAACATTCAGTTTGTCTTCGACGCTGTCACCGATGTCATCATCGGTAACAACCTGCGCTTCACTGGCCTCTACTAACCTTCAGTGATACCCAGCTCTTTCACAACCCCTAAATACAGTGGCAACTGTTGTCAGATATGTGACATTTTGTCTTTGTTTTATACTTTTAAACGGCTCCAGTTGTGTCCATCAGTGATGGCCTTAAGGTGAGAACTAACTCAAATCTTTGAAAATTCTCACAGAGCTGTTCTTTAATTTATGTGGTAAATTTAAAGCGTAGGTCTGAACTCAACTATTAAATTTGGTACATTTGTTACAAATGTGCTTTGAATGTCCTTCTTGACATGTTCCTGATGTGTTAGAGAGAGGTCAGGAGATACTTTGAGTAAAAATTGGTGCCAAATTGGTCCACTACTTCCCACTTATTTCTGTTATAACTTGTAAAGTCAGACATATTATTTTGTCCTTATTAAACAGTATGCAGATAAATAATTAGAGATTCAATAAAGTTGTGTGGCAATTTTTCTAAATTCCAGTGACTATGTAAGTGGCACTATAATCATGTTCTATATACATTGTATTATTTTCAAATGAATGCATTATGTGATATGAATTTCAGTGAATAATCACTAGCTGGCTCATATTACATGTGTTCTGAGTTGGCAGCATTCTCAGAGTGTTGATGAAACACTAGGCTTGACATTTACAGTACTTGGCATTTAGAAGAGAGTGCAAATGTCCGATGCCCTGAGCCAGACCACAAAAATGTTAGCCTCTTAGCATCCTAAAAAACAACCGGAGGACGTGTTACTCCAATATAGAATTGGAGACAACCAGGACATTCCAATGATACAAAAGTTTTGCATTTTGTTGAGACTAAGCTGATTTATGAAGAGAGAATAACTAGATTTAGATAACATATCAGATGCATATATATATATCTGCTGTATATTACAATTTTGGGTCAGTAAGATTTTTTTTTTTTTTTTTTTTTTACAATGGCTGCATTTATTTGATCAAAAATAAAGGCATTCATTTTAATATTTATTTAACTTTTCTATTTGAATATTTTTTAAATGTAAGTTATAACTGTGATGGAAAAGCCACAATTTCAGCAGCCAATATTCTAGTCTTCAATGTCACATGATCCTTCAGAAATCATTCTAATATGCTGATATGGTGCTCAAGAATCAAGAACCGTGATACATTTTTCATTATTCTTTAATGAATATAGAGTTCAAAGAATAGTACTTGTTTGAAATAGAATTTGTTGCAGTGTAAAAATCTTTACAATCACTTTTGATCAGTTTAATGCATCGTTGCATAAAAGTATTAATTCCTTAAAATAAAATAAAACTGACCCAAACTTTTGAAAGGTGTACTACACACACATGCAACAACTGGAGTAATATGCTTCATATTAGTATGATTGAAGTAATAGAATCACAAAGCTTTCTCACTACACATTGTCTGCTTTTTCGCTTGTAAGTCAGTATATTATATACTATTTTGCTTAATTGCTGGGCATAGTACGCAGTAGTCATATTAGGGCCAGAACAGTTCTAATCGAATGTAACAAGTACTAAATGGACCAGAGCTGAAAAGACTACTTGGTCTGATGAGCTGTTGCTTTCTCAAGAATAAGCAGATATGGGCCTTGCATTCAACTGAGACCTTGACAATTAGGCCTGCATTGAGTCTCTGTCAATGTGAATATACAGATCTGTAATTGACAATAATTCACAGTGCCATATATGTTTTGGATGTTTGCTGCTATATGTGTACAGTGCTTTTTAATGTTCATCTCTCCATAGGATCACTTTAGTCAGTGTGTGGATTATACAGTGATCAGGTTGACATATAAATGATTTTTGACCTTTTTTATGTCTGATGAAAGGTATTTTTAATCTTGTGCAACACAAATTGTATTTTGGCACCAGAAGCACAGCATGACTAAATTATCCAAAAGACCCCGTTGAGTCCTAATTATTTATTTATTTTAATTTTATTTTAATGAGTCTCCCTCAGCCTTTCGCTGAACTTTGAGAGGTTCATGCTTCATAATATACACCCTGACTTAAGTAAAACATATTTTCTGACCTTTAAACCTCAATCATTTATTAGCCACTGTTAATCTATGAGAAATATAACTGAATTTAATAATTTGCTTCAGACAGCCAAGAGACAGTGATTCCTTTTATAAACCGAAAAGTTAAAACCGTAACTGCACAATTTAATTAACTAAATCATGTACTGTCTGAAGGTTTCCTTGATGTTTGCATTGTGCCAACTATGAACAGTTAATGTGTTATTATAAGGCCATCGTCAGTACTACTAAGGAACTTTCAGCCATTGTTCAGGTCCATTATTTGTCAGTTTACACACACTTAGAGATTATATAGCTGCATAGTGGCTTTCTTCCTAGAAGCCAAACAAAAAGTGTAAAGGGAAACAGTTTCATTTTTAGTCATTTGACCTTTATCCCAGTTTGATGGGCCATAAAATTTGGATTATTATTTTAAAGGATTATGAGTAATGAGACGGGTGGCTTCTGTACATCAATTGTCAGCTCAGACACACGGCTAATTAGGTCAGTGGCCAAGGTAAAGAAACGTTGCTGAGGGACAAAGGCCAATTTGTTCGCTGGCTTGAAGCCATAGTACAAATAACTGTTGGTGATGTATCCAGACTCCTTTCATCAGACTGACTAATGTGATAAGTTCAAGCGGTACATTTTGCTAATGTGGCACAATTTACTTGAAATGGCACTTAAATTTGAAATAGTGAGTTCCATTGTAGTGTTTAATTCATATTTGATTCTAATTAAATACATTAGGACCCAGCAGATGGGAGCCATGCTCTCCCATCACACATATTACTGCAATGTCACCGTCCATCACTTTTTATTTGTTTGTTATTGTCAAACTGCTGTAATTATTGTTTGTATGTGTGTCCCACTGCTGTGATTATTTATTGAACAATGGCTGTCTATTTATATGACATGAATGAATAAAATACTCATGGATTTCTGGTGTGTGGTGCTCATTTTTAAGTCCTGCATCTTCTGCAAGTAAACACAGATTTTGAGTGCTGTTTAGATTATTTTCTCTGCGTAATTATAATATTTGTGGTGAATCATCACTACTGGAGTGGAGCAGATATGAATAGTTTCACCAAACTGTCACCAAGAATTTGAAATCACATTGCTAATGTAGGTTGAAACAATCGTTTCTTTCTTGGTCATCAGTTGATGTTTTGCTTTTTATGGGCTTCAGCTTCTGTAGTTGCTTATCTTGACTCTTGCTGTATGTATTTTTCAACTAAATGTTTCTGTTCTTCTGTCTGCCTCTTTTTCTCTATCTATCCTCCATTCTGGTTTCTTCTCCTCTTGCAGAATCGCATGCACGAGTCTCTTATGCTGTTCGATTCCATCTGTAACAACAAATTCTTCATTGACACTTCCATCATTCTCTTCCTCAACAAGAAAGACCTTTTTGCTGAAAAGATCAAGAAATCTCCCCTAAGTATCTGTTTCCCTGAATACACAGGTAAGAATGATTCCTGTAGTTAAGAAGCCTATGGAAATGTAAATTTTTTAACTCTCTTAACACAGAAGGATGCTTCTGATTAGTCAGGTCAGGGGTAGTGATGTCGGAGGCCCATTAGTTTGGGTTCACAGTATGAACACTAGACTTTAAAGGCACTGTAATATGGGAGATAAAGGATGGAGCAGTGCTGTTGATAGCCGAAGCTGAATCTTGCGTGTGAAGTCATGTAAAATGTAGGAACAGAGAGATGTCTCGAGGTCTGTCAAACTCTCTTCCAGGAAAATACAATTCACTGCCTCCGTTGGACCCATTTCTGGGTTGCTTTCATATACAGTTGCCCGAAAAAGCATTTGGAGACTCTAGTAACACTTAAAAATGTATTTGCATTATAAAGTACACAAAAATATCCAACTAAAGTTATTTCTTAAAAAAAAAATCACACTTTTGAAGCAGAAATGTTAATTAATTATAGAATATTAATTAATTCCACTAAATGTTTAATAATATTAATTAAATAATTAGAAATTAATGTAATGTTAGCAGTATTTTTAAAACAAAAATATTTGGACAAATACATTGTATGTAATTAATAAATAAATAAATTATAATCAACATAAAATAAATGGATTGAATATAATAATAAATTGTTAATGAAATAAATTATTAAATAAATAATATATACAGGTGCTTCCCAATGAATTAGAATGTCAAGGAAAAGTTCATTTATTTCAGTAATTCAACTCAAATTGTGAAATTTATGTATTAAATTCAATGCACACAGACTGAAGTAGTCTAAGTCTTTGGTTCTTTTAATTGTGATGATTTTGGCTCACATTTAACAAAAACCCACCAATTCACGATCTCAACAAATTAGAACAAGATGACATGCCAATCAGCTAATCAACTCAAAACACCTGCAAAGGTTTCCTGAGCCTTCAAAATGGTCTCTGACGATCATTGACACCCTTCACAAGGAGCAGGCACGTGCACACATAGACATGAAAGGGGGCTTGAGCACCTGCCCTTTTTATTCCTGGAGAGAAAGTGCCCTTTTTTCTGGTATGCTTTTTTTTTTTTTTTGAAAAATAATATATATTTCTGTTTGCACACAGCTTCCCTGTCAAACAAATATATTTATTGAAATATAGTATCTAAATATCAGGTCAGGAGTTCTGAAGCGCTCCCTCTCCCCCCGATTGTTAAAGCCGATTGTATTGCTTCCGCTAAAGAAAATAGTCCGCTCCGTCTCTACGGTTAGAATCCTGTGAGTCCATAGCAACGCTCTGTTTTTCATGGCAACGGTCTGTTATACTCCGCACAGTGGTCTGTTGGTTATAACAGACCGCATTCTACATTGGAATTCAACCAAGCCATGTAATAAAATAAGTTAATAAAATAAGCATATATCACCACCAGGTGATATGCTTTAGTTATTTTGTTTATCCTATTTCCCTGCATTTCCCTGTCAATTAGATGAAAATGTGCGCATTTTAACTACGCCTAATTTGCATACAGAACGTCCCCAGTTATTGACTTACATCAAGAGTCTTCCCCCCTGAAATTTAGAAATCTAAATTGATGAATTAAGAAGAAATCTACAGATGCAAACAGATGGAGGATACACTCTAAAAAATGTAGTAAATCTGAGTAACTGCATCTGGTACATTAAATAAATAAAACTGAGTAGAAATAAGTTAACATTAAACTTTAAAAATAACAATATTTATAGATTAACTATTTAAGTAATTTAACTTTTTTTATTTCCTCGAAACCTTTATAAAATAGTATTCCATACCACCACAAATACATACATAACATTGGCTTTTATTGAATTTTTACTCAATTATTTTGGTAAGTTTAATTTTAAAGTGTTATGTATTCTGATAACACCAAAATAATTAAAACGATGTAGTGCCTTGTGCAAAAATAAACAAATTATTAGTAAAACACGCCCCTCTGTTTGATGCAGTTATTTAGGTTATTCTAAATATGAAGAGGTCAGATGAAAAATCATCTAAGTGCCATCTGAAATTTCCTTCAATAATGATCATTTTTATCAAGCTTGTATGTTTATGTTCACTTATTTCACATTACTGGCAATGAAAATTACCTATTAATTGTCATTTAAGTTAAATTACTGAACTTAAATACGAGCTTGAAAAAAAAAGCTCATAAGAAAATTTCAGATGGCACTTAGAGGCTTTTGCATCTGAACTCTTCATATATACTTGAAACTAGTAGCATAGAAAATGTTTTCAAAACATGCACATTGTGGAATGGTTTCCTTTGCTGCTCTAAAAACCTAGTGAATACTAAGGAGACCATGGTTTCTGTGAACTGATTATTTTGTAGACATATTTTGAAAATGAAACAATTGCGTGAGTTTGAGGAAGATAAAATTAATTAACTTTTTAAATTATTTTTTTTTTAAAGGAAGTCAGAGTTGCGTTAATATATATATATATATATATATATATATATATATATATATATTTTTTTTTTTGCTTAAAAAAAAAAAAAAAACTAATTATGAGAAGTGCCCTTTATTTCACTTGAGCCCCTGCCCCTCAAAATGTCTGTGCTCGTCCCTGACAAGGAGTGTAAGTCACAAAAATGTCCATTGCCAATAAGCTGGCAGTTCACAGAGTGCTGTATCCAAGCATGCTAACAGAAAGTTGAGTGGAACGAAAAAGTGTGGAAGAAAAAGATGCACAGCCAACCAAGAACTTCACAAGGAATGGACTGAGGCTGGGGTCAAGGCATCAAGAGCCACCACACACAGAAGTGTCAAGGAATTTGGCTACAGTTGTCGTATTCTTCGTACCACAGACAACATCAGAGGCATCTTATCTGGGCTAAGGAGAAGAAGAAATGGACTGTTGCCATTGGTCCAAAGTCCTTTTTTTCAGATGATAGCAAGTTTTGTATTTCATTTAAAATCCAAGGTCCTAGAGTCTGGAAGAAGGTTGGAGAAGCTCATGTCCCAAGTTGCTTGAAGTCCAGTGTTAAGTTTCCACAGTCTGTGATGATTTGGGGTGCAATGTCATCTGCTGGTGTTGGGCCATTGTGTTTTTTGAAAACCAAAGTCACTGCACCTGTTTACCAAGAAACCTGGAGCACTTCATGCTTCCTTATGCTTTTTGAAAATGCTGATTTCATTTTCCAGGAGGATTTAGCACCTACCAACACTGCCAAAAGCACCAAAAGTTAGTTAAATGACCATGGTGTTGGGGTGCTTGACTGGCCAGCAATCTCACAAGACCTGAACCCCATAAAGAATCTATGGGGTATTGTCAAGAGGAAAATGAGAAACAAGAGACCAAAAAATAAAGATGAGCTGAATGCCACTGTCAAAGAAACCTGGGCTTCCATACCACCTCAGCAGTTTCACAAACTGATTACCTCCATGCCATGCCAAATTGAGGCAGTAGTTAAAGCAAAAGGAGCCCCTACCAAGTATTGAGTACATGTACAGTAAATTAACATACATTCCAGAAGGCCTACAATTCACTAAATGTTTTTTTTTAAAATTGGTTTTATGAAGTATTCTAATTTGCTGAGACAGTGAATTGGTATGTTTTTGTTAAATGTGAGCCAAAATCATCACAATTAAAAGTGACAAAGACTTAAACTACTTCAGTCTGTGTGCACTGAATTTATTTAGTACATTCATTTTACAATTTGAGTTGAACTACTGAAATAAATACACTTTTCCTTGACATTCTAATTTATTGAGAAGCACCTGTAATATCTCATTATCTATTATCTATATATTCTATATAATATTTTGACAATGACATTGTTCAACATTTATTATTTATATTTTGGTTAGAATTAAGACAAGTAGTTGCACTATTATAATATATGTATTAAATGTATAGTATATGTATAAACTACTAAATTAATAAACAATATACAGCATCTTAGCATCTTGATATTTTGTTCAAAAGACAAGATTTCAGCAATTACAATATTTGTAATTAAATTAGTAAATTAATTGTTATGAGCTAATAAGTGAATTATTAAATGTAACTATAAGTTGATAAATGCAATATCTCAACATCTTGATATATTGTTCAGTGTTGTTTGTGTCCATAATTAATAAGATAAAGTCAATCTGTGGTTATTCTACTAGGACATCTAAGAAAAGCATTGTCTAGTATTACATGAATGCAAATGTCCTTTCTAAAGCAATGACATTTTAAGTGTGACTGTAAATGGTCTCATACATAACCAAGATACAGCAGCATTTCAATGAGACACTTCCTTCATAAGGAGCCAAGTTAAAGAATGCATGGCTTTTAGAGAACAGAAGAGAAGGGACATTTATGAATGTCAGAAGTCACCAAGGTCATTTTATATATTGGGTTAATGAGCATTTTGAGTGACAAGTACAAAGCTGATTTGAAGATCAGAGTAACACTTTTATGCCATTTTTAATTTTGGCATAATATCAGAACCTTTTTCTCTCACATACTCATTTGATGTCTGTGTCCCTCCGTAGGTCCAAACACCTATGACGATGCAGCTGCTTACATCCAAGCACAATTTGAAAGCAAGAACCGCTCACCTAATAAGGAGATCTACTGTCACTTGACCTGTGCCACGGATACAGGAAACATCCAGGTGGTGTTCGATGCCGTGACCGACATCATCATCGCCAACAACCTGCGAGGCTGTGGCTTGTACTGAGGCCCGCCCCCTCCCTCTCGAGCCACTTCTTTGGAAATGATTATTATTGAAAATGCAAGTTGGTAAATAATGATAACGATAATTTTAAAATAGGCATATACAAATATATAAATATATTATATATATATATACGAAATGTTTTTAGTTTGTCTTTCAAAGAGCTGCCAACAGAACTGATTTCTTATAGAAACCCAGCCTTTATGGTTTTAGAACAAAGTTGGGACCTTTTTTTGTGGTGTTTTTGTTTTTCTTTGCTGTTGTATGTTTCGTTCTCCCCCGTTTTCCACTGTGTCTTTATCATTTTAACTAAACAACCCTCCTTTTTTTTTTTTTTATAAATGTCTTTCTTTGACTATATTTTTTATGTTTTATGTCATTGTATGTATATTTATTACACAAATATCAGTCAGGGGGATGACCTGTACATGTTTGCCTGGCTATATGAATTTACTTTGACGATAACATGAAGTTAGCTAAATCCACGGTTATGCTAGTCTTGAACACTACAGTTCAAGTCAGTTGTGGCGTGTCCTTGTTTCGGCTTTTTAATCACTGTAGTACCGTTCCATATCATAGAAAATGGAATCACCCAGGCTTTTCTTACATTTCGTCTCTACCCATCGCTTCCATAATTCAGCTGTCTGGGGAAGGGCCTGGGCCGCTTGACATGTGACCCCAGGTCTGTCGAACCAGTACGATGATTGCAAGTGTCATATCAGTGCCAACCTTCTGAGAATGACGTGACTGGGAACAGTACTAGAAACACTAGGTCACTGTTATAAGAACTTATTAACATTTGTCTTGTGAGAAACTTTTACTTTTGTATTGTTGTTGATTAATTTATTAATTTATTTATTGATCATCTGTCCCACGCACTTTCTTTCTACTTACTCCACTTCGTCCATTCTTCTACCTCTCGTCAGTTGTCACCATTCCCTCCTCATTCCTTCTTCTCCCCAGGTTTCTTCCTGTTTTAGTTGGCTGGGTAATGGAGTCCCCGTCACTGATAGCATGACCCCCTCAGCCTTTGTATAAAGAAACAGCTAACTGCTTCACATAGCTAATGGTGTGAAAAGAAAGAATAAAACACAAAATAAAAAGAACAAAAAAAAGAGGAAAAAAAAGAAAACACTGAAAAGACAGACACAGCAAAAAAGAATGGGCATCATGTGGGTGGGGTTACAGGGTGGGCGGGTAGATGTGGGGCTCAGGGAAACGATGTGGAGGCTTGCAGATGAAGGTCACTGGGCTGTCAGTCTTTGTAGAAAGCTGTAGATCCTCCAATTCTAGAATCCTTACGAGTAGAGATAATTGATAAAGAAAAAAAAAGGATGACAATAATATCAGACAATGACGACAATGAAGATGATAACACCAATATCAATGATTATTCTGTAATATTATTAAAGGTATATTTCTTGTGCTTTGTAGCTACAGAACTTTTTTCCCCCTCTCTCCCCCTTTTTTTAAAAAAAAAAGAATTTTGCAAGGGTTCCTGTGATCCACTCTTGAAACGTTCTTACTGACTTACCCATGTTGATGTTGATGAACTGTACCGATTCTTTTTGCCTGTTCGCCCTGCATTGCAATGTCTTTACTTAGCCTGAATTGCAGTATATGTATTGATTTTGTTATTTTTTTCGTTCGATCGAATCACTTTTTGGTGGCACGGCTCTGCCCCCGGTGCTGGAGAGGGTGGGGCTGTGCACAGCTGTACAGATTCATGCGCTTTCTCTTGGTTTTTTGGGAATTGTACTCAAACACCTTCCAGGTCTGCATAGAAAAGCACAGCTCTCACCTATCACATGTAGATTTGGAAAGATGTATCTCTCCTCCCTCTCTGCCTTCTCAGTTTGAAATTTAAAGAAAAAGAGAAAAAAAAACTGTACAATTACCTTCACCACTGTTGATTTTGATTCTCCTTCCCTTCTTTTTTTAATCCTTTCTTTTTCTCTCCAAGTGAATGCTTTTGTGCTGCTTTTTCTCCCTCTTCTTTAGTGAATGGTTGTTCTTTCATGTGGGATGTTCGTGCTGGAAAACCAATCGAATGTAGTGTTTACATTAAAAGCCACAGTTTTCATGACTACAACCTGGAGCTTTTTACTTTTGATTGATAATCATTCCACTATTAATCTGCTTTGTCGTTTATATATTTTGCTGATTACTCAAATGAATGAGGCCTCCAAGATGGCTTATGACTCAGATGAAACAATACAGATACCAACAGAGATTAGTTAGTGTAAACGATGATTCAAGGTAAATTTATCCACCATTAATGCAGTACTAAAATTACAGACATTATTCACGATTAAATGTAAGGTGATCTGTTTTAATTCAACCTCTTCACCACTGTGTGCTATATTTACTATAAAAACTGTCAACATATTATTATGCAATATACAGTGGGTGAAATATTTATTTGACCCCCTGCTGATTTTCTAAGTTTGCCCACTTACAAAGAAATGAAGGGTCTGTAATTTTTATGGTAGGTTTATTTTAATCTATAGAGACAAAATACCAACCAAAAAATACAGAAAAAATACCCACATTATATAAAGGTTAGAAATTGATTTGCATTTCAGTGAGTGAAATAAGTATTTGATCCCCAAGCAAAACACGACTTAGTACTTGGTGTAGGAAACCTTGTTGGCAAGCACAGAGGTTCTTTCTTTGCAGACGTTCTTTGCAGTTGGTCACGAGCTTTGCACACATTTTTGGGGGATTTTGGTCCACTCCTCTTTACAGATCCTCTCTAAATCCTTAAAGTTTCTTGGCTACTGTTTGGCAACTTGAAGTTTCAGCTCTCTCCACAGATTTTCTATAGGATTGAGGTCTCCATGACCTTAATGCTTCTCTTGTGCCACTCCTTTGTTGCCTTGGTGGTATGTTTTGGGTCATTGTAATCCTTGAAGACTTATCCATGACCCATCTTCATTGTTCTGGTTGAGGGAAGATTTGAAAGTACATGGCCCCGTTCATTTGCCCCTCAATGCGGTGAAGTCGTCCTGTACCGTTAGCAGAAAAACAGCCCCAAAGCGTAATGTTTCCACCTCTGTGCTTGACTGTAGTGATGGTATTCTCTGGGTCACAGTAAGCAATTCTCTCCCTACAAACACAGCGAGTCAAGTTAACTGCCTTGAGATCAATAACAAGCTCCTCCCATGTATTTCTGGGCTGATGCCTCCCCTTTCTCATGATTATCCTTACCCCATGAAGCAAGATCTACCACGGAGCTCCAAACCAAGGCCAAATGATGGTTGTTTTGTATTTTTTTCCATTTCCAAATCACCGTGCCAACAGTTGTCTCCTTCTCACCAAGCTTCTTGCTTATGGCCTTGTAGCCCATTCAAGCCTTGTGCAGATCTATAGTCTTGTCTATGACATCCTTTGAGGGGTCTTTGGTCTTGCCCATGGTGGTTGGAGAGGTTGGAATGGAAGATTCCGATTGTGCGGACAGGAAGGTGTCTTACACACCTAATAAACTGACATTAGGAGTAACTTCTTACTAATCTGTGTTCCACATTACCAATCTGTGTGAACCAGAATTCTTGCTGGTTGGTAGGGGATCAAATACTTATTTCACTCACCGAAATGCAAATCAATTTCTATCATTTATATAATGTTTTTTCCTGGATGTTTTGGTTGGTATTCTGTCTCTAATCATTAAAATGAACCTTTTCTTTGTAAGTGGGCAAACTTACAAAATCAGCAGTGGGTCAAATAAGTATTTCCCCAACTGTAGGGGACATGGAAGAAGTACGCTTGAATCCCAAGGGAAATAATTATGTCTTAATGTGCCTCTTAAGTGTGTCTTCAGCCAGACGGTCTTGGAGAGGGAAGAAGGAGATGCTCAGTCACTCTACCACAGCTTCAAAAGAGGAAGCACCACTTTGTGTCAGTCTGATTGGATGATAATTGCAATGAGAGCTTCAAATATGGAAAGAGAGGGAGAGAAAATGAGAGGAAGAGTTTGTGTGTGGGTTAAGACAGGATGAAATGTAGACTATGATGGGAAACTGCAGATGTAATTGGTGTCGACTCCATCCACCCAACTCAACACAAAGGCTTTATATAGCTACAGTGAAGAAGCACTCTGCCTCAATGATACCTATCTAACTATGTTTATATATATATCACAATATATATATATCACAATAAACATGATCTGGTGTTCTCAACTTACTAAGGGGTTTGTGAAGGTGAGGCAGAATTCAGGTTCAGAGACTAGATGGCGGAGATCCCTCAACGCTCCCTTCATGGACCCACGAAGACACCAGCGTGCAAGCATGGGGCAAAGACACAGGCCTCCCTATTCCTATGATGGCAAAGCTGAAATTTTTACAGTAATTATTCCAGTCTTCAGTGTCACATGATCCTTCAGAAATCATTCTAATATGCTGATTTTGAACAGCCTTTATCTTTATTAATTTGAACAGTAGTGTGTATATATTAATATATATTATTTGCATATTACTAGCTACAATATATATTCATATTTTACCTCATCGAACAACATGCCTTAATTGATGGCATTAAGGCAACAGAAAAAGAGAGGAAAAAGATGAAGAGAACAGATGATGACAGGTGGATCACAAAGGAAAGTTGTCCTTCACCCTCTTCTGGTAATGACAGGTATAGCTTCCTTTTATATATATTTATACTGTATATTTTGACTTGCATAGAAATAACACCCATCAGAACAAGCTCAAAGCTTAAATCAGTAGTTTAGACTGTGCCAGGCTCATAGGGGCCACCAAAAGGCCTACTGCATAACTGCTAAATAGCAATGAAGAATTCAGTGTAATTATGATCAATTAAATATTTAAATTGTTTCCATTAGATTAAATTGTGTCCAACAACATTTAAAAACATTTAAATTTTAGCTGCTGCACACTATCAGTCACACTAACTGCCACTAATTCATTAACTGGATTACACGGACACTGTGAGTAACCATAAAATAAAATGACTGGATTCTATTTGAACACTGCTCTTTGCAAGCTCAAGTCACATTATCTGAGTATCACTATAGTTGCCAGTATTGCTCACTGTGATGTTAAAATATTTTTGTCTTGTAACCATACGATGAGTCAGTGTAGTGTCTTGGTACGCCCTAAAATTCAATCCCAGGACCCTGTCCCTGTCAGCTATTTTTTTTTCACAAACACACACACACACACACACACACAAAGTTATTTATAGTGCAGCACCATCTTCTGTCTATTGCTAGGAGACGGCCCATTGCAGATCTCCTCGGCATGCAAAACCTAATGCTTTCATCACTGCTAGTTATATATTTTATCACAAACTTTACAGTGTGAATTTGTTATTTCACACAGCATAAAACCCTTCAGTCTCTGCATGGGCACAATGCAGTTATTCAAAATAGGTTCTTCTGTTCCAAACACATTATGCATCAAGCTGACAACCTGCAATGGTAATAATGGACATTGTGCTAAAGAAAGTGAGAGAGTGTAAGAGAAAAGGGAAGTGGTTTATTTGTGTGTTGATGGTGAGTAACGAGAAGGCCGCTGATTAAATTTCTGTTACAAAGGTCAAGATTTCAAAGCCACTGTTGCCATGGAAACTGTTTACTCCTGTGTCCCCTCACTGCTGGGATGGTGCTGTCTGTTCAGTGCGGTTTACTTGTTTCTCTCGCAATGACACCTCTGGACTCTCTGTAATGAGAAAGCAAATGGCGTAATCTTTGAATTCCGTCCTTGAAAAGAGGACATAGATAAATAGAAAGACATAGGCTTTATCTCAATGATTATGAGGTTCTGTATAAATCAAAAGTCCAGTTACACAAAAATGTTTCCTCCAGATATTGTACATCATGTATATTTATATATTTTATTTATTATAATGATTTTGGTCAGAGCAATAGTGTAATTTTTGCTACCATTTTTGATGCTTTACTTTTTTGCTGTTTCATAATTTGATAGATAGATAGATAGATAGATAGATAGATAGATATATATATAGATAGATAGATAGATAGATAGATAGATAGATAGATAGATAGTTTTAACAGATGATTTTATTCATGTAGTTGTATGAAAATGACAATGAGCACAATGAGCAATAGAAAACACGCGATCAAGCCTTACTAAGGGGTTTGTGAAGGTGAGGCAGAATTCAGGTTCAGAGACTAGATGGCGGAGATCCCTCAACGCTCCCTTCATGGACCCACGAAGACACCAGCGTGCAAGCATGGGGCAAAGACACAGGCCTCCCTATTCCTATGATGGCAAAGCTGAAATTTTTACAGTAATTATTCCAGTCTTCAGTGTCACATGATCCTTCAGAAATCATTCTAATATGCTGATTTTGAACAGCCTTTATCTTTATTAATTTGAACAGTAGTGTGTATATATTAATATATATTATTTGCATATTACTAGCTACAATATATATTCATATTTTACCTCATCGAACAACATGCCTTAATTGATGGCATTAAGGCAACAGAAAAAGAGAGGAAAAAGATGAAGAGAACAGATGATGACAGGTGGATCACAAAGGAAAGTTGTCCTTCACCCTCTTCTGGTAATGACAGGTATAGCTTCCTTTTATATATATTTATACTGTATATTTTGACTTGCATAGAAATAACACCCATCAGAACAAGCTCAAAGCTTAAATCAGTAGTTTAGACTGTGCCAGGCTCATAGGGGCCACCAAAAGGCCTACTGCATAACTGCTAAATAGCAATGAAGAATTCAGTGTAATTATGATCAATTAAATATTTAAATTGTTTCCATTAGATTAAATTGTGTCCAACAACATTTAAAAACATTTAAATTTTAGCTGCTGCACACTATCAGTCACACTAACTGCCACTAATTCATTAACTGGATTACAAGGACACTGTGAGTAACCATAAAATAAAATGACTGGATTCTATTTGAACACTGCTCTTTGCAAGCTCAAGTCACATTATCTGAGTATCACTATAGTTGCCAGTATTGCTCACTGTGATGTTAAAATATTTTTGTCTTGTAACCATACGATGAGTCAGTGTAGTGTCTTGGTACGCCCTAAAATTCAATCCCAGGACCCTGTCCCTGTCAGCTATTTTTTTTTCACAAACACACACACACACACACACACACAAAGTTATTTATAGTGCAGCACCATCTTCTGTCTGTTGCTAGGAGACGGCCCATTGCAGATCTCCTCGGCATGCAAAACCTAATGCTTTCATCACTGCTAGTTATATATTTTATCACAAACTTTACAGTGTGAATTTGTTATTTCACACAGCATAAAACCCTTCAGTCTCTGCATGGGCACAATGCAGTTATTCAAAATAGGTTCTTCTGTTCCAAACACATTATGCATCAAGCTGACAACCTGCAATGGTAATAATGGACATTGTGCTAAAGAAAGTGAGAGAGTGTAAGAGAAAAGGGAAGTGGTTTATTTGTGTGTTGATGGTGAGTAACGAGAAGGCCGCTGATTAAATTTCTGTTACAAAGGTCAAGATTTCAAAGCCACTGTTGCCATGGAAACTGTTTACTCCTGTGTCCCCTCACTGCTGGGATGGTGCTGTCTGTTCAGTGCGGTTTACTTGTTTCTCTCGCAATGACACCTCTGGACTCTCTGTAATGAGAAAGCAAATGGCGTAATCTTTGAATTCCGTCCTTGAAAAGAGGACATAGATAAATAGAAAGACATAGGCTTTATCTCAATGATTATGAGGTTCTGTATAAATCAAAAGTCCAGTTACACAAAAATGTTTCCTCCAGATATTGTACATCATGTATATTTATATATTTATATATTTTATTTATTATAATGATTTTGGTCAGAGCAATAGTGTAATTTTTGCTACCATTTTTGATGCTTTACTTTTTTGCTGTTTCATAATTTGATAGATAGATAGATAGATAGATAGATAGATAGATAGATAGATAGATAGATAGATAGATAGATAGATAGATATATAGATAGATAGATAGATAGATAGATAGATAGATAGATAGATAGATAGATAGATAGATAGATAGATAGATAGATAGATAGATAGATAGATAGATAGATAGATAGTTTTAACAGATGATTTTATTCATGTAGTTGTATGAAAATGACAATGAGCACAATGAGCAATAGAAAACACGCGATCAAGCCCGCCCTCTAGTGGACAAATCCGGAACTGAAATAATTCATCAACTCGACCTCTCCGAGAGACGGTCACAGTGACATATTCTCATACATTTTCTCTCCCAAATATACCTGGTTATAAAAAGAAGACCTACAGGTGACGTGCAGAAGTCACAAGCCACTATAAAAAAGCACGTTAAAATACTTGCAGATGGGGTTAGTTTTCTGTAAATGTCAGATGACATAATCATTTGGCCTCTTTTAGACTGCAAACGTGACGTGAAGTAAGATTTTATGTCCACTCTGGAATTAACCAAGCCTCACATATCACGCCGTGACCTCTATCACACCGATGGCGACTCGCGAATAACAACACTGAAGAACAGACGCTCATATTTCAAGCGGGAAACATACTCCCGCCTGAAATCTGAGAGTGTTTTCAACTGGAGTTATTTTGCTTTGTCTCAATGAGCGAGTCGCCTGAGTCGGCCAGACTGACTGATGGACACCATGTGCCAAACTCGGGAGGTCTAGCCGTCTGACCTTGCGGCACCCCCTTCGGTTTCCTCAGGGCACGGGTCCAGCAGCGACAACTGTCACCCGCGCCTAGTGCCGTTTACGCGCACTGCGCGTGAGAACCGGGAGAGCCGTGGAGATTCGGTAACAGCGTTAATCATCTCAGGCGCTCAAACTGCTGATGATTCTCAGTCACTGACGTCGCCTTCTGAGAGCAGCCTGATAACTAGTGTGTGTAAATACAGCACCCAGACAACACTGATTCTTAAGTAGCCTACTGGAACAAAACAGACTAACAAATACACATTTGTGTAGCCTACAGTATCAAGGAATTATTTTTGGATTTATTTATCACATTGGGAGCAAGTTCATCCTTGTCTAAAACTCAGTGTGGGTCAATGCCATCACATACAAAAATTATATTTTATAAGTTCGTTTAGGTTAAGTCTTTGTGGTGTTGCATTACCCATTATAGAAATTTCTAATCATTTTTTTTCTTTTTTCAATTAATTACATAACTAATTAGGCTACTTAACGGGAAAACATTGTATAATAATATTATTATTAATAATAACATCAATAACAGTTTATGACAAAATACAAAAACTGTAAGATTATGTGACCTCATTTAACTCATATGAAATATGAAAAAAAGGATGGCCACTGACTTTGATTCGATCTAATTACAGGGTATATTTTTACATATCTGATAGTGTTGACAGAAAAATAAAATACAATATATAAATAAATAAAATAGGGACACAGCTGTGAAACCTATTAAAAGATGTATGTTTTTAAAATAGTTATCATTCTTTCAGGACAAAGTCATATTTTTCTAATTTTAAAAATACATTTGGATTTGGATTTATTGTTTATATATATATATATTTAAGACTTTTCTGTGTTAAGTATTTTAAGAGTGATCATGTAATAATTCTGAAGAAAAACAGAGAAAATCTAATGGAATCCAATTGTATTTAAAAAACAAAAGTCTCAAGAAGTCTCAAAAGTCTCAAGAATGAAGTCGGATAGACTGATGGACGGATAGACACACAGAGAGACAGACAGTTGAACCAGTGTTTTGTGCTGTCCAGAGAGCCTCCTTTCACAACAACATCATCTAAATGTCAGCTATATATCCCAGACCTCTTACGTGGTTTATAAGGTCATGTTTTTATTTATTGCCATCTCTTTTTCCCCCAGTAAGAGCAGAATGTGTGTGTCAGACTTCCAGATAGAGCTATGTTTAGCTTCTTTACTAAATGGCTGGTAGGCTTTTAAATCACATCATTATCTCGACAGCACCTGAGCTTTATTCAGTGCAGACACACACCAACAAAGCCAAAGTTGTATAGTCAGCAGAACTATTATGTGTCTGACTTGTTTGCCTGATGCAATTTAATATTTAATAGCATACCTGAACAAAAGATTACCCTTCTTAAATTCTCAAATCAACACATCACTTGCAATACTGCATGGATTGAAGACAAAAAAAAATCTGGGGGATTTCTTGATCTGTTGTTTATGCATTCTTTCAGCGCAGCTGTGCGCGGCAAACAATTTAGAAACAGTGAGGTGCAAAACTGCTCAGAACAACACAAACAAAACTTTTTCCTCTTATAGTTTGCACAGACATCACAGAAAGACTAAAGTTTTCTAGTGACCCTTAAGTGGATCTTTAGTGGTAAAACCCAGTGTCCATTCAGATGAAACCTATTGGAACAGACACCTAGTAGCTCTAGGCTGTGAGCACTCTGTCAAAATGGGTCTCAGACGGTAACCACAGAATATTTCATTAATTAATGAGTGTTATGTGGTGCTATTAAAGCACTCACATGGCCCATTTGGCCCAAAGCACAGCCTTTTAACACATTAACTCACCACAGATCTTAGTCTGATGCATGAAAAAGAGGACAGGAGAAAAACAGAGACGAGCTAAAAACTCATCACATGCAGTTTGCAAGGAGTCATATCTAGGGCACAAAATCCCATTGCATACTGTAATATCTTATACTTTATGGTCCTTGTCAAAATTTGCAAAACATTTTATACAATGCTGTTTAACTCTAATGGCACTAATGCAGGTCTACAACACAATGGAAGTGTTAATATGAGAACAGATTAGAGGGCCAAGGGAATATGTGCACCCACTTACCACTAATGGGTGCTAAACTAATAATTGCTTGGGTAATATAAGTTTTTACATGGCACACACACACACTTTGCAAAGGTTTTTTTTTTTGAAGATATAAGTTGTTTTTTTATACATGTATACTGGCAATACAATTAAATAGATGGTGGTGTTGGCGTAGTGGATAAGACCCATGCCTTTGGTGTGAGAGACCTGGGTTCAAATCCACTGTGAGACACCAATGTGTCCCTGAGCAAGACACTTAACGTCTAGTTGCTCCAGAGGTGTGCGACCTCTGACACAAATATAGCAATTGTAAGTCGCTTTGGATAAAAGTGTCAGCTAAAAGTAAATGTAGATAATAGGCCTTGTGTTCAGTAAACAAAAAAAAATTGTGGGTGGTGTTAGCGCAGTGGATAAGATGCATGCCTTTGGTGTGAGAGACCTGGGTTCGAATCCACTGTGAGACACCAATGTGTTCCTGAGCAAGACACTTAACCCCTAGTTGCTCCAGAGGTGTGCAACCTCTGACAATTAAAGCAATTGTAAGTTGCTAAATGAGTAAATTTAAATTGGAATTTAAATTATGTAGTGATTATACCAATATATTTCTATCTGACAGATTTGCCACAGTTACTGAGAACTCATAACTATCATCTTTAATGTGACAGCCAGAAACAGATGGGTGTGTTTAATAAAAAAGAAACAGTGTAGGAAGTGCAAAATGAACAAGCGACAAATGCAGTGAAGATTCTTTACTCATTCACTATTTTAACCATAGTATCATACACGCAGCGATATTCTGACAGTTGAAACACTTTTAACATGTGAAAGTCACACACGATAGCTGGGGTCAGTTGCACAAAATTATGCAATCTGTCTGCTAGATCTGACAGGGCTTGGAGGCCTTTGGATGTCTCAGGTACTGCGTCCCCATTCTCGCTCTCTTTTCTCTACCTCCCCCTCTGTCCTGAGGGAAGCTGCAACTTCAAAACATGCACAATAAAGATAGATATGTCTCAACACCCAAATATTTACCACAGATGTTGTAATACACTCATCTAAAACATATTAAAATCAGTAGAGAATTATTTCATTTCTATCTATCTATCTATCTATCTATCTATCTATCTATCTATCTATCTATCTATCTATCTATCTATCTATCTATCTATCTATCTATCTTCTGTCTGTACATCCATCCATTCATCCATCCCTCCATCGTCCGTCCATCCATCCATCTATCATCCATCTGTCCATCCATCCATCCATCCATCATCCGTCCGTCCATCCATCCATCTATCATCCGCCTGTCCGTCCATCCATCCATCCGTCGGTCCATGTGTCTATCTATCTATCTATCTATCTATCTATCTATCTATCTATCTATCTATCTATCTATCTATCTATCTATCTATCTATCTATCTATCTATCATCCATCCATCCAACTATCATCCATCCATCATCCATCCATCCATCCAACTATCTATCATCCATCATCCATCCATCCATCCAACTATCTATCATCCATCATCCATCCATCCATCCATCCATCCATCCATCCATCCATCTATCTATCTATCTATCTATCTATCTATCTATCTATCTATCTATCTATCTGTCTGTCTGTCTGTCTGTCTGTATGTCTGTCTACTATCATCCGTCCATCTGTCTGTCTATCTATTGTCCGTTCATCCGTGTTCTTTGTCTTTCTGTGCACGTTTGTTTATCTTGGGTGGATCACAAACAGATCTCAAAATTGACTTACGTAATAACAAAATAAAAAAATATAGGCCTGTAATAGTTCACTTTTTTGGGTTCATTTCTCTGATGAGAGAACGTAATTTTGTTTCTAAGAAAATCGCTAACATGATGCGTTTAGAAATTCCACACACAATCTCCATCACAGGTAACAACTTTAACATCAATACCTATTAAGAATACGAGAAAGAAAAATACCAAGCATCTCGCGCAATGAAGTTTTGGTGTATTTAACGCCTGCGCACACACGGTCCATAGTGGAGAGAATTGTGAATGGGGGGAGTATTTTGGGTGTACAGTCATAAGTCGGACTCCGAGGAGCCAGGAAGTAACTGTGAGCCATGCAGCTCATGAGACGGATAAAGTAGCGCGAGCGAGCGTCTGTTGTCATCAGTCGGGGATCACACGCGCGAGAGTGAGGAACAACAACAAGCCAACTGCAAATTACAGCC
Organism: Carassius carassius; assembly: GCF_963082965.1. Taxonomy (NCBI): domain Eukaryota; kingdom Metazoa; phylum Chordata; class Actinopteri; order Cypriniformes; family Cyprinidae; genus Carassius; species Carassius carassius. The sequence goes on along the minus strand of NC_081767.1, from coordinate 22,377,864 downwards.
AAATCTAGTGCAGCACAACTCACGGACCCCACAAGAGGCGAAATCCGAAGGAGGTTTGACATTTTAAAAAATACAAAGCTCACTACAACATACTCCATCATTAGAAGAAGAGAAAAAGACGGAAGGAAATAAGAGCGGGACTTGCGTGTTTCAAGACAACGATTCACTATCTTTGCAAGTTTAGACAAATACAATTATCACAATTGATCAAATCGCGTTCGAGATGCCTCGGGTGGTCCCGGATCAGAGGAGCAAGTTCGAGAACGAGGAGTTCTTCAGGAAACTCAGTCGCGAGTGCGAGGTGAGCTCGAATCATCCGAGAGACATTTGATAAAGTGTCGGAAACAAAGTTGCACCTCTCGCGTGACATGAAAACAAGCGTGTCATCGCCAGTTTTCAACCCTCCATTCACGGCAGTTACAAAATTACTTTGCATGCATGTATCAACAAAAATATAGATGCAGCATAGATTTAAAATACGCACCTTTGCACCTCACCTTTTAACTCTAGTAAAATAATGAAAGTTTGTCTGATTTTTATCTGAATTTAAAACATTACCAGACAATCTGGATGTCAAACGAGCGCATTTTCAACTTATTTTTCCTATAGCTTGCACATATGTTCATTATTCGACTTTAATCTCAACAAATTAAATCACCCCGGGCCACATACGAACAGTTTTTAAGGAAATCAAAGTGGCATAAAAAGTCAAAACCTGCAAGAATAAGTTCATTACATTCAACTGCCCCCTTAAGAAAACAATTAAATTTAAACAAAACGTCATAAAAGTGAGCATAAAGGACGGAAAATATTGTGACAGGTTAAATAGAGGAACATAACGATGTTGTTATCATAAAGAAAATATTTTAACAGTGTGCTCTAATGAAGCTCTTTAATAACAAGACACTTGTGATTCTTTCATCCCTGTTACAGATTAAATACACCGGTTTCCGCGACCGGCCGCATGAAGAGAGGCAGGCGCGCTTCCAGAACGCGTGCCGTGACGGCCGCTCAGAGATCGTGAGTACACGCACCTCACAGCACCGGTCAGTGACTGCTGACCCCGCATCAGTGCTGGCAACACAGTAACGTGATTAGACATCCAGAACTGTCACGCCGTCACCAACAACTATTTTCAAATAGCCTACTTGTTATGAGCGCCAAACACACTGCAGAGAACATTTATGATCCATAGCCTATCGTGTTATAGCCTACTGACTTGGTATTTAATTCGCTGTATCATTAGGACTACAAATAATTAATCAATCATTAAACATAAAGTGCCTCTCGGATTCTTTTAATTATCATCAGAAACGCATCTCTCGGGTGCAGATGAACTCGGACGTGTCTAATTTACAGTCTCTTAAAAAATACCATGGGACTGCATATTATCATAGATTATCTCGTCATTTTTTTCGCCTATTTAAAAAAATTCATTTTACTTTATTGATAATTAAAAAATACTCTAAATCAGATTTGCATTAGGTTCACTTTGTGTCATACCCTTTTTCTTGTACTGGTTTGCTAACTTGGGGAGGCTTGTTTATTTCTTTGTTTGTATCTCATGTCTTCAGGGCTGTTTCAAGATAAATTTTGCTACCCAAAATATTTCTAAGAACAGCTGGGACAACTGTTACTTTAATTCAGATTATATTCATTCTGTTCATAATAACATTACAGACTAGATAGATCAAATAGATTCCACTATTTCTGTTTGATGTCACGTTTTTATTTAATTCGATTTTTTCTGGCAGAATTTCATCATAAACATCTATTTACAGGTCTTACAGCTGATGATAATCGTTTACTGACCAGTAACTTAATGGAAAACATAACTAGAGGATTTCTAATATAAAATGCTAATTAAAAAGGATTTTGTTTTGTTTGTATAATTCCTACATGTTTTTTGATGCAATGTTCTGTCATTATGCTGTCATTGCTAATTCAGTTGTGCTGTGCTGTGACTGTGTGCACTTAAATTCTTTAATCAGAAAGATGTGGACACGTTTGGCCTTATTTGCCTGTCTGTTACAAAGCTTCAGAGAGTCATTTTCGTCATGTCATTATGCCTTTTGTATGCCCATTGCTATGATGCTGAATATTAATAGAATTAACAATACTACTGTCTATGTATATGTTTGATTATATACGTGAAAGCGAATCAGATGATTAATTTGAATATATATTTGTACATATATAATTAAAATGCAACAGAATTCTGCAAGCCAGTTTGGTATAAAATCCCCCCACCCTTTTTTTATTTGTTGCTCATGCTCCTTGAGAACGTTATTGAATTATTGTTCCATAATTCAAAATCTTTACAGCAGTCCTACTGCTATTAATGTAAGAGAGGGTCTGCATTTATAACAATTATTGATTTTGTACTCCTCTCTGTCTCTGTTATCTCTCTGTCACTCATTCACTCCTGCGTTCTGTCTCCTCTCAAACTCAGTTTGGTGAAGCCCAGTTTGCCATCAATGAGCGTTGGTAAAATAGAATCAGATGTGTGTATCTCAATACCTGAAATAGAGAAAATGATGACTTGCTTTTTTTCTCTCTTTGCGTTTGTGCACCATCCACCCCCCCCCCCCCCCAATCCCATCCACCCTTCTTTTTCTAATGATTTGAGCGCTGGCCTTGGCTCAAGGCATTCTTGTCTTCTCTCTGATGTGAAAACAGAAATGACAGGCTGCATAATTTATGTTCGGGCCTGGCTTTCTTATCCTGTTTGTATTGATTTCCCTCTAAAAGGCTTTTGTGGCGACCGGCACCAACCTCTCGCTGCAGTTCTTCCCAGCCAACCTTCATGGGGATCAGCGGCAGGCGCCCACCCGAGAATATGTGGACTTCGAGCGGGAGACGGGAAAGGTAGTCTTAACACTGTCTCCTTATTTATTTGCAATTATTTCTGCCCCTCATTTAAGCTTTCAATTGCTCCCCTTATCTCCATTTTTTAAATCAGGTAATAAACATATATACCCACTTTTATACAAATGTATGATAATAGTAACATGAAAGACTTCCATAAAAAAAACTTTTAGTCAGTTTCAAAAGTCACCTGCATAATTTACGAAATCTGAGCAATGGTTGAAGAAGTCATTTCAGTTTCTCTGTAGTCTTTTCTTTTCTTTATGCACTGTAGAGGAAGTGTGTCGCTTTCTCAAACCAGACATATCCATGGTTTAGATGGGCAAAAGCCTTGATTTTCCATGATGATATGTTTCTCTCTCACACATCTCAAGAAAAAATGAACCCTTGAAATATTACACTGCAGACAGCAAGAAAAACGTACTCGGTTACTAAACGTAACCTCGGTTCTCTCTAGAAGAGCGAACGAGTACTGCGTCTTAGCTAAGACGCTACGGGAAAAGTCTCTTTTCACGAAATACTGAAGCAAAAAATTATCCTTAATTTTGTATTTTTGTAAAGCGCATTTGCAGCAGTACACAGCCATAGGCGAGACGGCTCGTTCGCTCATTGGCTTGTTCTGCGGCAACTGCACAGCCTATCGAGCGCAGGCTGATGCAACATCAGAAAAATAAGGGCGCTTCGCGCCCTTCTTGCCACTTCCCGCCGAAACGGGTGTGGCCCAACCTATAAAAGGAGCTCGAAAAGGCTGACTCACCTGATTTATTTCTTTGCCGAAGCGAATGAGAGTGAATCGTACGCACGGCAGAGAACGCAGTACTCGTTCGCTCTTCTAGAGAGAACCGAGGTTACGTTTAGTAACCGAGTACGTTCTCTTACGAGAGCTCTCTCGTACTGCGTCTTAGCTAAGACGCTACGGGAACCCAATGTAAAACGCCGTGCGCGCAGGGATCACACACCAATAAACCTGAAGCAACGCCCAGGATTTACAGTGCACAGTCACCTGAGGGACTCACAGAGAGTCCAGGACAGAAAGGGGGAAAGCCCTCCGTCCCATATCTAGCAGCATCCGTAGATGCGGCAATATGACATCACAAAGCCGAGGCAAGGCCTAACCAATGTGGCAATGCGGGTCTTACGCAATACTGCCCATATAACAGTCGGCAGCGCATAGCGCTCGTGAACTCAGAATTCCCCTCAGGGCCCTGATTCGTCTATACCGACAGCAGCCTTGCTTGCAAGGCGGGAACCTCCAGGTTATAGAACCTGATAAATGTAGACGGCGAGGCCCAACCTGCCGCCATACATATATCCTGCAAGGAGATCCCAGTAGACCACGCCCACGACGAGGCGACGCCTCTTGTGGAGTGTGCTCTGACGCCCAACGGGCACTGAAGGCCCCTGGAAGCGTAAGCTAACGCTATGGCGTCAACTATCCATCTGGATAGAGTCTGTGTCGAAACAGCCATTCCCTTGGAACGTCCACCGAACGAGACAAATAGCTGCTCCGTCTGCCGAAAGGCAGCAGAGCGAGACACATAAGCTCTTAAAACCCTGACAGGGCAAAGAAGACTCGAGTCTCCATCCTCCCCTGACACCGGCAGGGCAGACAGGGCAATAACCTGAGCCCGAAATGGTGTGTTGAAGGATTTCGGCACATAACCGTGCCTAGGTTTGAGTATGACTCTTGAGTCATTGGGCCCAAACTCCAAGCACGACTGGCTCACCGAGAGCGCGTGCAAATCACCCACACGCTTCACAGAAGCGAGAGCCAAGAAGAATACTATCTTGAACGACAGATGCTGAAGGCTAATCGATTGGATAGGCTCGAAAGGGGGACCCTTCAAGGCCTCCAAAACCGCCGCGAGGTCCCACATAGGGACTGACGGAGGTCTGGGAGGATTCAGCCTCCTAGCTCCTCTGAGGAACCGGATGACTAAATCATTCCTTCCTATTGACTGACCGGACGCCGTTTCAGAAAACGCCGCGATGGCAGCCACATAAACTTTGAGCGTGGATGGGGCTCTGCCCTTATCCAACAGCTCCTGAAGGAAGGAGAGGACCTCCGTCACCTCACAACTAAGGGGTGAATAACCTCGAGCTGTGCACCAGCTGGAGAACACCGACCACTTCGAGGCATACAGACGTCGTGTCGACGGAGCTCTAGCCTGAGTGATGGTATTTAGCACTCCCACTGCGAGATCAGCGGGTAACCGTTGAGTGCCCATACATGGAGGGACCGCAACTCCGGTTGAGGGTGCCAAATCGTTGCGCTGAGCCCAAATCAGGAGGCGTTCCGTCAGCCTGCACAGGTTTCGGGACCCGAGACCGCCCTGGCGATTTATGTAGGACACTACGGACATGTTGTCCGAACGGACTACGACGTGGTGATCCTTGATATGGGGACAAAAGCGCGTCAGCCCGTTCTCCACTGCCAGCATTTCCAGGCAGTTGATATGATGGAGCTTTTCCCGTTCTGACCATAGGCCAAAGGACGGTCTGCCTTCGAGCAGCGCTCCCCATCCCGAAGTGGAGGCGTCCGTCGACACCATTTTCACACTCGGGGAAGTCCCCAGAACCAGCCAGTCGTCCAAATAATTCAGCACTCGTATGCCTCTGAGTCTGAGAGGAGCGAGCGCTGCATCCATGCACCTCGTAAACGTACGAGGAGCTACGGACAAGCCGAATGGCAGGACTGCAAACTGGTATGCCTGGCCCTCAAAGGCGAATCTCAAATATCGCCTGTGGTTTGACGCTATCTGTATTTGAAAATACGCGTCCTTCAGATCTATTGACATGAAGCAGTCCCCTCTGCGAATCTGCGCGAGGAGCTTCCTGGTCGTGAGCATTTTGAAACTGCGTTTCATCAATGCCTTGTTCAGCTGTCTTAGATCCAGTATGGGCCTGAGACCCCCGTCTCTCTTGGGCACCAGAAAGTATCTGCTGTACAGCCCCCCCTCGCTTTGAGCTTGAGACACAGGCTTTAAAGCCCCTTTGCTCAACAGTTTTGATATTTCGGCCCGAAGTATGTGTGCTACTTCTGTTTTGACCGTAGTTTCGACGCGCGCTGAAAAGCGCGGTGGGCGTCGAGAAAACTGTAGCAAGTAGCCTCTCTTTATAATGCCTAGCACCCAATCCGAAACCCCTGGAAGCGCTGACCATGCATCTGCATGAATGGCTAAGGGCTGGATGCGAAACGCGCTCTGTTGACTGGGCAACGGCGGCGCTCGAGTGTGCTGCGCATCTGAGACAGGGAGCGCGCTGATCACAGCGGGCAGATCGCTCTTCCTCGACCCCGTTCCGGCGCTTAACCAACTGGAGGGAGGCTGAGCGGGTCCCGTGGGACTCGATATATCTGCGAGTAACCGTGGGCTGCATGTGTGCACTTTTACCACTTTCAACTCGCTGTCTGCCTGTGCAGAATGTACGTGCACGGGCCTCGTTTTTACAGAAGCCCCGCGCCGTATGTGACATAGTGTATGTGGCCACTGGGAAGTGGGCACGTTTACTATGCGATGCGCTCGACCGATCCGTGTCGATCTTATGTGCGCTAGCCCTGTGTGCAGGGCTGTGCTTACATGTGGAGATGGGCACTGGGTAGTGGGCATCGTCACTGCATTTATAGCACCATCGGCCGTGGCCGGACGAGCGTGCACGGGTTTCGTTTTTACAGAAACCACATGACGCGTGTGACATAGTAATTGTGGGCACTGAGGGGTGGGCACGTTTACTATGCAGTGTGCGCGACCGACTTGAGTCGACATTATGGGCGCAGGCCCTGTGTGCAGGGCTGTGCTTACATGTGGAGATGGGCACTGAGGAGTGGGCATCGTCACAACATTTATAGCACCATCGGCCGTGGCCGGAACACCAAAAAAAACACTCTTTTTGTGAAACATCTGGGTAGCCATGATAACGGCTTTTGTGTGCAGGCAAGCGGGCACTCGTGCAGGCTTGCGCATTGCAGAAGACACTGAGGCAGTCACAACTCTTGGAACTGCAACAGCGGCGCGCTTGGGTGAGAGCTCTGCCGCAGCGGAACTCGAACACCGGCGCTTTCCCAGCAGTGCTAGGATGCTTTCGGGGCTTCTGGCTTCACCGCAATCCTCTGCCGCGGCTCCCGCGGCGCGGGGCGACGGCTTGAAGAGCGAGAACGGTGTCCCGAGCTGCGTTGCTGACGCTGTCGCGATGACGCAGCAGGAGGCGGTGGGCGCGACTGAGAGCTCTGAGGGGCCGGTCTAGAGCGGCTAGCTGCAGAACTGGAGCGCTTCGGCAAGAAGTGCTTGAACGCCTGCGAAGCTTTCTGGTCCTCGGCGAATCTCTCCACAAACTCGTTGACGGAAGATCCGAAGAGGCTGGCAGGAGTTAGCGGCGCGTCAAGGAACGCAGCGCGCTCAGACTACTTGATGTCAGAAAGCGTCAGCCACAAATGCCTCTCAGCCACCGTAGCGGAAGCCATAACCCGTCCCATGGCCTGTGCAGCGGACTTAGTAGCGCGGAGGGAGAGATCCGAAGCACTCCTCAGATCCGCGAGACAGATCGCTTCAGGTCCCATCTCATCCAGCTTGCGGAGAAGATCGCCCTGGAAGATCTGTAGCGTAGCCATAGTGTGTAACGCAGACGCAGCCTGCCCAGCAGCAGAGAATATCCGTGCGAGCTGCGATGACGTCATGCGGCAGGCTTTGGATGGTAACGCCGCCTTAGTCCGCCGTCCAGCAGAGGGCGGGCAAAGGTGCGCTGCTATAGCCTGTTCCACCGGCGGAAGTGACAGGTAGCCTCTGTTCTTAGCACCGTCCAGTGTGGAGAATGCTGGCGAAACAGATGAGCGGATTCTCGCCGAGAATGGAGCGTCCCAAGCCTTCGCCACTTCTTCGTGAAGCTCAGGAAGAAAAGGGGCGTGCTTTGAGCTTGAGGAAGAGCGCTCATCCAGAAGATAGCTACCATCCAGCCGGGAACGTGAAGGGGGCGCTGGTGCAAACCACTCGAAGCCGAGGCTTGCCGCGGTTCTGGTAGTCGCTGCAAGCGGCGCTTCTTACGGCGCTGCGGCGCAGCGGGTGATGCAGGCTTCAAGAAGGATGCCAGGCGAGTCCTCAGAGTCACCATAGGCATCAACTCGCAATGAGGGCATCCGCCGTCAGCGAGCGCGAGCGCTGCATGGTCCTCACCCAGACAGGAGACGCAGATGACGTGACGATCTCCTTCGCTGAGCGGGGCTCTGCACGAGCCGCACGAGGGCATCTTTAAAAAGACGCAGCTCTTTTGTGAATGTGCGTCGCAGGGCGAACACACACACAGGATATAACAGAACAAGGATGTAAAGGATATGGGCGCCGGATAGCGCAGCAGGAACGGCAGTGGAAGGCGGCGATGCCAGCGGCTTCAGGATGGCTCGTCCTGCTAATATGCTCTTCCAGACGGCGCTTGCTTCCTCGTGATCCAGCGATGCGTGAACTTCGCTGAAGAGATGAAAAATCAGGTGAGTCAGCCTTTTCGAGCTCCTTTTATAGGTTGGGCCACACCCGTTTCGGCGGGAAGTGGCAAGAAGGGCGCGAAGCGCCCTTATTGGTCTAATGTTGCATCAGCCTGCGCTCGATAGGCTGTGCAGTTGCCGCAGAACAAGCCAATGAGCGAACGAGCCGTCTCGCCTATGGCTGTGTACTGCTGCAAATGCGCTTTACAAAAATACAAAATTAAGGATAATTTTTTGCTTCAGTATTTCGTGAAAAGAGACTTTTCCCGTAGCGTCTTAGCTAAGACGCAGTACGAGAGAGCTCTCGTAAGAGAACAGTCTCTCTTGAATGAAACATGGCATAGGTTTGCATTTTTTTTAACTTTCAGTTTTATTTCTGTAGCAGTAGTATTTCAGACACGCTCATTGGTTTTACATTTTTGAATTGGTCTTTCAACAGCTCCCGCTTGTTTCTGTAGATTTAAGGAATGTATAGCCTCCCTAAACCCATAAGAATGTAAAATAAAACCATACCGCACTGCACCGTCTTCATTTCATTTCAGAACCACTATTAAACTACATATTTATTTCTGTTATTCTAGTGAAAGCTGTCCATGCTTGTCAGAGGCCTATAACTATAACTTCTCCCCATGTCAGCTTTGTAAGGTCACTTTTAAAAAGCGTGTTTTCATTCGGAACATTTTGTCTGAAATTCTTTGATTGCTCAAAACGGATGTTAAAAGAAAAGTGAAAATTCTGTCTTTATTAACTCTCATCTTGGTCTAAACCTATATGACTTGCGTTCTTCTGTGAAACGCATAAGATATTTTGAAATATGTCAATGCAATAAATGTCAATGGGGGTCAAACACAATTTTTTTCTTTGGGTGAGCTACATTTGAGCTCATTTAATCATTTTGCAACATATAGTACACACTTAAAGGTTCTAAAAGAGGTTTTCATAGTGATTGCAAAGGTGATCCATTTTTTTTTCTTAGTGTGAAGAACATTTAATCTTAATCATCTAAAGAAACTTTTTCCACTATAAAGAACATTTTGTGAAGTGGAAAGCTTCCATGGGTGTTAAAGGTTCTTCAAGGTACCAAACATGCCAGTGAAGAACCTTTAATCAGGTTCTCAGGTACATTTTGTTTCTTGTTGTATCTCTTGTGATACTTTATAATGTAAAGAAAGGGAAATACGTAATTGACACCGTCAGGCACTCTGTCAGCCGCGATTGTCCGCAGATCCAGTGATCACTTTCTTAGTGTGTCTGTCACAACTACCAAATGTGATTCAGTTCTAATTCAAGCCTTCTAACGCTTTAAAGACTCTGGTGCCGAGATGTTTACAGTTCATAAAGGCTGATTAGGAAATATGCCGCAGGCATAACATCTTTATGGATGGTCGCACAAGACCAATTAAAGGAAACGCTCAGGCCGGATTAAATAGCATTTTGCCATAGGTTCTTTTAAGGTCACCCCTGAGGCTTTCCCTTCAAGCTTTTGTGTAAAAGAAAGTTAGTGCGAGGCATTAGAAGAGGCACTTACTGGCTTTGTTTGTGTTTTTATCACAAGCCTCTCGCAAAGCTGCTGGTGTTGTGGTCAAGCAAGCCTCTCTTCACGGACAATGCCTCACTGAGATGCACTCATTAAAAATGCATCCGAGAGAAATCAATGAACCTTTTGGCCCTGAGGCTGACAGACTAATCTTTGGCTGTTAATTATTTAAAAAGGCGTGAAGGGTGTGTGCGTTGATCCCCGTGCTGACGGGTGGCCGAGCATGCGTGTTTCTGAGCCCGGGCTCACTGGTAATCCTATCCACCTGTCTGTCACCTCTGCCAGAACTCAGATCCATGCAGCTTTAATGAGCCTCGCACTGTCTGCCTTCAAAATACAGCCCACGCTGTGCATACCCCTACACTTTCCAGATCCTACTCGACTCGCACACTCAAAACACTGCACGGGGTGATGTTGAACTGTTGCGACTACTTGTTTTGCCCTATTTACATCCTTTTGAAAGCAACTTCTCTGCATTGGCAACATTTACTTACTATGTTTAAGATGCAGTACTTGCAAGATGTGTCATTTTAATCCATTGGACATTTAGTTTCCTTTAAAGTACTTTGTTGGTACCGTGGTACTTTGATTGTATCAGATGGCGATATGACCAGATGACCATATTCATAGCTTATATTATCACTTACATGGTATGTTGAAGGTCTTTTAAATATTTAGGTAGCATTTTACAATAAGGTCCCATTTGTTAACATTAGTTAATGCATTAGCTAACATCAACAAACAAATTTCCAGCATTTATTAATCTTTGTTAATGATGAATAAAAAATACAATTCTTTATTGTACATGTAAGCTCAGAGTGCAGTGGAAATTTTACTTTTAATTGTTGTTGGTTTGTGTAACCTATTGTATTTAGGTTGATTCTTTGGTGTTAGATTGTATTTTTGATATATTTTATGTTTGGACAAAATCAGTCCATTTAGATGTTACCACATGAAGCTCATTTAAAGGTGCCATCTGTCATATCTGGCAAAAAAATCAAGTCATACTCCACATTCCATACCAGATGGGGGCAGTATGCCTCAATAAAGTGAATTGGTCTACTCTAGAGTAACAAACGAGAACCGGCAGTCTCTATGCTCCGCCCCTACCTTCACAACAACCCTAGAGCATAGCTGAAGCCTATAAGACAGCGGTTCTCAATTGCAGTCCTCGCGCCCCACTGCTCTGCACATTTTGAACATTTCTCTTAGCGCTTCAGACATTTGTTCTATTCGAACATAAGTGCCCTGCGAAGTGGACATCACAGGATATTCAGCCATGATTCCAGTTCGAAGTGAACGTAGCTATATGTTCCAATCAAAGTGCATTGAAGTGTGCAAGACGTGAATTTAAATTGTATTGATTTACAGAGGTATATGATGTCACAGTTGTCCATGTTTAAAGACGCTGCACAGCACAAATCAGTGAATGAATGTTTTGATGTGAGGTAAACTTCAACAGATTTCCCCTGCTCAGAGAGTAGGGAGCAATGAACATTTGAAAAACAGTTCATGCACGGAGTTCATTTCTAACGAGCTGATTATCTGAATCAGGTGTGTTAACAAAGAGAAACGTGCAAAATATGCAGAGCAGTGGGGCGCGAGGACTGGAATTGAGAACCGCTGCTATAAGAGGACGTTTTGCCTCCAGAGGAACGTTGGGTGATGTCAAGTGATTTTGAAACATGACATCTTCAAGCTACTCCCCTTCACCTTTACCAGTGAATATGTTCATATTCGTTTTGTTCATATTACATTGAGTTGTATATACACATTATTTGAATTAAATTAATTTGACAGACAGCATTCTGTCAACATCATTGGTCAACATCAGAGAGCTGATGTTGACCAAGCTAGCGCCAACCAACGTAACCAGAGCTGCCAATTCTCAAGCATTCACCGTGAGACACACGCAATTGACTCTTTTCACACGCTTTCACGCCACACATCAATTTTCTCATGTACAGAAAAACCACGAAGCAAAGAGGACACGGAGACCAACAGACTAGACAGAGCAGGTTACTTATGATATAAAAAAAAGTTATAGCTAGCTAATTATCAAACGCAGCTACGGTTAGCCATCGCTAACATTAGCACGTTTATAGAACAGCCTTCGATACATTTCTATGTTATAACTTCCCGAAAAAAAAATACACAAACATATAAAACAAACTTCTAGCGAAATACTAACAGCATCTAACTTACCAATCCAAAAGAAATGTTGCAAGTTCGGTGTCGAACCTCATTTCTTTCAGGTCCATCTGTTGTCTCCAGCGATTGAAAGCAGTGCCGATGTTTACTCTGGTTCGGCTCCTTTTCTTATCGGATTTGATTTGTGATTCCGAGCGCGGTTGTTTCCCTGTAGCGGGTGGTGGTCTCTTGCCAAGGGCTTAAGTCATCCTTCCGCTCTCTTCCCTGAACTGAAATGAAGTAGTGGGCTGTACTTTCCACACGATTGACATCAGGTTCAGGTACGCCCACAAGCCGTGCGAGTTATTCATGTATTGCAGGTTGGCTGGTGGTTATGTTGCCCGCATACCGCCTCCCATGGCCGAAACTGGTATTACGACACCTGTCGGGCCGGGGCTAGTAATGCTACTGCTAATTAAGGTTGATATCTCTGCAGCACTATAACTTGACATTTTTTTAATGACATCATCGCCCTTATTTCTTCTCATACTTTTGATGCGTGTAGGTCATTTTTTGTATATTTTTACCTCAATTTTTGCACATGGCACCTTTAAGGCTATTTTTCTCAGTGCATGTTACTACTTACAAAAAAGTAAGTATTAGTACCATAGTGTTATTATTTGCATAGGATTAGTTTATTTTTACATGTACTGTAGTATTCTTAAAAAGTACCCTGGAGTACGACGTAAATGCCATTGCACATGCATTTTAGTACCATGATATATTTTGAAGTACCATATTATTAGCATGTGATTCCACCACCACTATTATTATTTTAAATTAAATTACTGACTTTATTTGGTTGCATCATTGAAAGCATTTTTAAATGATTAATCAGGTAGTAATTGTTTTTAAGTTAACACATTTTCACCTATAGTTGTTGAAAAAAGTGTCACTTATATCCTCATCTGTCATTGTTTTACATGGTCTGACATGGTGAATTCCCTCTAGAGCAGTGAGTGTCAGACGGGGAGAGTTCATGTGTGTGCCCCAGCCTCTGTTCCTAATTAAACTGATTGTGAACCATTTCCACAAACAAATCCCTCTTAAGGGCTATGGTTTTAATAGACTATGGCTAAAATATTACCCTAACCGGAAAGCGCTCAGACTTGCAGTTGATCCCAACATGCAAAACCATGTGAGATATGTGCTGCCTGTCATCAGGAATGTGCGATTGCTGTCTGCCTATTGGTTGAGGTGTCCTTACAAGACCGCCGATTGGTTTATTTCTCACGCCATAAATCAGTCATCAACGTCTCATTTGCTACTCACAATGTGCACGCTGTGTTTTGCTGCCAGACTCCCAAACTGTAAAAGCAATTTAGAGATAAATGTAGAGTTGTAAAGAATATGTGAAACACAGCTAGGCAAGAGCACCTTAATTATATGGCTTCAAAAGCAGCCATCTGATGATATGCCTGATAAAAAGAAAATAAATCATTATAATAACTTTGAAATGTGCTATGAAGCAACATTAAAGTTTATGAACTCTGATACAGAAAATACGAGATACAGAAAATCTGCATAAAAAAAGCTAATATTGATAGCTGATATGATAACAATATTTAAATTAAATAAATATAAATGTATGCATTTAGCAGACACTTTTATCCAAAGCGACTTACAGTGCATTCAGGCTATCAATTTTTACCTATCATGTGTTCCCGGGGAATCAAACCCCCAACCTTGCACTTTAAAGTGCAATGCTCTACCACTTGAGCTACAGGAACACTGTATTATATATATATATATATATATATATATATATATATATATACAATATTTATTGTGCTTCTCTAATTTTATTATATTTTTTTTCATATAGTTTGATCCTTATGGTGTTAACATTATCATGTTAATGTTTTTCTCCCCAGTAAACGTAAACGTGATGACAGACTCAATGTGTTCCACCTCTCACCAGAGACAGGGTTTTCCATAATGTTCTCCCTATAACTCTCTCTTTTCTATCATCTTCTTTCCTCTTGGTTTGAAAACACAGTTGTTGCCAGCAGAAGCCATGCAGGGCTAGTTTAAACTTGGCCTGTGGCAGGGAACAGTAGTATTATCTGAGTGGGGTGGTGGAGCACCCGCAGCACAGGCTCCTAGTGTCACTGCAGACTAATAGGAACCAGCTGTGGGGATGTTTAATTTTAGCAGTAGCAAGCACAACCCCAGGGAGGAGACTTTGACCCTTTCCCAGCCAGAGTTCCTCAGAAGTTCCAAAGCAAGCGTTCCCTGAGCAACAACCTTGATTTAGGCAGAGTCAGGTATTCCATCAGCCCAAAAGTCTACTGAGCAAGTATTTTACTGACTATATGACAAGGTAAAAATTGGATGCACGTACCCTCAGATGGCAAATGGGGAGTAAAGGGAATTCCATTTTATCAAGGTAGATCATTAACCATGCTTTAGTTAAAAAATAAAAACTTTTTGATCTCCACTTTTGTATTGGTTCATATGAGCAACTCTCAACATTAGAGTTTAATCTAGTAGCTTTTGGCTCTCTGTAAATTATATTGTTTTTGTGCATATTTCCTGCACTACTATTACTACAGTCGTGGCCAAAAGTTTTGAGAATTACATAAATATTGGAAATTGTAAAAGTTGCTGCTTAAGTTTTTATAATAGCAAATTGCATATACTCCAGAATGTTATGAAGAGTGATCAGATGAATTGCATAGTCCTTATTTGCCATGAAAATGAACTTTCATTAAAGGACCTGCTGAGATCATTTCAGTAATCGTCTTGTTAACTCAGGTGAGAATGTTGACGAGCACATGGCTGGAGATCATTATGTCAGGCTGATTGGGTTAGAATGCCAGACTTGACATGTTAAAAGGAGGGTGATGCTTGAAATCATTGTTCTTCCATTGTTAATCATGGTGACCTGCAAAGAAACGCGTGCAGCCATAATTGCGTTGCATAAAAATGGCTTCACAGGGAAGGATATTGTGGCTACTAAGATTGCACCTAAATCAACAATTTATAGGATCATCAAGAACTTCAAGGAAAGAGGTTCAATTCTTGTAAAGAAGGCTTCAGGGCGTCCAAGAAAGTCCAGCAAGCGCCAGGATCATCTCCTAAAGAGGATTCAGCTGCGGGATCGGAGTGCCACCAGTGCAGAGCTTGCTCAGGAATGGCAGCAGGCAGGTGTGAGCGCATCTGCACGCACAGTGAGGCGAAGACTTTTGGAAAATGGCCTGGTGTCAAGAAGGGCAGCAAAGAAGCCACTTCTCTCCAAAAAAAACCACCAGGGACAGATTGATCTTCTGCAAAAAGTATAGTGAATGGACTGCTGAGGACTGGGGCAAAGTCATATTCTCCGATGAAGCCCCTTTCCGATTGTTTGGGGCATCTGGAAAAAGGCTTGTCCGGAGAAGAAAAGGTGAGCGCTACCATCAGTCCTGTGTCATGCCAACAGTAAAGCATCCTGACACCATTCATGTGTGGGGTTGCTTCTCATCCAAGGGAGAGGGCTCACTCACAATTCTGCCCAAAAACACAGCCGTGAATAAAGAATGGTACCAAAACACCCTCCAACAGCAACTTCTTCCAACAATCCAACAACAGTTTGGTGTAGAACAATGCATTTTCCAGCACAATGGAGCACCATGCCATAAGGCAAAAGTGATAACTAAGTGGCTCGGGGACCAGAATGTTGAAATTTTGGGTCCATGGCCTGGAAACTCCCCAGATCTTAATCCCATTGAGAACTTGTGGTCAATCCTCAAGAGGCGGGTGGACAAACAAAAACCCACTAATTCTGACAAAAAGAATGGGTTGCTATCAGTCAGGATTTGGCCCAGAAGTTGATTGAGAGCATGCCCAGTCGAATTGCAGAGGTCCTGAAAAAGAACGGCCAACACTGCAAATACTGACTCTTTGCATAAATGTCATGTAATTGTCAATAAAAGCCTTTGAAACGTATGAAGTGCTTGTAATTATATTTCAGTACATCACAGAAACAACTGAAACAAAGATCTAAAAGCAGTTTAGCAGCAAACTTTTTGAAAACTAATATTTATGTAATTCTCAAAACTTTTGGCCACGACTGTAGAGCAAGAACCTTCCTCCCTCCCTTTCATGCAGCTTCTGTCTCCACCACTTAAACTCAATCTTGTTGAAATGTGATCTCCTCTGAGATGGAGGCTTCAGCTGTAAGGCTTTAAGGAGATCTGATGCTTGGCACTGTTTCCCTTCTCTCCTCCTTTTTTCCTCTATTCATTCGTAGCCCTCATGTGTGGTTTTGGCTTTTTTTTAATGCAAAGCAGAAATTGGGTCCGTCTGCTCGGGCTATGCCAAGAGGCTTTGGTTTGTCATTAGACTTCGGAAGGGAGAGCAGAGTTGTAAATTGATTGGCCAAGAGGCTCTAACAGCAGCCAGCACTAGGTGGTGGGCTATCAGAACTCTGAACTACACAGGGTGACAGACTGTCACGCTCACATTTTAATACATTTTGGTACTGTGGTAATTTGGTACTGTAACATTTTTCGATGTCATGGACCCCAAATTTGATCTTCAAAAGTACAAATGTTCATTTAAAAATATTTATACTATAAAGATTCATAGTTCAAAAGTGTGATATTATTAAGACAACATGTTATTTGACAAATTAAATAATTGGCTTTATATTGCTACTGAGTGCAAAGCAAAATTATTAAAATAAATAATAATCAAATATTGTGCTTTTCACAATAAATGTAATTTCAGAACATTTTTAAGTTTAAAAGCTCACCAAGAACAATAATTATATACATAACTATAGCAATAACAGCCTGATCTCACGGCAATTCATATATATTTTACGAGGTGGCTAATTCGTATGAATTTGTACGACCTCATTCATACAAATTCATATGATTTGTGCTAAATTGTACGGATTTTACGAGCTGCATAATTTGTATGAATTTGTACGAATGACCTACACCTAACCCCGCCCCTAAACCTACCCGTCACTGGGGACTAGACAAATCGTACAAAATCCAGTGACGGGTAGGTTTAGGGGCGGGGTTAGGTGTAGGTCATTGAATTCGTGAGGTCATACGAATTGGTCGTGAGATAGCGTTGGCAATAACTATATTAGTGTCCAAGCCAATGGACAATATGCAAAACAATTACTTAATTAATCAATTACTTAATGAGATCTGACTCTGAAGGAGTCTGTGATTGTATGCTTGTGAGTTTTTGAAAAGCACAAGGAAGGAATAGTGTTTCTGTATTCAACATATTTATGTGATAAAAATGCAACAGTACGTGTGTGTCTCTGATTCAGTGCCAGTGTGAAGGCCCCTGTGTCGGAGCCACACTGGGGTGTGGTGTTTTTCTCTCACAGACGCCATAAATCTTCAGCATGTCTGTGTGTAAGAATGTTCGCTCGGGGGCAGATAGCACAGGGAAGAATCGGACTAAAAGACTCCATTATGAAAGGGGCTGCAGTCTGAGGTCTCACCACAGGAATTGGTGTTTTAATAGTTTTGCGTTTCCAAAACTATTAAGCAAGTTTTCCACATTCGATACATGCGCGTGTGTGTGTGTGTATCGAGATGCCGACTCTGACTCACACTCAGTGTGGGTGTAAGCTTCATTCTGCACCCCTATTTGTATTATTGTGTGTGTTTGCGTAGGTTTGGTGACTATCCATTTATCTGCATATGCGTTTGTCTGTTTTTCATACATTTTCCTTTGTGTGTGCATGCTACGCTTAGCAAGCACATCTACATTTTCATGACTAGTCATGTACCACGGAACATGCTGTGGAGCTGCATGGCGCCAGTTTGACAGTTAACTTCAAGACCGAACACATGGAGGGAAATGCTCATGGAGCCACGCTCAGCTGCCGACGCTCAGTGAAGGAAATCAAATGAGGAGCAGACGAAGGTCCCTCATCTTCCTCTCTCCTTCTGCCTTCAGCTGAAGTGGAGTGTTGCTCATTATTCTCTAGTTTTCCAATCTTAAATCAGTATTGTGTGTGTCCGATTCACAAACAGATTTTTGAAACTGATAGTTCTGATTCTAAATTCTGGATGAGCCTCAATTTAAAATAACAATAAACACAAATGTGACCTCACATTCTGTATTAATGTGGCACATTACTATAGCTTTACAAAAAAAAAAAAATTATTATTTATCATTTTATTATTAATTTTAATAATCATAAAGTTTATTTAACTTTTGTACACTGGTGCTTTTGCCGCTGATCTAGCACACAGACTTTAGTGGCGTCTTGCTTTATTTGAACCACTTCTTTGTAATGATGCACTTGGACTGATTCTCAAAGCTTTTGTTAATAAGATGGGTGACACGTTGGAACCATAAACAACACCACATCTAAACAGTTTTCATTTACTACGAATGTAAATATAAAGATGGATATTTCTGAGCGATGACCCGGATGAATCAGTGAACCAAGTGATTTCTTTGAAATGAATAAATTCACTAGAATGAGAACTTCTCAAATCAATGATTCAGTGTAGACTATTTCATCTATTTCCTTGTTCATTTCCAGTTTGAAGCTTTTCAGAACTGTGTTAGGAATTAGCCTGCTAGTTAAACTTTGGTTAATCATAACAAGGCTTTTGTGAACTCTGCTCCAAGTTTGAGTTTGTAACGACATGCAGAATGATAAACTAAAAATGCGAAGGGCTGTGGTAGAGGCTCATGTTTCCTGCGATCTCAAACGGAAGCTGGTCTGTTCACCGATTGCTTGTCAGTGACATCATCAAAGCATATGTGATAATTGATTCCTGCTGCTGCCATCTCACGTACTTCTGATCTGATCTCAGTTTGTTTGAAGTTGGAGGGAAAAATGGCCTCTTTGTGTTTAGCCATGCCACATTCTCTTAAGCAAGATCTTTATGCAAAGCCAATAGTGTAACTCTGAACAGATTGAGAGGAGATGTAGAGAGCGATGTAATCAGAGGGTGGATGCTTTGTCCATCATATTCTAGCCTTGCCCCATAGGGATTCAATTATAGTGCCCAGCTCGGATTTCTCAGGCCTGTCTCGCAGCCTTCCAGTCACACCCTTCTGATCAATAAACTCAGCAACAAGCAACAAGACTGCACATCAACCTCACGTTGTTCTTTCTGTGCCCATTCAGTATGTCCAGGTTCCTTCCCTTTTGCTCACGTATCACACTCACTTTGTTTTTTCAAGATGTCTCGTTTTGCACACGCTCATTGTAGTGTCTCAGTAAGAGCTGCAAAAACTTTAAATAACATTTACAATTTTCAACCAAAAAGACAGGACTATGTTACTCTTAGTTCTAGTTCTAGAGAATTAAATGTAGTTTGCACCATATTTGTGTGCATCTTCATGTGTGCATCTTCATTGTTTGAAAGTGCAGGGTTTCTGATGAATTAATGACACAAGAATTTTAAAAGCCAAAGTAACATGCTAATAGCAAATAATTGGTAGCACGATATTTGCTACACACTGTATATGTGTCTGCATAAAATCTACATCCAGAGTTCTGTCACAGCTCATGACTGTCTGATTGTGTGATATATCGAAGCTTTTGTCATCTTGGAAGATTCTAAAGTACTGCATGGTACAGAAGTTTTAATAGGCTTGCTATAGTTTTGAGTGACCTTTTCAACTGCTATATACAGTAGATAATTTGTTACTACTGAGTTGTGTGTGGTAGAACTCGTCTGCTGTGTTATTCTTTGAACACGGTTCATCTCTTTTCCTTCGGAAACATGGAGGTCCGCTCAGAAACCCAGTTCTGCTGTTTTGGTTGGAACGCTGTAAGAAAGTGAGAAGGAGAGAGAGAAAAAGGAAAAAGAGAGAGATTTTCCTGTTTCTGGATGTAATGCAAAATTGGTTGGGTTTTTTTTGTTGTTGTTTTTTTTGTGGCGGTGATGATGCAGACTTCTCCCTGCTTTTCCTCTTGCAAAAGATTTCCTTTCATAAGACTGTTCAGAATTTGCCATTTCTTATTTGGTATTGAGAAAGGCAAATTTGCATTTTCATTATTCTCAGGTGTTGATTAATGGTCATATAACATGTCACCGTTTGCTCACATCCCTCTGCACTCATGTTGTGGCTTGTATATGCATACTTATTGAGATAACTGCAAATTTGTTTTCAGGATTTATTGTAGAATAAACATTTAAAAATGATTTTTCTAACGATATAAATCGTTGTTATCACTTCTTAACAATTAAACACATCCTTGTTGATTCAATAGTTCACGCTTACATATAATTAGCTGAGGTATGGAATGCGTATTTGGCGTGCTGTCCGGGGAAGGGCTCCGAGCTCGGGAATGGCCCGAACCTAGAGTACCCCCCCCTTCCCCGTCTATTTATAAAGTGAACTTGAAGTGAGGAGATGGGGTGGAGGAGGGATGCTGATAAACCGTCAATGGATAGAGGTAAGTCAGCGATATTTATACTATGGGATTGATTACTTGATTATGGTCCACCTGTGTTGATTAGGCTAAGTATCTGACGCGCTCCTCCCGAATCTTATTAATAAAATTACATTTCAATAGTTCACGCTTACATATAATTAGCTGAGGTATGGAATGCGTATTTGGCGTGCTGTCCGGGGAAGGGCTCCGAGCTCGGGAATGGCCCGAACCTAGAGTACCCCCCCCTTCCCCGTCTATTTATAAAGTGAACTTGAAGTGAGGAGATGGGGTGGAGGAGGGATGCTGATAAACCGTCAATGGATAGAGGTAAGTCAGCGATATTTATACTATGGGATTGATTACTTGATTATGGTCCACCTGTGTTGATTAGGCTAAGTATCTGACGCGCTCCTCCCGAATCTTATTAATAAAATTACATATAAAAGTTTTAATTTCTTCCAAAAAAGGAAAGCATAAAAATTTACTGAACCCAAACTTTTGAACTGTAGTGTATATTGTTAGAAAATACTTTTATTTTAAATACATGCTCTTCTTTTTAACTTCTTATTTAATTAACTTTTTAAAAAAGTATCACAGGCTCCAAAAAATATTATACAGCACAACAGTTTAAAATAGGAAAACACTATTTTACATCATAATAATATTCCACAATATTAACATTTTCCTGTATATATATATATATATATATATATATATATATATATATATATATATATATATATATATATATATATATATATATATATATATATATATATAATAAACAACGAAATTAACTTCTTTGGCTTTTACTCTCATGTTTAAAAAACAAATAGTGTTTGTGTGTGGTGCAGTACGTGTCAGAGCTGGCCAGAGATGTTTTTATCCTGATGGAGAAAGGTGTAGCCTAATTGTAGGTTGTAGGAGTTTGTGGGAGGAGACAGAGGACCAGAAGGACCCTAATGGACTGACACCCCTCTGTTTTTGTGTTTGTGGCAGGTGGCATGGGCAGAACTTCAGGCCTGTGAAGCTTCTGCCTTCTTTTGTGCTTGTGCATTAACAAAAGAGGGCTTTTGTCAGTTAATTTGGATATGTGTGTGTGGGAGTGTCTGGAGTGCGTGTGCGTAAAACAATAGTGCAAACGTTTAGTTTCTCCCTGTCTCTGATTACACAGAGAAGCATGCTCTATCTCTCCGACTGCTTTGCCTAGGCGTGCTCAACACCTGCACCGGGCTGCACCTGTTTTTGGTATGTTTGTGTCTGCATAATGTCACCTAGACTGAAAAACTTTAAAGTGAACACAGGGGCTGACAGATGGATGGGAAGAAGGATAGATATACCTACACTGCACTGAAAATAAAAGTGGGTTTGAAACAGTTTTCACTCAGAAACTGCACTAAATATCACAAATAGTTGCAAAGAATTGGCAACTAATATTTGAATTAAACATGTTTACAGAGTACATATATTGAGATAAAATAAAGCGAGAAGCGTATGTGACAATCAGGAGTGCAGCTATGCCTCCCAACTAAATGTTAACCTTCACTCCCTCCCTCTTTTACTGCTAGTTGCTCTGCTGTGTATCTGTTTTGTGTGTGTGTGTGTGTGTCCTTGGGGCCTGTTAGTATCTCTTCATTGAAAGAACAGCTGCCTTTTGCTCTTACTCTTACACACACAGATGTGACTCAGTCTCTCTGAGTGCATGGAGAGTTGTATGTCATGTCTTTGTTGAGGAGGAGGATCCATGAGAGCCATGAGTCAGTGTATGACAACCAGGATGGACGGCAGAGGGGCTCTTACACTGATGATGCTTTGCTCTACTGGGGATCATTGCACTGCCGTGGTTAGTATGCATGTGATTGTGATATACTGTATTGAGCCATGATGCTGTCATCGGGACACAGACTTCGATCTGGTCTAAATGCAACAAGGAAGCCCCACAGGATAAAAGTACATTTTTATACGTTTTTTTTTAAATTCCAATATAATTGAAAACATTATTTTTATATTAATATTGATATGATATATAATATCATATTTCAAATGTTTTATTTGTTAGTAATTTCTATTTTATACAAAATATAAAATAAATAAATATTATATTAATAGAGAAACTCACCAAGGCTGCATTTAATCAAAAATACAGTAAAACAGAAATATTGTGAAATATTATTTTCATGTAATGTAACTGTTTTCTATTTTAATATATTGTAAAATATAGGCCTAATATTATTTCTGTGATTGCAAATCAGAAATCTTTAGCAGCCATTACTCTAGTTTTCAATGTCACATGATCCTTCAGAAATCATTATAAGGCTATACATGACACAACATTTGTCCAGTTTTTTGCCCTGATTTACAGTCTGGAAAAGTTGATGGCAGTTGCCGAAATTCAGAGCCAGTCTACATGTTTTGGCCATTTAGAGTTGACCAATTTCAAAGAAAATCGCCACAGATATGCATGGTATTATAATGTTATACTAATACTACAATTAAAACAATGGAAAAACCCTTAATGAAACCTGAAGAGAAAAATAAAAAACGCATCCCAAGCACACAGAATAACATAAATGGACTTTGAATGAATAATTGCTGCTTTGAATGATTACGTAATTGTGGCATCTGTAATTTTAATCACGATTAGAAATGCGATTAATTGTGCAGCCCTACTTTAGGTTATGATTCCGTCCAGATATTAAAAATCTTTCATATATTGTTTTCAGCTGTCATGTTTCTCTTGGGTGTTTCATTCGGAACAACTTGAAAATCTGGTAGTGTGTGATTAGTTGTTTAGTATATGATTATTATTGATGTTGAAAACTGCTTAATATTTTTGTGAAAACTGTAATACAGAACAGCATTTATAAATGTCTTTATCGTCCCTTTTGATCAGTTCAATGCATTAAAACAGCTTACCAACCCCAGTCATATATTTATCTATATATCTAGGTGCTATTCATTTCAGTTATTGATCATATATACATTTAAAGCCTGGACCACCATAGACATTCGTGCTGATTTTATTAGCAGGCCAGGCAGTAATGTGTAGCTTGTTATCATTTTGGTCATGTTTGGGCCATCTGATGGGGAACTGGGCAATGGAATGTTCTCTCACTTCCTCTTCCTCAGTAGCTTAGTCATAGGACTGGCAGAGAGGTAGATGCTGTGTGTACAGAAGCGTTTTAGGCAGTTTGAGTGCTTAATTAGAAATGGGCAATGTGTCCAACTGTCACAGGATAAGCTAAGAGGGATGGAAGAATACATTCAGAACTTTAGTTAATATTATATGGGCAGTGGGTGACAGTGTCAACCCGTTTCTGTTGTAGTACCACAGTGTGACTCAAACCAATCTGTGTGTGAGTCACAGAGCTGATACAGCACTTACTGTGGCATGTGATGTGAAATGAAGCTCTCATGGGCTTTCTCTTTCTCTTTTTCTGAACATAAACAAAACAAAAAGTCCAGGAAAAGCCCTTTGGGGGCACTGACTCACATATATAAAGAAGCATACAGACACACACACACTGTGCTGAAATAACAGGAGGATGCAAGATGCAAGTAAACTCAGTTTATTGAAAGTAGGTCAGATGTAAAGACACAGGTCGGGGACAAACACTCAGGTGGCAAGTGAAGCTGGGACGAGATGGCGATCCGGTGGTGGTGCGGTGAAGAGTGTGCTTGAGAAAGCCCAGGAACCGTGGAACATCCAGGCGACACGAAGAACTGACGAAATCCAGACGAAGAACTTAAGGAGACGAGGCACGAGAACAGGACACACACCGAGGAACAACCACAACGATCTGACAACATGAGAGGGAAATTACTGGGCATATAAAGGAACTGGAATTAATGACAGCTGGTGACACTAATCAACACAACGAGTAACCACTCCCACACAATTACACTCACGCAGACACATCAGTATGAGACAGCCGATTCATGAACCATGACACACACACACACACACACACACACAGATGCAGTTTCATCAGACATGTTATGTTAGTATGTGTGAATAATCCAGTGATCAGCAACTGCTGTAAAATTAGCACTCATGTGGGATCACACACAAACACATGTGCTCTTAATCACAAAAATCTCCACTCATGAGGTGTGGGGACACAATGCCCCTCTGTCAGCATTCGTGTAAGTGTGTGTGTGTGTGTGTGTGTTCTGCCACCACACCCCCCCCCCCCCCCCCGTACAGGACCTTCCTCCTCCTCTCTTGGCTTCATACGCTTGTCTGATGGTTTTCTTTTCCCTCGCATGCGGTAATTCTTCTGATGATGGCCTGGCACGTGTCTGAATGAGGGGCAGTCTGCCAGGGCGCCAGTCACACACCTCACTGGGTCTCACACTGCCCAGTTATTCAGTTCAGTTTAACAGTTCAAGTTGTTTTAATTCATCAGAACTATCAGTTTTAGATCCATTTTAATTCAGTTAATTTCCAACCAATAGTTGTAGGAGTCACAACTGAATCTGTAACATGTCTTTAGAATTGAGGTGAGATCATTTCAAAATCTCAATGGTTTCTATAAACAGCAAGGAGATTAAATGAAAAGTACCTATATTTAAGTCACTTTCATTTCAGTGTTTTCAAATTATTTGAGTTCATGTTTGGGGTCTGTAAGATTTTTTTAAATTGTTTTTGAAAGAAGTGTAAAATGTTCAAAATATAGATTTTTTTTTTTGACATTGACATTTAAGATCAATTTATTGTGTCCTTGATAAATAAAAGTAGGCTACTTCTTTATTTTAATACATTTTCATCATTTTGACTTTATTTGCTAAACATTAAGGCTTTTATTCACAAAATTAAATTGTATTAAAATGACTTGAACAACAATTTTCATCTGGAGCCTACTTTTGTAACTTTCATTGAAGGTATGGAAGCGGAACTAATAGAAGAGAGTTAGTCTTGTTTGTGTGTGTTTGCAGATCCCTATCTGTACTAAAACTCCCAATACATTTTTTTTGGTCTTCAGCATATGTTGTAGTTATAGTAAACAAATTCCCAATCAAGGGAATTTGGAACATCCAGTCTTCTTCTAATGAAGGCCTATTTTCCTCCCTCTCTCTAACCCTTTCACTCTCTTTTTTTCATCTGAAGAGAAGAAGCCACCATTGGCTGCTGTGCAAGTAACGTTCTGCTAGTTTCATCTCATTTCCTGTGTAGATGTGCAGACAATGAAGTAGCCTAAATCGGTAGCACTGTGTAACTTTTCTATAATAATGTTTAAATTATATGCTAGGAGTTAGTGGGTTCGTTTATTCACTTTCAAAATGTCTTGTTTTAGCTCTGTCCGTTATGTTTGGGTGTTTCATATTATTTGTATGCATACAGGGGGCTGCCGTTGCATTCGTTTTTGAGTGTCATACACCAGCGTGTGGGGGATGTGGGAGCTGACGTTTCGTTCTGAGGAGGAAGTCTGTGGTGAAGTATGCTCCCCTACACTTTTTTTCCTTCTCCATGTAGCTACGCTTAAAAAAGCGTCTGTCTGTCTCTACAGATGTGGAAATCACTTTAGAGAGCATGTGTGTGTGTGTGTGTTTGTGTGTAGGAGGCAGGGCTTCGTTTGCGAAGCGTGGGATTCAGATCCATAAGAGACATCCCCTTGCCCTAAAGCACCCTGGGAAGGCCTTGGGTTTGGCCCGCTCATAAATGAAACCCCTGTGCTAGTCAGGGCTAGAAATAACCCAGCAAAATGGCAAGAACGTGGGACCACTGCAGAAAAACAAACTCGCCCCACTCCACATCTGACAACGCCTTTCAGCTCCTGTTTTCATTTTCTTATTTATTCTGGATTATTTGTTTACCTTGGCAAAAATACTTTTTGAGCTGTATAGACTGGAAACATATGCAGAGTGTTGCCTAAGAAGTATACACACTTGCATGCGTACTAGATTAAGGAGGCGTGCCGTGTATCTATTGCACCGCTCTGCCTCTAATTGGTCACATTGATCATTTCCACATGGCGGTTGGCTGCAGATCTGCCACTGATGTGTCCCTTACCCCACAGCGTCTTCGTTGTCCTCCTCCTTCTCATAAGCCATTGCTCCCTGGAGAGCTGCATGGTGGGAAACAGGATGTCACCAACTCGGTGGCATGTTGCGACTCTGCACTTCCTGTTTTCTGGGTTTTTCTATCTATGTTTTTGTCTTATCATTGATAGTCTAACTTTGTTAATGGCCTGTTTAAATCAAGCTTCCACAGTGATTAAACCTCCAGGTAGAGTTTATCAGCTTTCCCTGCTGGGTTAATGTCACATTTCGGCAAAAGGAGTCAGCGGCAGCTTCCTGATAACCAGGACACTCTCTCTATATAATTTCAGAATAACATTACATGCGTTGCTCCCTGCTGAACGTTTTTTTTTTTAAATGAATCAGCATGCAGATATTTGGCTGTGAAATCACAAATGAATTTATGACATACCTCTGCATAACCCCCAGGATACTTAAAAAAGTTAATATGTAGTCGAAAATAAAAATAAAGATAGAGATGGAATGGTTGTGGGGTGCATGAGAAAACAGCTGCTTTATATCCTTCTGTTGATTGACAGAATAGATGAACAAGCACCCCTCGAACTTTCTGTTCAAATTGCATATGTTAAGTATAAGTTATTTCATGTCATATTCATTAGTTTTATAGACTGTTTATAAATAACAATTTTAGCAGTATACTATGAGCTAGAGTGCTGTATTTCCACATGGCTGTGATATCTGATGTAAGGAAAATGATATCAATTGTGTTCAATTAAGTTCAGTAAGCAAGACTACAATAAACAAGAAGTTGTTATTGAGCCACTATTATTTTAGTCACATTATTATTATTGTTGTTTTGTATGTTTTTGCTCTGCCAACGCGAATCGTAGCATAATCAGTGTAAATGCATGTTAAGGAAATCAGCCCACACAGACATTCTGTACTTACAGATTTCACTTTAGCAGAAAGAAGGTGTGTTTATTTATGGCACTAAACTTAATTTGATGTGCATATTTCCCTCATGTCTTAACACACTGGTACGTACATGTAAACTCTGGGGTATGAACATGTTCAGACTGCTCTCTCTGACTGCGCCATTGTGTTTGTAAGAAAGAAAGAGACTTTGAAGTTGCTCTGATTCAGTCATGGCACAGTAACACAGACAAAAGTAATTGGTGAGACCCACGTATTTAATGTGCTACAGGTACGAGGACTGTTTACTAACAACTGCAACGAGAGGCAGACACAGAGGAAATGAGAGCGATATAGAGGGCAGGAGAGAGAGAGAGAGAGAGAGAGGGGTAGTTGAACAGATGCATGTAAACCCGTCTGTCTGGGGCCTATAGGCTGTAAGCAAGGCCCTGGATTGTTTTGGCTGTCTGAATCAAAAGCCTCCACGGCTGAATTCAATCCCAGTGTTTACTCGTGCTTTCACACCCCCTCCCGCCTCTGCTTAGTTCCACAAACACACACAGATCGTCTGTGTCTTACCCTTACAGCTGCCCCACCCAGCGTCTACTGTACCTCCACAGTCTTTCCCTTTGTCACCTCTCACATCTCTCACACGTGTTTATTGGCTAAATATGACCCATGGTCTTTATAGGTCTCAAATTGTAGACTCATTAAGGTGTTAGTAGTGTTTTCTAAATGCTCTTTGAGTTGGCTTTTTGTTTAAGGCTAGCATAATTCAGAAAGGAGTTTATCTTTGTTTAATTATATGTTGTGAGCTGCTCTTCATATTCATGTCATATTCACAGATCTTGGAACATTTTACTATAATGGTGTAATATAGATAAATAAATGCAGGTCTTTTTTAACTTTTATTCAAAGATTCCTAAAAAATAAAAGTGTATCATGGCTTATACAAAAATGTTGAACAGCACATTTGTTTTTAGCATTGATAATAATGACATACATTTTCTCGAGCACAAATTTTTCATAATAATTTTTCACAATATTACAGTTTTTGCTATATTTTTGTCAAAATAAAGCCTTGGTGAGCATAACAGACTTCTTTTAAAAACATTTAAAAACCTTACTGACCCCTTACTTTTGAAATGTTAGTGAATAAACATATTTTAAATTAAGATTAATAACTGTTTATTAATGTCAGTTTGTAATTTTTAATGAATGTCTAATTGTTTTTAAATGAATGATTGTTTTTTTTAACTTGCTCTTCTTCTGAATGGACATTTCCGCTGTGTTAGCAAACTTGTATTCGGTCTGGGTCCATTCTGGTATATATCACAAGTTAAATGGATTGCAAATAGCAGTCCATGTTGATTTTAACTACAAAGAAACTCTTTCTTCCTGGACAAGATACTTAGGACCGAAACATCCTTAACACATAAACACTTCACAAATACCCCAACCTGAATGTAACTACTCATCCATCAGAGATTTTTATTTAGTTCTTCACCGATCCTCATGGGGTGGCTTCATCACCTTCTAGAAATACCCAATGAGGAAGAGAGCAAGAGAGCTGCTTTATTCAAATGTCTCCATTGTTGGTTCGGTCCCAATGAAAACTGTGTGTTTAAGCTGATGGAGTTATGAATGTTCTTTCTGGATGAAGCCCAGGAAGGCTTTTTAAATATGTTATTAATGGCTATAAGGCATGTTTTTGTTGGGGAAGAAACCATTTGAATTGGACAGCTGAGAGAGCAAAACAATCCGAAATGATAAAAATAAATGTAGGTTCAGATTCATATTCAATTTTTATTTCAGATATATGGCCCATTGTGCCTTGCTTCTCAGAAACAGGCGATTTTCCTTTCGTACATATGAGATATTTCTGTAATGTGTGGAAGATGATGTTTTTTTGACCCCTCAGCAGTTTGATGTAAATTTGCTCTTTAATTGCATTGTATAATTCTCCTAGTATTATCTCTACATCAGTATTTACAGCCCAGCATGTTTTTAGTTAAAATCACTATGCGGCTGAGGATGTGATGTCATTTAGATCGTTGACTGATGTTTAGTTAAACTGCTGCAGAGCTGAGCAGGCTTTATTTTTCCTACCTGCATTTTACTGTTGAGGGGGACACAGATCATAGCCTGCTGGACATCCTGTGAGGAAACATGGGGAATGAGTTTCAGGAAGGTAGGTGTGGGGGTGGAAGAGGCAGACGGAGCTGTAGTTGGGAAACGGTTCCAGTGAGGTGTGTTTTGAGGTTGCGTTTTTTTCACGTCACTTTTTGGGACTTCATGTTTTTACATCTTACATATTTTTTGAAAGATTAAAAGCTTATATTATAGCTGTAGCCATCATAGTAAATTAAAACAAATGAAATAGTAATAAGCTGGATTTTGTTTTAATTTACTGATTTATTTATTTTAGGATTCAAATCTGTATCCCTGTGGGAGCACCACAACTCTAATGTGCAATGAACGTGTACTACTGCTACACCACGACTCCAAAAGAAGTAGTTAACTGAATCATTGATTCTATTGAGACTCCTTGTGTCTTTGTTATTGTAGATTGGTTGTGGTTTATCTTTTAATTTTTGTAAAAAAAAATTATCAGCGTCATTCGTAATAGTGACCTTTTAGTGGTTATATAACAGTAAACATCTTCATCCAAGAGCTACATTGGTGTTTATACATCTGTGGTTAAAAAAAGAAGTTGTTTTTAGTAAAGAAATAAAGTCAGTTAACATTAGTAACAGCAATATACTTTAATATTGCTTTAATATTTGGGGAAGCTGTGGCTAAATGGATAGAGAATCAGACTTGTAATCCAAAGATCAGGAGTTGTAGGTGTGTGTGTGGGGGGGGGGGGGGGGGTGAATGAACAGTGCTCTTCCAACCTCAATACACATGGCTGAAGTGCCCTTGAGCAAGGCACTGAACCCCCAGTTGCTCCTCAGCCGCTTGAAAAAATAGCTGCCCACTGCCCACCGGGTGTGTGTTTATGTTGTGTGTTTGTGTTCCGTACTCACTGCTGTGTGTGTGCACTTGGTTGAAACACGGGGAAGTGTGTGCATCTGGATGGTGCACGTGGAATTCGTGGCCTAGTGGTTAGAGAGTTTGACTCCTAACCCGAGGGTTGTGGGTTCGAGTCTCAGGCCAGCAATACCACGACTTATGTGCCCTTGAGCAAGACACAGAACCCCCAATTGCTCCCTGGGTGCCGCAGCATAAATGGCTGCCTGCTGCTCCGGGTGTGTTTACGGTGTGTGTGTGTTCACTGCTGTGTGTGTGCACTTTGGATGGGTTAAATGCATAGACTGTATAAAAACGTGGACGTAGTGTCCGTGACGTCACCCGTAGACTCCTGAAGAGAGTTTTTGAAGCCTAAAGTGTGCAGAGCCGGCCGTCGCCATCTTGGCAGCGCGTCACCGCGCGACTCTCCCGGACAATCAAACATGGGCAAAAAGGCGGGAGCTAGTTGCTGTAGCCACACCCACCTAGCACGACGGCAGTGTCAGCAGCGGCAATCCACCTGTCACTCAAGTGGCTGTGCCCTTAATTATGCAGAACTTTAAGTGTTAATATAATTTAAACGGATGAGTTATAAAATTCACCCCCCTCACAGTTGTCATGAAGGGCAAAATGAGCTATTTAGACCAAAATCATTTTTTGAACCAGGCTGTAAACATGTTTTTTCCTGCTGTAAAGTTGGGCATTTTAACATGGGGAGTCTATGGGGCTGACTCCCTTTTGCAGCCAGTCTCAAGCGGCCAGTCGCTGAATTGCAGTTTTAGTCACTTCCTTATTGGCCTCACGAGAGAGAGCGGGAGGTTGGCGCTCGGTTAAATGCAGAGCACGAATTCTGAGTATGGGTCACCATACTTGGCTGTATGTCAGGTCACTTACACTTCATGGGTTAATTGCAGAGAACCAACTCTGTGTATGGGTTACAATACTTGGCAAATGTCACGACTTTCACTCTATATTGTTCATAATTTTCTCTCATCACTAACACAGGCATCAGGATAGAAATTTAGGGAAACTAATCTGCAAATATTGGACATAATCATTATTGATGGAAGCATGAGCGTTGATGCGTGACTGAATTACATTCATATGTCAACATCGATTCTGTATTTTGAGTCAAAGCACCTTGATGAACACCATTCACATTTATTTACAAAAAGTCTTAAAACTGCAGTAGCAAATATTGATTTTGCCAATTTAAGTGTCCTTTAACAATCTTCGATTCATGTTTTGTGGCATAAACCAGCTTGCACAGTTGGCACTTAGATTGTGTATTTGATTTCATATAAAATTTGTATGGCAGATTTGTTATTCTCTTCTGTGAAATAGTGTGTATTGGGTTTTGGTTAGTTTAATAGTCATGTGATTAAGTGACAATATACATTACTGTTCAAAAGATTGGGGACAGTCAAATTTTTACAAAATTATTGCACAATTGTTCGTGCAAATAATGTGACGGCAAATATTTTGTTACAAAAAAATCTATTTAAATAGAAAGTCGACTCTTTTATGCTTTTTATTCATCAGTCCTGCAGAAAAAGAAGCATCATGCAAAATTATTAAGCAGTTTTAAACATTGTTAATAATAAGAAATGTTTCTCAAGCTCCAAATCAGCATATTAGAATGTTTTCTGTAAGAAAACTCAAGACAGGGCGAATGGCTGCTGAAAATTCAGCTTTGCCATGTCAGGAATAAATTACATTTAAAGCATATTAAAATAGTAAACAGTTATTTTAAATTGAAATAATATTTCACAATATTGCTGTTTATTTTACTTCATTTTTGACCAAATAAATGCAGACTTGATGAGCATAAAAGACTTCTTTCAAAAATGTTACCGACCACAAATGTTTGAATGTTGGTGGATATTAATTAAACCATGTACTGTTTTTCATAAATAGTAATGTTTAGTGTTTTATAAATGAATTCTGTGAGTTATATTTATGCTAGACACCACTGACATCAACGTGTTGAATTTAGTGGATATGAGACTCTAAAAGCAGCTTCTCCACACACGGAAACAAACAGATGCTTGAAGGATGGCAAAGCTCATGTTGTGTCTGCTCTGGTGGAGTGTGTTTGTCTGGCAGGTCACTCCAGCAGTCACTAGCGCCCAGTGAGGGACTTTGAGTATCTAACAACACACTGTAGTGTTCCTGTGTTTCTCTGCTTTTTGGAGCAGCACGGTGGAACGTCGCTCTTATTTGGATATCAGGTGGCTCAGTGGTTTTGGCGGGTAACTCTGAAGATATGTGCATATGTGTATGCATTTATAGCTGGCCTCTTTCACTGCAGGAACAGAAATAAACAGCACCCACAGACCAACAGACTGCACACTTTTGTCTCAGCCTGGATTCCTCAGTGGCAGAGATGTGATATTCCTGTGGCTCTGAGCCAGACAGACAGTCATATACCCCTGTCTCCACATTCTCAATATCTCTCTCACTCTTTGTCCACCTTGTCTTATACATAACCCCCCCCACCCCCCATCCTCTGAGTCTCACACACGGATGCAATCATGTGCTTGCCCGTGCTGCTGTGTGCACTTGTTGGCCATGCTCAGTATAAATAAATTCAGACAGGCTTTGCCTGTCTCTGCATCGGTGTACCCTTACTCTATACTACACTGGCCTCTATAAATAAACACTCCCATCACAGGAAGCAAACATTGGAGGCTGACCTATACTCTTTGGCTGGGTTGAGAATGAGGTAGGAGAGGAAGAAACAGAAAGGTTGTAATGGCTACATGTGTGTATAAATGTGCATCCAGTTTTGAGGCCATTCCCAGCAGTTCCACAGAACAACTCAAAGTGTTTTACAATTCAAATGAACCATTGTACAGCTGAGTGTGACGCTGAGAGTTTTCAAATGCGGCTACAACTGTGGAGTAGGTGGTTATGGCATTTCACCTGCTCCAAGGGTTTGTTATGTCTGTGTAGGTGGATTTATTGGTAAGTTAGTCATTTCTGTAGTATACAGAATCTTTAGACGAACCAATGACCAGTAAAAGCATGTAAGATAAAAGGAAAAGGAAGAATCTTTTAAAAGGTTTAAAACGCATGTACCAGGTTCTTAGAAATGTAGTGTTTGTATTGAGTTTTGTATGGTAAAAAAAAAAAAAAGTGTTTCTAAAAATGTCAGCACACATACAGTACAATACAGTATCTAGAATATTTGCACTGTTAACCTATTAATCATAATTTTTAGTTTTTAAATATATTTTATTATACATTTATTATTAAATACAAGTTTTTTTTTTGCTAATATTTTAAACCAGTAATGGGTGGCGTTATGACATTTTACAACCTAAACTTGATATTTAACCTGATATTTGAAGGCATTTATTGATTGACAGCTATGATGTTTATATATATATATATATAGTTTTTTTTACATGTCCTTTTTATTTTTTATATAATATATACTGTAATATATACTGTATATATCAACACAATTGTCTTAGAACTACTGTTTTGTGTAATAAAATTAAAAAGCCTAACTACTTCATAAGGTTGTTATAAAGAACAAAGTAGGTTAGATTACAATTTCAAGAAATGTTTGCTTAAATATGAATTACATTTTAATGTATTTTATGATTAATTGATACGGACTAAACAATTTTGCGGTATGTCATTAATCCACGTCACTTAGTTGGGCCCAAATCTACTCAGAAAATGCAACAAAAGTCTTATTTTTTATTATTATTATTTTTTAAATATCCATTGCTCTTGTGCTGTGCATACATCATACAAACCATAATAACTATGTGTGTGTTTGTGTGTGTGTGTTTGTGTGCAGGTTTATCTGAAGGCTCCTATGATCCTGAATGGAGTGTGTGTGATCTGGAGAGGCTGGATTGATCTTCAGCGTCTGGATGGGATGGGTTGTCTGGAATATGATGATGAAAGGGCACAGGTACAGACAAACCACCTTGTGCTGTCAAACTGTTTCATGCCTTATGTACATCAGAAATGACTGACCACTGCTTGGCTTCCTGTGGTATTTTGTGTTTATACAGCATGAGGATGCTCTGGCCCAGGCAGCCTTTGAGGAAGCCCGCAGAAGAACCCGTGATTTTGAGGACAGGGATCGCTCGCACCGCGAGGACTTGGAGGTGAGAGCTGGAGTGAGTGAGGATGTGTGTATGAGTGTGTGAAGTTTTAATCAGTTAGTGCATGCTGAAAATCCAATATGTTCTTATGTTTCAGTCATAATGGAGCTCAGGTCTGTGGGAGTGTGTGTATTTGTAAACTATGTGTACATGTGTTTTCCAGTTGTGCATGTACAATACTTCTGTATGTGCTTTTTTGCATAATCTTTGCCTAATTCCTCTTGCTAATATTTAGATTGACAGCCACTGCCAAAATACTTTATTATGGAGCAGTTCACTGAAAATATTTTTTTTAGTAGCTCCTGACCAGGCAGATGATTAAGTGGTGCCACCGGCATCTTTTCTTATGGGTCAAGCTAAAGTGGTAGGGTGAATATCACAAAATCGTATCTAGATCATATCTCATCGCAAAATAAAAACATAATATTTTTGTTAAGGAAATGAAGCCTATTATTAGGACATTTCAGCCTTGTCACTTCATTTATTCATGACAGTTAAGCTAATTTTCCCCAAAATATGTCATAACAGTAATGTATCCGGACCTCCAGGATTTATTTTGTAATTCTCATAGTTCTCAAAGCTGATTAATATTGTAAAGAATATCTGTAATACAGTTTTTTTTTAATTGAATATAAGTGCTATCAAATTTTTTTTTATTAATTAAACTATTAATTATATATATATATATTATAGTAATGAGAATAATATATTTTTAATTATCACTTGCTTATTTGTCATGAACATAATGTAATTATTTCTTTTTTTAGCATCCTTGGTTTTATTTTTGAATTGTAATAAAATCAGTTAAACCTAAAGGGCTCCATTAATTCTGAAAGTCATGCAAGAAATTACTAAACAGCACTTCGACATGAAAATTACTATATCTAAAAAAGTTGTAAATTCTGTCTCCTTCCTTAATTGCATTGCAGGAGCAGGCAAATAAGTGCTACCTCACATCATTTCTGTCTGTTCCCTGATGTCTTGAGAGCTCTTGACATACTGTAGCTAAACAGCTTGTCTGGGGCAATACTGATTTGATCACTTGTCATTTAGCAGATACCGATGGCACAGCTCAGTCATTTAATAACTCAGGAGGTAAGACAACAATTTAGGATTTTATGTAGTGAACTGCTGCCTTGATATTCTGTTTACTATAAATCATTCAGAACCGAAACATAATGAAGAAGGGCATGTGTGTTTCTTAGTTCATATTTTGTATGTATGCATGCATATATGTACTCTATGTGAGTTTGTGTACATGTAAGCTATTGAAGAGCTTTACTTGTTTACTCATGGCTTAGTGCATGAAGTGTCTTTGCATTGTAAGTCCTCAAATATAATCATTCTACAGTCAATCCAAACTGCACTCTTAAGATGAAAACCAAATTGTGTTTTTTAGGACCCTGTGGCATCAAAAATCTGGGACTGATGGCCTTCAAGGACCAGGGTCTGTCTCCTCTGCTTCTCTCTATCCTTGTGTCATGCACTAAACCGTGTCTGTCTGTAAGTGTGTGTACATGAATGTGTGTTTTTCACAAGAGCATGTGCACGAAAGAGCATCTCTGTGTATTTATATATTCTACTCTGTGTGTGTGTGTTGAAGTGTGTCTATATGTGTTAGTGGGTACATATACTGTTGGTGTGTGTTTTTTTTTTTAAATGAGTGAGATTTCAGGCTTCTATAAGTAACTTTGAGCTGCAGGTCTAATACTGAAAGCACTAAAAAACATTCTACCGGCACGAGAGACACCCAGCTCGCTCTACGCAGACCTCTGTAATGGAGACCAGACTTCTATCCCAAGATTCCTCACTGCCCCGCCCACCCACTCCCCTGCTGCAAAGCCCTCTGGGAGCTCTCAGGCACAGCTTGGCAGCACACGACCAGAAAGATTCCCCTTATAAACCGCTGCCTTTATATTCCTGCCTCCTAATCTACACCCTCAGGCGGTGCTTTACACGTCTCTTCCAAAATCAATCATGCCAAGGTCTCTTTTTTAAATAGATCTGGCTGTTTATGAAAATCAAATTTCTTACTTATTGCAGTCAGGCGATCTGTGACTCACGGGCCAAATGTTTTTCCCTCAAAGCTCAAAGTCATTGTGAGCCATGGAAAAATGAAACCCTGTAATTATTCTATAATTCATGCTTTCTCATCCCAGCGGTGTGGAGTCTGACCCTCGTTCAGAGCTTGTTTTCGAGCTGCACCGTTCGCTCGGCTTTATTTTGGAAAGCAAATAGTACTTGAGCTCGATCGAACCTCTAGCCTTCATGCTGCTGTACATGATGTTGCATAGCTGTGGTCAAATATTAAACTCCAAAATTCAGCAATTATTTGAATATTTTGTAACATTTTAAATGTATTCACTGTCACACTTGATCAATTAATGCATTCTGCTTAATAAAAGTATTCATTTCTTTCCAAAAAAAAAAATAATAATAATGATCCTACTGACCCCAAACTTTTAAATGGTACACACTTCCATTATGCCATAAAATAAAAAAAAATATTTCTCCAAAGAACCTTTCAGTGAAAATTTCTTGGATTAACCATTTTTCTTACCGAAAAGTAACATTTTAATAATCTAAAGAACCTTTTCCACTAAAAACCTTGTGTAATGCAAAGGTTCAATGGATGTTCTTTACAAATCCAACAATGGCAAATTAGAACCTTTATTTTTAATAGTGTAGTATATAAATAATACTGCAGTTGTCATTCTCATCCCAGCAGTGTGGAGTCTGACCCTCGTTCAGAGCTTGTTTTCGAGCTGCGCGGTTCGGTCGGCTTTATTTTGGAAAGCGAATAATACTTGAGCACGGATCATACCTTGAGCCTTCACACTGTGCAGTGGTCACATAGCTGTGGTCAAATCTTAAACCCCATCATCTGTAATTTGATAAAAACCAGCACAATAGCAGTCTGGATCAGCAGAAAGCCAGCGTTTTCTGGGAAAGTGGGCCAGGTTTGTTTAGAAAGGACGAACAATGCATTAGAGTCTTAAAAATCACTTGTGACCTGTCTGAGAGACAAAAAGGAACATTCGCTGTGCGTAAACACTTATTTGTCCTCTCTCAGCATGTCTTAATGCGGTTTGGTCACTGTTTGTCTAAGCAGGGAGTCCAAGGGGGCAATGGCCTTCTGCGTGATAGATGGTAAAGAGATGGATGAAAAATAGATTGGCAATTTTTCACTAAACCCAGGCCTCTACTGCAGGTGGGATTAGAGCATGAGTGATGTTGGGCCAGTGAATGTATTAATATATCATTAGTATTGATCTTTTTCATTTGCAGCGCTGTCTGCCCAGCAAAATCTAAGCACTATTGACTTGTGGTACAGGAGAGTGCTTCAGCTGGGCTCCGTATGATCGATGCTGCGTCCTCTCATCCACACAAACACACTTTTTCAAAAGCTTAAATACTACAGAGCAAACATAAAAATACTTTTTGAGCTTAAAAAAGCCATATATACTGTATATGCTACTTTTCTACAGTAAGTGAAGATGTTTACTAAGGCTGCATTTATTTGATTCAGTAAAAACATTAATATTGTCAAATATTATTACAAATTAGAATAACTTCTGTCTATCTTAAAATATTTTCAAATGTGATTTATTCCTTTGATGGCAAAGCTGAATTTTTAGCAGTCATTACTCCAGTCTTCAGTGTCCCACGATCATTCTAATTTGCTGATTTGGTGCTTAAGCAACTTTTTAATCAATGCTGACGACATTTGTGTTGTTTAATAATTTTGTGTAAACCGTGATATATATATATATATATATATATATATATATATATATATATATATATATATATATTTTATTCTTTGAGTACAAAGTTCAAAATAACAGCATTTATTTAAAATAGATATTTTTGTAACATTATAAATGTCTTCATTGTCACAATTACTTTTACATTTATTCATTTAGCAGATGCTTTTATCCAAAGCCACTTACAAATGAGGAATACAGCAACAAGCAATTGAATTGGTCCCTGCTGAAAAAAAAGTCTTACTGATCTCAAACATTTGAACACATTTGTGTATAAATAACAAGCAACACATCACTAGACGAAAACGTTT